>NC_082721.1:21067641-21377391 GCF_030144855.1 Hypanus sabinus
ACCACATTTGCAACGTGACACTTTGCAATAACTTTTCTACAGCTTGATCTCCCATTAGTAACCTCACTTGTTCAAACTATGCAAGTGTAGGACATAAAATATGGACAGGATCAGAACATGTTAATACATCAGATGGAAATGAATGCTGGATTAGGATGCAGCAGCAACACTTTATATTCTGCCTGGGTAGTCTCCAACCTGATGGTGTGAATATTGATTTTTCCTTCTAGTTGAAAAAAAATTCTCTCCCCCTTCCCTCTTTTTCTATTTCCCACTCTGGTCTTTTACCTCTTCTTACCTGCCCGTCATTTTCTTCTCCATCCCCTCCTCCTTCCCTTTCTTCTGTGGTCCACCTCATCTCCTTCCTCTCAGATTCCTTCCTCTCCAGCCCTTTATCTTACCCACCCAACTAGCTTCACCTATCACCTTCTAGCCACCCCCCTTGCCTTCCACTCCACCTTTTTACTCTGGCGTCTTCCCCCTTCCTTTTTAGCTCTGAAGAAGGGTCTCAGCCCAAAACATTGACTATGTATTCATTTCCATAGATGCTGCCTGACCTGTGGAGTTCCTCCAGCAATTTGTGTGCTGTGATTTTGCATTCAGTGAAGAGCTTGTCTTGAATATGTTCATACAGATCAATTGATTAAATATTTCATTGAGGTACAACAAGGACAGACCACAGAATGATGTGCAACAGCTACAGAGAGAAGTGTGGCACAGGTTGACAATCAGATACAAGATCAAAACAAGGTCATAATGAGGCCCCTTTATCAACATCAAAAATCAGCATAAAAACCAATGTGATGGTCTGGTATATTTAGAAGAGCTTTGATTTTACACCAAGGCTCTAAATCTAATAAGAAAATCTTGCATTGCTTTATGATGCTTTTCATGACCTTGGGATGTCCCAAAGCACTAGAGTGAATGTAATTTCATATGGAATTTTACAGGTACCGAAATATTAAAACTTAGAAAGAGTGTTGATAGTTCAAAATTCTTTCCAACATTAAGTTGCCTTTACACCAACAAAATACTATTGATCTGGGATATCTGTATTTAATAAAAGAAGCTGGAAATCCTGAGCAGGTCAGACGACCTCCTTAGAGCAGAGGGTCCCAACTGGGGTCCACAGACCCTTGCTTAATGGTATTGGTCTATGGCGTAAAAAAGGTTGGGAAGCCCTGTATTAAAGAGAAAAACAGAGTCAGGTCAATTACCTTATATCAGTATTAAAATAAGTTAAAAACCCTCCTAAGATACTGCATGACCTATCAAATTCTATCAGTATTTTCTATTTTACTTGTCTGGACAGAAGAGAATATCCCATTGCGCCTCATGGAGATGTAAGTACATATAGTGATAAATTTGGACTTTGATTTAACTGATACTAACAGCATTAGCAAGAAAGGTCCATGAAGAGAATGTAGAAAAATTGGACAACTTCCTCATACGTCAGGAGAAACTTTGCAGTTAAGGGAGAGACCAGTGATGAAATGCATTTCATCTGCAGGGCAAAATTATTTCCAGTGGCCATCTTTGAAAAGAGTGTTTCAAGATCAAGACCTCACCAATATTGACTCTGCAAAACCCCCAAATTCATTGGCAGGAAAAATGAATCACAACAAAAGACCTTTCCCAGGGCATTAACACCAGCGCCAAAGTCCAAACCGTTTTCTAATGGACCGGCCACATCATTTACATTCCCATCATCAGACTCCTGAAACAAGCACTCTGGTACCGCATTCTGAGCTCTGTCAATGGTAAGAAATTACCCCATCCATCGGACAGAAGGTACAAAAGCCTGAAAGCATGATCAAGAAGAAATAACAACACCAGGCTCAAGGGCACAATGCTTTACAGTACCAGCAGCCTGGGTTCAAGGAGTTTATACATTCTTCTCATAAGACCATAAGACAAAGTTGCAGAATTAGTCCATTTGGCCTATTGAATCTGCTTCACCATTCAATCGTGGCTGGTCCTTTTTTACCCTTCCTCAACCCCATTCCCCGGCCTTCTCCTTTGATGTGTGTCCAATCAAGATCCTATCAATCTATACGTTAAATACACCCATGAGCATGTGGGTTTCCTCCGGGTGCTGCAGTTTTTGCCCACAGTCAAAAGATGTACTGGTTGGTATGATAATCGGTCATTGTAAATTGTCCCGTGATGAGGCTAGGGATAAATCTGGGATGCTGGGCAGTGCAACTTGAATGGCTGGAAGGGCCTACTCCGCTCTATAATTCATTAAAAAGTAAGACTAAATACTTTTCAAGTATGATAACATGGTCTCTTGACCCCACAATCTATCCTGTAGTGATCTTGCTCATTATCGTTTGCCTGCACTGCACTTCCTCTGTAGCTGTTACACTATATTCTGCATTGCCAATATAATGCTCTTGCAGCGCTAGCGATGACTGATTGAGGTCCAATTCGCGTCACTGTCTGTAAGGAGTTTGTACGCTCTCCACATGGCTGTGTGGGCTTCCTCTTAGTGCTCTGGTTTCCTCCCACACTCCAAAAGACACACAATCTAGGGTTAATAGGTGGTGGGCATGCTATGTTGGCACCGGAAGCAAGACAACATTTCCAGGCTGTCCCGGCTTATGCTGGTCTTTGACACAAACCATGTGTTTCACTCTATGCCCAATGCTTAGATGTACATGTGACATATAAGTTTGATATTCATTGTTATAGTTCTGCATGTTGTGCCTCACAATGCATTGTGTAATGAATTCAACTGTATCAAAAGTATCCAAGATAAAATTTTCACTGTATCTCAGTAAATATGACAATAATAAACCAATTCCAATTCCTAAAGCTTTCTTGAAAAAGTATAAAATTCCCACCAAAAAGTGGGAATCCTCAGTCCATAGCTGCTTAAAATGGTAAAGGGACATTCAGATGACATTGAGAACCTTGAGTTCAAATGCCAGGAGTTTCACAATCAGAATCAGAATCAGGTTTAGTATCAGATGTCCTGGAATTTGTTAACTTCGTGGCAGAAGTACAATATAATACATAATAATAGAGAGAAAAGGCTGTGAATCACAGTATAAATATATGTTAAATAGTTAAATTAAACAAGCAGTGCAAAAAAAAAGAAATAAAAAAGTAGTAAGGTAGTGTTCGTGGGTTCAATGTTCATTCAGAAATCGGATGGCAGATGAAGAAGCTGTTCCTGAATCGTTGAGTGTCGCAATGAGAAGAGGGCATGTCCTGGTCAATGGGGTTCTTTAATGATGAATGCCACTGTTTTCAGCCATTGTTCCTTGAAGGTGTCCTGGATATTATTGATAATAGTGCCTATGATGAAGCCGACTATTTTTACAACTCTCTGCAGCTTATTTTGATCCTGTGCAGTAGCCCTCACCACCCCCATACCAGACTTTGATGCAGCCAGTTAGAATGCTCTCCATGGTACATCTGTTGAAATTTACAAACAAGGAGAAGTCTGCAGTTGTTGGAAATCTGAGCAACACACACAAGATGCTGGAGGAACTCAGCATGCCCAAAATGCTAAATGTACTTTTTTCCATAGTTACTGCTTGGCATGCTGAGTTGCTCGAGCAATTTATATGTGTTGTTGAAATTTCCAAGTGATTTTGGTGACATATCAAATCTCCTCAAACTCCTAATGAAATATAGCTGCTGTCTTGTCTTCTTTACACCTGCATTGATATATTGTGTCCAGGTTAGGTCCTCAGAGATAGTGACAGCCAGGAACTTGAAATTGCTCACTCTCTCCACTTCTGATGCCTCTATGAAGACTAGGGTTTGTTCCCTCGTCTTACCATTTCTAGGATTACTGATGTCGAATGCAAGATTGTTGCTGCAACGTCATTCAACTAGTTGGTATATCACACTCCTGTACACCCTCTCTCATCACCATCTGAGATTCTGCCAACGATGATTGTATCGTTAGCAAATTTATAGATAGCATTTGAGATGTGCCTATCCACACAGTCTTGAGTGTAGAGCAGTGGGCTAAGCACATATCCCTGAGGTGCACCAATGTTGATCGTCAGTGAGGTGGAGATGTTATTTCAGATCCATACATATTGTGGGCATCTGATTAGGAAGTCGAGGATCCAGTTATAGAGGAAAGTAGAGAGGCCTATGTTCCATTCTGGAGCTTTCTGATCAGAACTGTAGGAATGATAACGTTAAATGCTGAGCTGTAATCAATAAACAGTATCATGACATAGGGTTTTGTACTGACCAGGTGATCCAAGACTTATAGGAGACCAGCATAAAAAAGCGAAAACATCTTGCCAACTGTCAAACCGTCCACTATTCGCCCAATCAGCACCTCCTGTCCTAATTTTGCCATATTCTACCATCTGCATTGACCCTATCAGTCACTGTTAAAACCCATTGAATTAGAATGGAAGCAAGACATTCTCAATGCTGAGAAGTCAAAGGAGAGGAAGAACAGTGGGCGATGAGATTGAAAAATCCTCTCATTTGAGCATCCATGTTCATCAAAACTGGCTGCATTTTATGGCTAAAGTGTATGCATATGTTTTATGAAGCATGGGAAAAGACAAGAGTCAGATTTCAAGTATTCACACATCTGGGTGAGATCTCATGTGAGGGTAATGAATAGAATTAATTTCACATGTGAACAAGTGTTTCATAACCGTTCCTGGGCCAAGATTTCTATACACTGCAGATTTGGATATATGCTTCAGGATGGCTCTCCCAGTGCTCCACTGACAGAGGGGATGCCATGTAACTGCATATTAAGCTGAATTACACAACTTCAAAGCATTTTTTAAAGAAGAATTGGGAGTTCCCCACAGTCTGCTAACCAACATGTTCCCTCAAACTAAACCTAAATTAAATATAGTCATTGAGTCTTTATGGGTGAGAAGCAGGCCACAATTAAGTCCATGTTGTCTTTCTTGGACTAAACATTCCTCGGCTCTCTCCTTGTTGCTAACCTGGTTATTCCCTTTATGTAAGGTGCAATTATGTTTTGAGATTGTTGCTCATCTCTGTTTCCACCAACCTCATTGGCAGAGATTTCCATCTCATTACCAATTAGTGCACAAATAGGTTCTTCTTCACCTGGGCTCGTATCTCCATTGAACTCTT
This sequence comes from Hypanus sabinus, assembly GCF_030144855.1. Classification (NCBI taxonomy): domain Eukaryota; kingdom Metazoa; phylum Chordata; class Chondrichthyes; order Myliobatiformes; family Dasyatidae; genus Hypanus; species Hypanus sabinus. Next base: position 21,072,739 of record NC_082721.1, read on the forward strand.
ACTGCAAAACAGTAACAAATTTCATGACAAATGTGAATGATGATAAACAGGTTATTGACTGAGAGTGGGCAGGGAAAGGGGAATCATGCTTGGGAAAAGGGGGAGAAAGAGGGGAGGGAGAAGGAAGCACCGGGGAAACATTCTGTAATGATCAATAAAGACAATTATCTGGAATCAAATGACATTGCCTGGTGTCTTAGGGCTGGGTGTGTCTGCACCCACACAGCCCTCCACTCCTGCACTCCTTCTCTGCCACCTGTCCTACTCCCATCCCGTTGTACTCACCCTCTCAACATTCCCAGCATCATTTGCTCCCGCCAGATTTAGAAACTTGTTCTCCACTCCACATTGACAATTACAGTACTGTGCAAATATATTAGGCACCCTAGATATATATATATAAATGTGTGTGCCTGAGACTTCTGCACAGAACTGTATATGGGGCTCAACAACATTAGTTTTATAGTTTAAAGAAAAAATATGAATCTTGTTTTTTGATCTCTTGGCATAACAATTTGTGGTTATGATATGGAGTCAAAGTTTTTTTTTCAGATTTCCAACATGTACAGTTGATTGTATTTACATCTCTTCCGGAAGTTTTATGCTAGCTAACTACTTGGCTACAAAAATGGAATACCAGAGGAATTAGAAGTCTGAAATTAAGTCAGCAACTACTGAAAATACCCATAGATCAGGTAATGTATTTATAGGCCGAAAAAGGGTTTCTAGGCAACGTACTTTCATCACAATGGGATGAATTGTTGGTGTGTAGCAAGAGTGATGTATAAGCAAGAAAAGAAGCAGGGGCAATGTGGGGAAGGGAAGGACTGAACAGAAGATCAGTAATCAGCTGGAAGACAGGAGAGGTTCAATGATTGAAGGGACAAAATTCCAGCCAAAACTATTGAGGAAACCTACAACAGACAATGGAAAACCTGAATGTGGACAATGGTGTCAGCTAAAGCAGCAATTGTTCATTCTGTATTTGGTGTCATTATCTGTGCAGTGGTGTGAACATGAGGGACAAGTGGGGATATACCCCTCTCTCAATAATCATCCAGTGAACCAAACGTGAGGTCACAACAGCTTAAGTACATTTGCCCTCTGTCACTGAGAATGTACAGTACATGGGTTCTTCTCCAAATGGCAGCAAATGTAAAGTCCAGTACTGGCCCCGGGCCTTTGGAGGAAGCCAAATGCTCTCAGTGAATGCTGCTGGATATTACAGAGCTGCAAAAACTCAGTCAAAGCTCTGTGGCAATCTCTTCAGTGCTCTCTATGCCAGATTCTAAAATGACATTTCAAAGCGTGATGGCTCAAAATGCTGAGATAAGTTGGGTACATACAGAACACCTAATCCAGAGGAGACACGAGAGATTCAGGATCAGAATCAGGTTTAATATTATCAGCACATGTCATGAAACTTGATGCTTTGCAGCAGCAGTACATTGCAATACATAAAACGATGAATTACAGCAAGAAGTACGGGTGTGTGTGTGTGTATTTGTGTGTGTATATATATATATATGTTAAATTAAATAAGTAATGCAAAAAAGGCAGTGAGGTGGTGTTCATGGTTTCAATGTCCATTCAGAAATCGGATATCAGACGGGGAAGAAGCTGCTCCTGAATCATTGAGTGTGTGTCTTCAGGCTCCTGTACCTCCTCTTTGATGGCAGCAATGAGAAGAGGGCGTTTCTTGGGTGATGGAATCAGACTCAGGTTGATTATCACCTGCATGTGATGTGAAATTTGTCCTTAATTTGTCTTTTTGAGGCATCACTCCTTGAAGATCTCCAGGACGCAGGGGAAGCAAGTACCCTTGATGGAGTTCACAACTTTCTGCATCTTGTTTTGACCCTGTACCGTGTGCCCACCCGCTTCCCACCCGCCAGCCCAGACAGTGATGCAGCCAGTTAGAACGCAGTATGTCACAAGGTGGGGACAAGGGTGCTGGGAGAGGACCCACATGCAGGACACAAACACGTCTTTCTTAGGTACAATAAAATAGCGTTTATTACTCGCTACACAGAAGATCGGGAAATCAAGGACAAAGAGGAACACAAACCTCGGACTAGGGGACTAAGGATTTGGATCGCCATGGACCTGGGACTTGGAAACAGGGAACTGGGACAGCCGCGGACCTTGGACTTGGACAGGGGGAACACAGACAGCCGCGGACCTTGGACTTGGACAGGGGGAACACAGACAGCCGCGGACCTTGGACTTGGACAGGGGGAACACAGACAGCCGCGGACCTTGGACTTGGACAGGGGGAACACAGACAGCCGCGGACCTTGGACTTGGACAGGGGGAACACAGACAGCCGCGGACCTTGGACTTGGACAGGGGGAACACAGACAGCCGCGGACCTTGGACTTGGACAGGGGGAACACAGACAGCCGCGGACCTTGGACTTGGACAGGGGGAACTGGGACAGCCGCGGACCTTGGACTTGGACAGGGGGAACTGGGACAGCCGCGGACCTTGGACTTGGACAGGGGGAACACGGACAGCCGCGGACCTTGGACTTGGACGGGGGGCAAGGACAACCGCGGACCTTGGACTTGGACCTTGAGACCTTGATTCACCGCCGCCAGACACTTGGATACCATGGATCGCTGCAGCCAGAAACGTGGACACCAAAACACAAGACAAGGAATCTTGAACCAGGACTCCTCCTTCAGATCAGGCACTGAGCCGGGACTCTTTGAGGGGTAGACATGGACAAGGGGCAGGAACATCGAGTCAGGACTCCACCTTCCACTCACCCCTGGTAGATTGACCTTGCCCGGACCCACTCTGGTGACGGAAGGTGAATTGCTGGTACTCCGATGTGGGCTGGATCACTCTGGCTTGACATAGCGGTAGCGACGGCGACTTGCGAAGGCTTCTTAACACTCTCGCCCCGAACGGCTAAAGCCAGGGGCTTATGAGCTGCTGGTTTGGGTCGAGGGTAGATTACCTTGATTGCCAAGCTCAAGGGATGCGTGAAACAAAATTAAAAGGGAACAAGGCGTCAACGGTCCGGATTGCAACCTAATTAAATTTAAAGGGGAACCGATCCGGACCATGACACTGTAGAAATTTGCGAGTGTCTTTGATGACATACAAAATCTCAACATCTTAATGAAATATAGTCACTGCCGTGCCTTCTTTGTAACTGCCGATTCTGGAACCTTGAGCAGCAAACAGTCTGCTGAAGGAACTTAGTGGGTCAAACAAAATCTGTGGAAGGAAATAAATTATTGACGTTTGGGGTTGAAGCCTGCGTCAGAACCTGATAATTCTGTTGTACTCTGGTATCACTGCATGTCAGCTCTGAAAGAATTCACAGAAAATGTATCTGATGACCTGTGAATGACTGGACAACTTAGAAGAGGAAGGTCGCAGGTCCAATACCTAATCAGTGATCCCTTTTCAGAACTTCACCACATTAGTTGTGGTGTTATAAAATGCATCAATCCCCTGTAAAATGGCTGTGGTGATCCAGGGCTTTAAGCCTGCCTTCTGCTGTCTTCCCATTGGCTGTTTTCAGTGAAAATGCTGACAGATTCCTCCATCAGTCAAGCTTAGTGATCACACTGCATAAGACGATCACAAGCAAGAGAATATCTGCAGATGCTGGAAATCCAAGCAACACACACAAAATGCTGGAGGAGCTCAGCAGGCCAGGCAGCATCAATGGAAAGGAGTAAACAGTTGATGTTTTGGGCTGAGACACTTTATCAGAACTGTTGACTCTTTTCCATAGATGCTGCCTGGCCTATTGAGTTCCTCCAGCAATTTGTGTGTGTTACATTGCTGTAAGATTCTGAGAATGATATGCTTACAATTTGCATCTAATTATCCCCCACACTGCATTTTTCTGAAGAAATTGCTTTGCTTTTACTGAAAGAATTTCCTGTAGTTTGTTTCTTCTTTGGTTTAATCCCTGATATTTCCTGAATAAATTTGTTTTCTTTGCCTTACAAAAGAGTATAATTTATGGGATCTAGCTGTGTGTGAATTGGCTCTGGTAATTACACACAGATCTGAGGACATGAAAATCATCTTCTTGCTGTTAACTCTTTCCAGAGTTTCTCTTACAAATCTTTTAGTTGTGTACTTATTTATGATCACTGCAATAAACCTATTTGACAACTTTGAGGGTAAATTCTCTGACACAGAACAATTTGAATCACAGCATGAAGGCTCCCAATGCCAGTGAGCCTGTCAAAGGGCCCCATAAGCAAACAGTCTGGAATTGGTGGATCGGAGGGAATGCTCACATAGTTCTAGCATGGATGTGGAATAGTTTGGTCAGTTTTGATTCTGGCTTCTTCCCCCTTCCTTTCCTGTCCTGAAGAAGGGTCTCAGCCTGAAACACTGACAGTTTATTCCACTCCATGCACGCTGCCTGACCTGCTGAGTTGCTCCAGCATTTTGTGTGCGTTGCTCTGGAATTCCAGCATCTGCAGAACCTCTCGTGTTTATAATTTAATTAGATTACTCTCATTATTAATAATTGGAAGAGGAGCATTTGGTAATCTGAAATTTAAAACTTGTAAATTAGAACAGGTCAGATGATTATAACATTGATTCTTGGGACTGAATTTCATTGCCGATTGTAGATTTTCATACAATCTTCTTCCTCTTCTTCTTCTGCCAATTATGCCATTGGCATGAAAGGCAGCATTGAAGGTCCTATATCTCTGGCGACATTCATGGCTTCCTTCATTGTTTTAGCTTCCTCCTGGCGTACTGTCAGTCATGCATGTCCTAAATGGAGACTCAAGAGTACCGTGGCACACAGATGTAGAAAGATATTTCATTGCTGTTTCCGCAAAAGTTCTGTTTAACCAATCAGGGTTATTAGCCCTGAAACCCCAAACCTGGAGCACTGATGGGCCACTCTTAGTCTGGCCTCTACCCTTTGACCTGTTTGACATGGGTAACCCTAGCAAGAGCCAAAGCATAAAGCCCTGACTCCAGCCAGAAAAGCTCTCTGGGTCATTGAGGCACACAAGCATCCAAGCCATGAAGAGGTCCTCTTGGAGGCTGATGCAATCTAGGTGAGCTAAAAGCCCTGAAGTCATTGCTTTTTGCATTGGTAATTTTATGTCAAAGCCCTTCTCACAGGAAACTAAAAGCCTCATTTAAAAGTTAACCAGCATTATCAGAATTACAGATGTTTTTCTCTCATGTGTGGAGTATGTGGCCTCCATGTGCACTATTCCTCAAATGTATGACAAATTTCCTGGAAAAATGTAGCTGGCAGTAAGCGAGGTGGGGATTTTGCAGGGCATTATTTATAAAGTGGAGCTAAACTGAAAGGAATGTTTGAAAGGAGGAGAGGAGAGGACAGGTCACGTGGGACCAGGAATGATTTAATGGAGCTGGCATGTTTTTGGAGTGTAAGTCCATGAGTAAACAATTTCTCAGTTAGTTGTTGAAGGGACAACAATGGCCAATCAGGAAATGTGATTTCCTGTACAATGAGCACATTACAAAATAAAATACTATCATTTCCATTAGCAATGTTAAGTGGAAAGGAAATTTTAATTTTTTTCTTCTGAGCTTTGCCAACACTTCTTTTTTTGCTGCAGTTCTGAAGCCCTCATCTCAAAAGTCACAAATAACATGATCAAAAGAGATAACTGCTAACATGACATAAGAAACTGAGTTTTATTCACTTCTGTGAAGTGTTCATTATCAACATGATTAACATCTGTCCTCCTTCCACTTCTTCACCTTCTCATTCTGGCATCTTCCCCTTTCTTTGCAGTCTGAAGAAAAGTCTCAGCCTGAAACACCAGCTGCTTATTTATGTCCATAGATGCTGCCTGACCTACTGAGTTCCTCCAGAATTGTGTGTGTGTGTTGCTCTGAATTTCCAGGATCTGCAGAATCTCATGTGTTTATGATCAACATTTGTTAAACCTGAGTACTACTTGTCAATGGTTGGCAAATACAGTGACCACACAAAAGATGGTGGAATGAAGAACCATCTCCAGATCTTAGATTGGATGTTGCAGGATTGCTAAGTGTGTGGCTGGGGAAGAATTCATGTCACTCCTTGGCCTTATCTTGTGCCAAGATGAGACCACTGTCAGGGAGGAGGAGCAACACCTTAAATTCGATCTGGGTACCCTCCAACTGATGGCATGAATATTGATTTCTCCTTTAGTTAACCAAAGTAGCACCACCTTTTCCTCTATCCCCACTCTGACCCCTTACTTCTTCTCACCTTTTTATTACTTCCCCCCGGATCTCCTCCTCCTTTCCTTTCTCCTATGGTCCACTCTCCTCTCCTATCAGATTCTTCCTTCTTCAGCCCTGACCTTTCCCACACACTCAGCTTCACCAATCACTTTCCAGCTAAACTCCTTTCTTTCCCTCCACCTTTTTATTCTGGCACCTTTCCCCCTCCCTTTTCAGTCCTGAAGAAGGGTCTCAGCCTGAAATGTCAACTGTTTACGTTTTCCCACAGATGCTGCCTAACCTGCTGAGTCCCTTGTGGTGAACTACATATACCTGTCTGGACACGCCCCCCGCTGACTGCTCCTGTGGCTCCTCCCACTGACCGTGGCTCCTCCCACAGACCCCGGTATAAAGGCGATTGAGGCCTGAGCCCTGCCCTCAGTCTCCAGGATGTAGTATGGTGGTCACTCACTGCTTGTTCCTTCTTCCAGTCAATAAAAGCCGATATCTCGCTTCACTTCTCAGAGAGTTATTGATGGTGCATCATCCCTCCAGTATTTTGTGTGTGTTGCTTTGGATTTCCACCATTTGCAGACTTTCTCCTGTTTATCAAATGAAACTGATTAATACAGAAGATCACTTTTGGGAAGGAATATGGAGTGTGAACCTGTATAAAAACAATTTTTTCTGAATGGCTGAAGTTGAACTTCTGGGATACAGGTTTGAAAAGAGTGGACTGAAACATTTTTGGGAAAAGGTGAGAGAGCCAACTACTGAAATCTCCTGAGCTCCTCTTTCTCCTCAGCCTTTTCAACACCATTCACAAGCTCGACGTTAATCTCCAAATTAAATTAACCTCACAAATAAACTTAAACATGCTGTGAATTTAGGTGAAAACTGGGCTTCCTGTGTACACAAAAGTTAGTAGTGAATCTATTCATGTTTATGATTCAGTTTGAGGCAAGTGACACATCTCACTACATACTTTGATGTTTCGATATACACATAAGAAATAGAGCTAATCTTTATAGATGCCTTAACGTTGAACGATGCCTCCAGCTACACGGTGAACGCAGGTAACTGGTCAAGTAATGGACGTGGGTCCTAAACTATCAGTTGAGTAGACTTCCCACACTTCCGTTGTGAAAAACTACACATCAATTTAAGGGGAAAATAACTCCCTGACCTTTATCTTTGAGGACATTTCAGACATGTCAGGTTGGCAGCATTTCACTCTGGCCATAGACTGTAAACTGCGGTGACAATTGAAGTCAGCCATTTCTAACAATAATGTTTGTATGATTGCAATGGAGGAGAGGAGGTCCTTCCTTTTTGTCTCACACAGAATACTCTATTGAATACAGCAGATCAAAGCAGAGCGCTGAAGCAGAAATGCAGCTATGTCTAATTACGAGCAGGCAAAAACAATTTGAAACAGGTCATTTCTCTATTGCAGTTAGTTAATGATGATTTTCTGATGAAGGCTTTCCTTTGAGGTGAGTAAATGAATATAGGTTGTCTAAATATAGAGAATCGCAGTGAGTGAGGAAGTCAAACCATTCTAAAGAAGGTAACATAAACTGGCAGTGAATCAGAGGTGCAGGCAATGGGACCAGAGGGTGGTAATTTTGAAGGTACCACCAAATTTCTCATTGAAGTCCAAGTTCAAAGTAAATGTATTATCAAAGTATGTGCAGAATATGTCGCATATACCCTGAGATTCATTTTGATCTCCATGATTAGTGTGGAATTGTCCACACTGGGACTGACCAGGACTTTGAAAGTCCAGTGAGAGTACTTTCACTAAGTTAAGGAAAGCCTTGGAGTACTTGGAGTCAGGAACAACAAGCTAAAGATAAGTCAAAAAAGTTCAAAAGTACATTTGAATGATGATTGTGAATGGGTGAGTGTGGACATGAGTAACACAATGGTCTCAGTGCAGCAGTCATTGTTGGACAAGACTTGGCTTGATAGGAACAGGAACTCAGAAGCCATATTGTTGGGACATGGTCTACAGGAGATAAGCCACCAGATTTGCCACTTTTCAAGCAGACAATTCAGGGATAATGCATTCACCTTTGCAACTGAGTAGATCTGATGGCAGGAAGGACAACAGAGTCCTAATGAAGGATCTCGGCCTGAAACAGTGTCTCTTTATTCACCTCCATCTCACTAAATGATGCATTTCACTGTATGGATGTGTGGTAAATAAATCTGAATCTTGAATCCATGAATTCTGTCTGACCTGCTGAGTTCCGCCAGCATTTTGTACATGTTGCAGTAGATCAATTGATTTCATAAATAGTTGAAGTAGTATATGCATTAGCCAATTGTATAACTTCTCATGTAAATTGTTGATGGCCTATGTGAATTTACCTTAATTTTAAGTATGCACTGTAGCGTAGTGGTTAGCAGAATGCTTTACAGGTGACCCAGGTTCAATCCCTGCTGCTTGCTGCCTGTAAGGAGTTTGTATGCTCTCCTTGTGCTCTGATTTCCTCCCACAGTCCAAAGACGTATCAGCTGGTAGGTTAATTGGTCATCATAAATTGTCCCATGATTAGGCTTGGGGTAAATCAGGGGACTGCTGTGTGGTGTAGATCGAAGGGCCAGATGGGCCCATTTCGTGTTAATACTCAAAAAATAATAATAATAATAAGTAAGGGCAGTTTTCAGAAATGAATGTAACAATTGGTCTACCAGCTCACACATCTTTGGAAAGTGGGAGAAAACCAGAACATGGTTTTGATTCCCTCTCTAAAATTACTCCTTCAGTAAAACATATTCAATATAATGGTATGCTGGTTGTTTATAGACCACCCATCTGACCTTGAGTCTGCATGTTACCTCCATAACCATACGGGTTTTCTCCATTTGTTCTGGTTTCCTCCCATATTCCACAGATGCGTGAGTTGGTAGATTTGTTGGGTGTTGTAAATTGTCCTTAGTGCATATGTTAGTGATAGAATCTGGGGAGCTGTGTTGGGGGGGGGATTTATAAAAAGGAATTAATATAGGCTTGGTGGGCAAAATGGCCTGTCCTTGTTCAGGACGACACTCTCTAACACCCTCCATTTCAAAAGATTGACATATGTTGGATAGTTTGCTATGATTATAATCTCTGAGATATTCATGATAACTCAGTGGGTATCTCAAGAAGCAGTGTTGTCTTATTGCACTGAGGAGGGTTGTGTTGATGTATTCATTTCTTGTAAAACACTTGTTCTGAAACAATGTATGGCCCTTTTGAGAAGCTTGCTCAGGAAGTGCTACTTCTGCATATTTTTCTAAGTGGTTAACTAATAATACTTGAACAATTCCAATGTTATTCACAGTGAGCTCATAATTGCAATAAAACTAAATTTTATAGAAACCTGCAGAAAATGTGCTATAAGATAAAGTCCCCTGCATATGATCTAATCATGTATTTTGCGTGCCAATTATCATGACATCAGCTAAGCATTAGTTCAAGATAGACAATGCTAAATAAAGCCTGCCTGAACCTTGGGAAGATAAAATGTGACTGTGACTAGTGTAGGGAGTCATTTTTGAGGTGATTGGAACTTGGCAGAAGGCACAGATGTTACAGGAGCGAGGAGCAGTCCATGATTTTCAAAGAGTGTTCTGGAGGATTTTCTTGAGAAGGTGGAAGGGAGACAAATCTCTACCCACAGGAGCCCTGGTTGCTCTTCAAGCTAAATTTGTAAAGGTAGTGATATGAGATAGAGTCAATGCTTCAAGAACCAAGATCTCGTGCAGCAAGAAGTTAAATGACCTTACATTGCAGACATGGCCTACACTTTTACCAGATCTACCAACAGAACTATTATAGGCTATCATCATAGGCTAGCCCCCATTGACATCAATAGATCGGGGATTGAGAGGATAAACAGCTTTAAGTTCCTCAGTATAAACATCACCGAGGATCTCATGTGGTCTGTACATACTGGCTGTGTGGTGAAAAAGGCACAACAGTGTCTCTTTCAGCTCAGACGGTTGAAGAAGTTTGGTATGGGCCCCCAGATCCTAAGAACTTTCTATATGGGCACAGTTGAGAGCATCCTGACTGGCTACATCACTGCCTGCTATGGGAACTGTACTTTCCTCAATCGCAGGACTCTGCAGAGAGTGGTGCGGACAGCCCAGTGCATCTGTAGATGTGAACTTCCCACTATTCGGGACATTTACAGAGACAGGAGTGTGTGAAAAGGGCCTGAAATATCATTGGGGACCTGAGTCACCCCAACCACAAACTGTTCCAGCTGCTACCATCCAGGAAACCACAGCATAAAAGCCAGAACCAAAAGGGTCCAGGACAGCTTCTTCCGCCAGCATATCAGACTGATTAATTCATGCATCTGTATTTCTATGTTATATCGACAATCCTGTTGTACATACTATTTATTATAGATTACTATAAATTGCACATTTAGACGTAGACAAATGTAAAGATGTTTACTTCTCATGTATACAAAGGATGCAAGTAATAAAGTCAATTCAAATTCAAATCATCTTCAGATACAGCTGAATTCAACACATCATCCTCACTAATCTGCCAAGTATCTGTCACTCAAGATTCAAGTCAAATTTGTACACTTCTCTATAAGGAAGGTAAATCTGAGTTTATTTTCATACTCACATAGATATAAAGATACAAAGAAAAAATTTCTTGCAGCTGTGTCCCAAGCGCACAGTGTCCTACTACAGTGGCATGAGACCTGGGGCTTCTGTACCTCCTGCCCAATGGTAGTAGTGAGAAGAGGGCCTGGCCTAGATGGCGGGGGTCTTCGATGATGGATGCTGTTTTCTCGTGGCAGAACTCCTTGTAAATGTACTCAGTAGTGGAGAGGGCTTTGCCTGTGGTGGACCGGGCTGTAACCACCACTTTCCGTAGCCTTTTTCATTCCTGGCGATGTTGACTATCCATTCGTCTGAACTGGGTAAGAGTAACATTTAAGCTTGACTGGATAAATATCCAGATTTCATTCCATGAAGGACATAGGTGAAACAGGACTTTACAATTATCCAGCACTTTCATAGACACCCCAATAAATAGCAGTATCTGAATTAGAAGCAGGTTTATTATCACTGACATATGAGGTTAAAATTGTTGTTTTACCACTGTGGTACAGTGCAAGACATAAAAATTAACATAAGTTACATAAATAAATAAATAAATTATACAAAAGAATAACAAGGTAGTGTTCGTGGGTTAACGGACCATTCAGTATCTGATAGCAAAGGGGAAGGAGCTGTACTTAAAACACTGAGTATGAGCCCTCAGGATCCTGTACCTCCTCCTCAATGATAGTAATGAGTAGAGAGTATGTCATGGATGGTAAGGGTCAATACTGCTGGAGGCCATCTTCTTGGGGCACCATCTCTTGTTAGTGGAATTTGAATAATGTTGTAACATGAACAAAGTCAATGGAGAGACACTGAAGTTAATGAATAGAGAAGTGTCTTATTCAACAAAAGCAAGCAGCAGACATCATATTGAGACCTCCTTGGAGCAAGAGGCCTCCTGACCCAATATTACATGACATTTTTATATTCTAAAGATCTAAGGTTACAGCAGGACAATTCTATAGTGACAATGTATCCACAATGCCTTCTTTGAATTACATATAGTTTTTACACACCTCCTTCTTCGCACCCACACTCCAGATACCCAAAATGAAAGTTAACCAGCACTGTGGGTTTGCAGTCAACTCCAGTCTACAGCTCCAGGAGACGATGGTTCAGGGCTTCATTTTAAATTCAATCTACAATCCACGTTCATGTCTGAGGAGTGGTTGCTGGTGATGCTATAAGTACAAAGTTCAAAGTACATTTATTATCTAAGTATGTATAAATTATACAGCCTTGAGATTCATCCATTTACAGGCAGTCACAAACCAAGAAACCAGAAAGAACCCAATTAAAAAAGGAACAATGCCCAACCCACAGAGAAAGAGCCTATAAAAATATCATGTAATAAATTGTGTCATGAGGCCTCTTCCTCCAAATCATGCAAGCAATAAGACCATGAGACATAGGAGCCGAATTAGACCATTCAGCTCATTGAGTCTGCTCCACCATTCTATCATAGCTGATGCTGGACCCATTCAACTGCATATACCTGCTTTCTCCCCATATCCTTTGATGCCTTGACTTATCAGGAAACAATCAACTGACTTGGTTTCCACCGCAATGTGTGGCAGAGCATTCCACAGATTTACTACTCTCTGGCTAAAAAAATTCCTCCTTACTTCTGTTCAAAAGCATCACTCCTCAATTTTCAAGCTGCCATCTCTAGTTCTGGATACCCCCACCATAGGAAACATCCTCTCCATATCCACCCTATCTAGTCCTTTCAACATTTGTTAGCTTTCAATGAGATCCCCACACATTCTTCTAAGTTCCAGTGAGTACAGGCCCAAAGCTGCCAAACACTCATCCTATGTTAACTCTGTCATTGCCAGAATCATACTTGTGAACCTTCTCTGGACCCTCTCCAATGACAATACATCCTTTCTGAGATATGGGGCCAAAACTGTTGAAAATACTCCAAGTGCAGCCTGACTGGTGTCTTATAAAAGCTCAGAATTATCTCCTTGCTTTTATATTCTATTCCCCTTGAAATAAATGCCAATATTGCATTTCCCTCCTTTACCACAGACTCAACCTGTAAATTAACCTTCTGGGAGTCTTGCACAAGAACTCAGAAGTCCGTCTGCACATCTGATGTTTGAATCTCCTCCCCATTTAGATAATAATCGACACTATTGTTCCTTTTGCCAAAGTGCATTACCATACATTTCCCAACATTGTATTCCATCTGCCACTTTTTGCCCATTCTTCCAATTTGTCTAAGCCCTGCTGCAATCGCATTGCTTCCTCAGCACTACCTACCCCTCCACCTATCTTTGTATCATCTGCAAAACTTTGCCACAAAGCCATCAATTCCATTATCAAAAATTGAGATAATGATTTAGATTCTAAATCATTGCCAACCAATGTGAAAAGCAGCGGTCCCAATACTGACCCCTGAGAAACACCACTAGTCACCGGCAGCCAACCTGAAAAAGCCCCCTTTATTCCAACTCTCTGCCTCCTGACTGTCAATAAAAGCAAGCAACAGCATTCTGAGCCAAACTGAATCCACGAAGTCTTACAGCCTCAGCCTCAGGGCCGAGGAGAGCGGAGTAAAACGGCAGCAAGCTGAAACGACTCAACCCTCATCTCCGTTCCTGACATCCTGCCTTTCCAGTCTACCTGGCCCAGCATTTCAATTGTCCGAGCACTGGGTTGTCCCTCACACTCTAACCCAGGCTCTGAAGCACCGATACATCCTGGGCCATTTCTGGACCATACACAACATTTCCAAATCAGGCAGCACATAGATCAAATCTTGCTCCCGGATAAGGTGGACAGGCTCCAGAACAACTTTGCTTCAACTTTTCTCCACTCAGCTCACTCCAATTTTGTCTCCAAAGTTCCAACTTCCCCACTTCTCTCCAACTTCTCCTGAAACACATTTTGACACTGCTCTGCTCCGTCTCACACCCGTATGCCTCAGCCCTCCGATCAGCCCCTCCTTCGCTCATTTCTTCATTGTTTGCGTTGATCATTTATGATAATATTCCACATAGAAAGTGTTCTTAATAGAGCACTTAGTTAAATTTCTTGCTTTGAAAACCACCAGTAAGCTATCACCCACGTTCAGCAATGCTATCTTAAATTCTAACTCCAGAATACGTCCTAACATATATATCCACATATATATCTCTGGATAATTGATCTATGGCTCTAGATATTTATCAAAGAATTACCACTAATCTGAGTAAGCCATTCAATGTAAGTTCCTCTCTATGAAGTACATCACTCTAACTGCAATTATATCCCCATTTCTTTGTTGTTCCCTAACACTCTATGGTGTTACCTCCATACATCGACACCTTTTGGTCTCCATACCTTCAAAGGGGTCATTATAGCTGGAAAATAGATATCAACTTTGCCAGTGATAACCATAACACGCATGAGAAAATTAAAAACTATGGGCTTAACTAGTATTTCTTGCACCATATTCCTAAACAAAATGTCGGAACTTTATGCAGGAGAAGCCTTTTGGGAGCTTGTTCCACCATTCAATACTGTAAATCATAGCCTTCAGTTATTTCCCTGCCTGATCCCCACACCCCTGAATTAATTTTAGACCTAAATATATTTAGTGATTGAGCAACCTCGGCCATTTTTTTGTAGAAGTTTCCAAAGGTTTACAACCCTCTTTGGAGTCATTTGTAACATCACACCCATCATTTTGCCTGACTCATCACTGACTGGGGATACAGTCTGGAGGTCACTGTTCACATAGCCCAATTTCATACCACCAATGAGATGAATTACTGAGCAACATGTGGCTTTTTAATCATAAAATGAGGATGTAAAATGACTCATTTGTTACATGAGTCATTAAGTGGATGAAACAAGGCACTTGAAAAATACTCCAAATTCACTGAAAGGATATGCAAACCAACATCCGCATTTCACCCCCCCCCCCCGCCCCACCCGCCCAACCATCAGCCTGAGTATTGAGACCCTAGTTACACTCACTTGGACGCGATGAACAGGACACTTTGCTCATGTGTTTGACACAAGTATATTAAAATAAACACTATGCACTGGGACAAAGTCACCGGGTGACCATAGAAGAGATTCAAGGATCTGCTTATATTTTCCTTGAAGAATTGCCACATTCCACGGCCTCCTGGGAATCTCTTCCTAATGATTACTCAAAGTAGGAAAGGAGTTCTTGGATTGGAATTGACAGTATTGAAGCCATGCATCAGGAGCACAATAAGGAAAAGACCACCTCATAAACAATAAACTCATCTGCCTTCCTGTTGTCTACCATCTGCCCTGACTGTGGAAAACTGCAATTTCTGCATCAGGCTCATCAACCACCTCAGAATCCACAGAGCTAGAGTGGAAATAGCTCTTCCTCCATCCCAAGGGACTGTCTCAGAAAGAAAGGTATGATCGCTTGAAATGTGCTCAATGGATCTCCTTGTTAGGGTATATTCTGGAGTCGTGGTATATATCAAATACTAACTTCAACAGCAGCCAGTCTTCAGAACTAAACATGGATTGTAGATTAAGTTTAAAATGCAGCTCTGAAAAAAAACGGTCTTCCTGGAGCTGCATTTTGGGGTTGATAGCAGAGAAACACTCTATCTGACCTGAGGTGTCCGCATATGCATAAATGCTGCTCAGAATCAGTGGAAATTAGCAACCCTTTTGGAGTGTGGGGGTGAAGATGGAGGTGTTCGAAATTTATATGTAATTCAAAGGAAGCATTGTAGATGTATTGTAACTGTAGAACTGTCCTGCTGTTACCTTTGATCTTTAGAGTATAAAAATTTTATGTAATATTGGGTCAGGGAGCCTCTTCTCAGTGTGCCTCCAGTATGATGCCAGCTTGTTGCACTGAATGAAGACTTCGATATCCATCAGCTTCAGTGGCTCTGCGATGATCTTATATTGAGGATACGGCCAATAATATTGGGTCAATCAGGCCTCTTCTTCAAGATCGCCTAAAATATGATGCCTTCTGCTCATTTTGCTGAATAAAGACTCCTGTATCCACCAGCTCGGTGCCTTTGTTCACCATCACAACACTCTAGACTAAATGAATTTTATTTTCTGACACTGTAGTGAATGCTTTATTTATCAACACATAAATCAACTGTCTTTTTCATCAGTTTGATATAATTTAAGTATAACTTATGGAAATTTATGAATATTTCTGTTCTGTATATCGCTGAACCTACATGCACCATTTGTCTTTACATTTAGGAGGTCCTGCTGCAGTGATTGCATTGCAAATGGACTTTCTCAGCACACTTGGTGTGTCCTAAAGCTATGAACACTGTACAAATTCAAGTTAATTTCATTTCCCTTTTTGACGGGAGAACTTAAATGAGAAACAATTGTGGATTTTGTTCACAGTTGTGGTTTCATACATTGGATTCCACAGTAGATGTACACAATAAAAGTAAGATACTGACATTTGGGGATTCTAGTCTCAACTGCTGGCTCTAAAATAAATCATTGACTACAATAACAAAGAACATAAATTATCACACTCAAAATAGCTTGTAAGAACATTTGGAGCTTACTTCCACATTAAAGGCTGTGGTGGGTGGAGGGGAGTGAATGTTTCAGTGGCTCAGTTGACCTCATTGCCAATGGGGGAAAAGGCATCTACTGTCTAAGACCAGGATGAGAATATTCCAATACAGAGAGGGGTAAATCTTTGTAATACTCTACCTCAGAGTGCTATGTGTGTTCTGTGGCTGAGTATGTCAAAGGGTTTGAGGATAATAAGAGACTCAGAGAATAGGGCCAATGGGTGGGACAGTGGACTGAATTTGCAGATAGAATCCCCAGGCAAGTGGCCAAGTTTTAGCACAGAAAACCCAGGATCCCCAGCTATAAGGACATAGGAATACATGTGTGAGAATCTAACTTCAAAGGAACATCCTAATTCCATTTGTGACTGTGATACAGTGTGAGCAGGTCATCTTACCACAGGCTGTCACTGTACATGGTGTAAATCCAAGACTCAATGTGTCAGACTGCTTGGTTACCTACAAGATCTGAGGCAATCTAAACCCAGAGCTGAATTTCAAAAGCATTAGATTATATACACGTCAACAAGGACATATGAACAGAGCTAAGATGTATTAACGTAATTTTAACAGAGTACTTCTGGAGTCTACAAACTATTGCAATGTCAGAAATACAGAAGGTGGTTTGTGCACAGTTACCTTTCATACACAATAATAATTAAACTCATAAATTGTTTCACTAATAATACTTGAAGGATAAGCTTAGGTCAATTCACACAATGATTTGAGGGTGATTGATGGGTAAGTGTCAAGAGGCTGAGGCATCCTGAATTGAAGGGCAAATTAAGGTTCTACTATTTAGGGCTGAGGTGAGAAATTTTCCAAAATTAGGGTGATAAATGTTTGGAATCCTCCACTTTAAAGGATGGTGGATTCCCTGCTGAGTACATCAAAATGTGTTGGGGTAGTAATAAAGTCAGAGGATATGATGAACGAATGGAAAAGGGAATTGGAGATAGAATATCAGCCTTGATGTTATGCAGTAGGTTCAAGAACCAATGGTGTATTCCCCTCAGGCCTGTGATGCTTCAACAAGATGGTGCCATAGTATCCACTGATTCTGCCAAAGACATCCACAGCCACAGATCAATTCCTTCTTCTTTCTTGGAGGAGGCAGGATGAGAGCAGATGGATGAGATGCTGCCAAGGAATTTGTTAACAACAGCACCCAAACAGTCTCCCCAGGTAGAGGAGCAATTTTTCCAATCTAATGTATTGCCGCCTATGTTCATGATGTGGTCTCCTCAGTGTTGGACACTTTCTTTCGCTATCCCACCAGCCCCACCCTCCATGCAGGCCTACTTGCCCGTGGCTTCCCACAATGCTCCAATGAGGCCCAATGCAAGCTGTAGCCCATCTACTTCAATGTTGGACATGCTGTGCTTTCACAGATGCTCTTCTGTCCAGTATTGTTGTAACATGTGGTTATTTGAGCTATTGTCACCTTCCTGTCAGCTTGAACCAGTCTTGCCATTCTCCTTTGAACTTTCTCGATAACAAGGCATTTTTGCCCAAATGAGGAAATCTGCAGATGCTGGAAATTCCAGCAACACAAACAAAATGCTGGAGGAACACAGCAGGCCAGGCAGCATCTATAGGAGAAGCACTGTCGATGACTTTTGCCCACAGACTGCCACTTACTGGATATTTTTTTCTTTTTCACACCATTCTCTGTAAACTTTGGAGACTGCTGTGTGTGAAAATCCCAGGAGATCAGCAGCTTCTGAGATACTCAAACCACCCCATCTGGCACCAACAATCATTTCACAATCAAAGTCAATAGATCACATTTCTTCCACATTCTAAAGATGGTAATAACATTCAACTCAGATCAATCTTCAGTAGAAGAAGTTCATCTGTTGAACTTCAGAATCAGAATCAGGTTCATCATCAATGGCATGTGACATGAAATTTTTTAACTTAGCAACAGCAGTTCAATGCAATACACAGTATAGAAAAAATAATAAATTAAATAAAATAATAATAAATACATATATTGAATAGATTTTAAAAAGTGCAAAAAACAGAAATAATATAGATTTTTAAAAGGTGAGGTAGTGTCCAAGGGTTCAATGTCCTTTTAGGAATCGGATAGCAGAATGGAAGAAGCTGTTCCTGAATCGCCGAATGTGTGCCTTCAGGCTTCTGTACCTCCTACCTGGTGGTAACAGTGCGAAAAGGGCATGCCCTGGGTGCTGGAAGTCCTTAATAATGGATGCTGCCTTTCTGAGACATTGCTCCCTGAAGATGTCCTGAGTACTTTGTGGGCTAGTACCCAAGATGGAGCTGACTAGATTTACAACCCTCTGCAACTTCTTTCAGTCCTGTGCAGTAGACTACCCACTCCCCCTGCCCCTGCCATACCAAACAGTGATGCAGCCTGTCAGAATGCTCTCCACGGTATATCTATAGAAGTTTTTGTGTGTATTTGTTGACATGCCAAATCTCTTCAAACTCTTAATGAAGTTTAGCAGCTGTCTTACCTTCTTTGTAACTACATTAATATGTTGGGATCAGATTAGATCCTCAAAGATCTTTACACCCAGGAACTTGAAACAGCTCACTCTCTCCACTTCTGATCCCTCTATGAGGATTGGTATGTGTTCCTTTGTCTTACCCTTCCTGAAGTCCACAATCAGCTTTTTCGTCTTACTGACGTTGAGTGCCAGGTTGCTGCTGTGGCACCACTCCACTAGTTGGCATATCTCACTCCTGTACACCCTCTCTTCACCATCTGAGATTCTACCAACAATAGCAAATTTGTAGGTGGTATTTGAGCTCTGCCTAGCCACACAATCATGTGTATGTAGAGAGTAGAGCAGTGGGCTAAGCACACACCCCTGAGCTGCGCCAGTGTTGATTGTCCGTGAGGAGGAGATGTTATCACCAATCTGCACAGACGGTGGTCTTCCAGTTAGGAAGTCGAGGGTCCAATTGCAGAGGGAGGTACGGAGGCCCGGGTTCTACAACTTCTCAGTCAGGATTGCGGGAATAATGGTATTAAATGCTGATTATAGTTGATGTCATCAGTTATAGTCAATGAACAGCATCCTGACATAGGTGCTTGTGTTGTCCAGGTGGTCTAAAGCTGTGTGCAGAGCCACTGAGATTGCTTCTGCCATTGGCCTATTGTGGCGATAGGCAAATTGCAATGGGTCTAGGTCCTTGCTGAGGCAGGAGTTCAGTCTAGTCATGACCAACCTCTCAAAGCATTTCATCACTGTCGATGTGAGTGCTACCGGGCGATAGTCATTAAGGCAGCTCACAAGTCTCAATCGATGGATTTTATGGCCAATACAATCAGATAAACCCTAAAAGTCATCTTTTGAACCTCAAGTTGCTGCTTAAATGATTTTCTTTCAAAGTATTTCCTATCCATCTACTCAATGAATTGAGCTTTGTTTATTGAGAAATACCTTTCCACTTGACTGCATGTTGATAAGGTCTGTGAACTAGTGTTGGCAAATATTATCTCTAGGAGACATCAGATTATCATGTTATATAGTTATACTTGCTCGCAGACTAACGACTGGCACGCAGGTTTACATGAGGGAAAATGTCATTGCCCGCACAAGTAACACATCGACCAAACACCATTCCGTGTCAAAGTTTTTCTTAGTATTTTCATTTTCATATCAATAGACAGAAGACCAGAATTAAAACCAAATTCTGCCTATGATACTCTTTCAAGAATATCTCCCACTTCTTCCTATACTGGGTGGGACTATGCAGTTTAAGTGGTTTGACATGGACTAGATGGGCAGAAGGTGCTGTTTCTGTGCTGTTGTTTTCAATGCCTCTAAGACTCTAAAGTGGTTAGGGTCTCACTTTTTGGGCAGTGGGATAATTATCCCTTTTACATCCATTATTACCTTCACTGAAGATTCAGACTTATTGAACCCTATCACTTTGACCTGGCCTACACCTCCATTAGCCTGGTCCAGCTCCACTTGCATTTATTGGGATTCATGCATTATTGTTTATTTATTAGGAAAGGATGGGGACCCCAAGTATTCTCGTGTGGGTGGGGGTGGGGGAGCGGTGAATCTGTTGACTCATGGAAGAGCTTGTGGGGCAAGAGTGGAGGGATGTCACTCGTTATGTGAGGGAGTATCCTTAGGACCAGTTCTGGCCCAGGATAAAGAGCATTAGGAATAGGTCTGGGGTAGACTGGGTTTGAGGAATGGGGAAAGAAAGCAGAGAGGAAATGGATTGAAATCTTACAAATCTAGTCCCCAAACAATCTAAACCAAGTTAAACAATTGTAATTAGCATTCTAAAAAATTGTAATTTGCACTGTAAAAATGGTTATTAGGGTTTTAAAAATAAAGCTACAGCCCACTGCCAATATATCTGTCTGGGGATTGCATTAAACAAACAACATGATAAAAGCTCACACACAAACCAAGCAGAACTACAAATACTTAACAGATTACATATAAAGTACCTTCCTCAACCCACATACACTCCTATACAAACCTTTCCTCTTCATATGTTCATGCCGACTCCACACAGGCCAGGAAGCTCTCACTAACATCTAACCTGCATACACTTTCCACACACTTACACTGTGGTCTTAGGCACCAACCCCCAACACTGGCCAGGTAACCTCTGACCCCACATACACTCCCATATATTTCCCCAACGCACTCACACCCAAGTCAGGACCCTCCCTACCTGTCTTGCCACACAATCCCCACACGGTCACGCCCAAATCCCAGGCAACCTTCTTCCCCAAAGCAGGCCACAAACATCCACACTTTCTCAGCCCAGGCTCATACACACTCCCATGCACCAACATACTGATACACAAGCATATACTGTAAATATGCTAGGTCCCAGCATTCCAAGCAGAACCACTCATGTTCATAACAAATTACATCCAAAATAACCCTTCTCACCTCACACACAAGCTTCCCCTCTCCACAGGCACTCACACGTTGACCTCAGACAGAGCTCAGAAGCTACAGTCAAACTGTAGAGTCTGTTTTAATGCTGTGTGACTCCATTACAAAGAAATGGCTGGACTGCTGACCAAAAGATTTAGGTGTTTAGTTTTAGGTATCAGCTTTAATGAGCATTTTGAAAGGGGAAAATGAGGTAGAGGAGAGATGTTTGGGGAAAGAATTCTAGAGCTCAGGGAAAGTAATTAATTTGCTGTAAACCACCCCTGGACATTCTGTGGTCACGTAGTGTGTCTATGAAATGTAATCTCTTTATTTTGTTTCTTGCCTGGGATTGTACATCGTGTCACAAGATTTTCTCAGTCCCATCCCCTTAAACACATGATAGTGCAGCAGTTAGTGTAACACTATAACAGTGCTAGCGACCTGGGTTCAGTTACTTCCGCTGCCTGTAATGAGGTTATACGTTCTCCCTGTGACTGTGTGTGTTTCCTCCAGGTGCTCTGGTTTCCTCCCAGGACATACGGGTTAGTAGTTTAATTGGTCACATGGGTATAATGGGGTGGCACAGAGATGTGAACCGGAAGGGGTGGTTACTATGCAGTATCTCCAAATAAACAAACTCCAATGAGAGCAGCCAGTTCAGAAGTATAATTTCTGAATCCATGGTCAGTGCTGTTTTCAAGATCCAGGAGATAAATTGTGAGGATAAGCAGGATAATTTAACAAAAAGGGAATTACTGTGTATTATCTGTATTTATGAAAACTATTTCTGATATGTGAGGACAAACAGAACTTTATCACTCTGTGGAAACCTGTCAGAATGGAATCCAGCAATATAAAGCCATTTTTATAATGGCTAATCACATCCTGAGACCTTTTCAACAAATAAATTACCTTTTGAAGACCAGTAGTTGTTGTAATGTACACAGCAATGTGCCTCAAATGAGACGCATGACCAGTGAACCAGTGAGTTCCCTGATGATTTAATCTTTAACCGGGGCATCTACTTCAAACAGTCTTACGGGATCATTTGTTGCCTCCATAATTGAATATCTCTTCCAAAAGGCAGTAGTGAGCCATCATTCTTGGATGGAAATCATTCTTGCCTTTAACAAAGCCCCTTTGCTTCAGTCCTTACCGGGTCCACTCTGGTTTGTTGTTTCACCAAGGTGTGAGTGAATAGCTCCACCACTTAATTACAATAATCCAGCAAACATGAGTGACCACTCTTCCCAATCAATTTCTTTCTGCCATGCTGGGACGTGGAATACTGTTGCCCATATGTATTGTTATGATAGAACATTATAGAGGGTAAGAAGATAAATTGCAGGTGTAGACTCTGACCTCCCTCTGGGTTTGGTCCTTATTTACAATGAAGCCTGTAAGTCTTCTTTAACTATTCATTACTCTGGAGTAAAATGACAAATTAAGATTGCTTTCCTGGTTGGTTCTACAGAAAGCAACTCAAAACACATTCAGGGCAATGGTTTATCATGTTTGGGGAATTAATCTCTTCAACAGTTAACTGTTCCAAATCGTCTTTCTGTGAAGACCTTCACTTTCCCGTTCCAACAGGGAACATATTTATGTTGTGCGGGGAAGTATGACCAAAAGAACCCCTCCATAAAGTAGACTGGAACAGTTAGGAACTCCTATACATAGAGGAGAGTGAAGTCCACAACTCTCCTCCATCGATTACAATCATTCAACATTCCATATTTTATGATATGGAGGGAAGGCATTTGACTCTGCTGGTATGCAGGGAACATGACAAGCATAAAAATTGGATTAACGTTGCAGGGTTTTGCAGCTAAAACAATGTAAGGCATTTTATGTTTGAAAGAAAATCTGTAACAACTCCATTTATTGCACTCTAAAACCTGAGCACAAAGCACAATAAAACAAATTCCATGTAACTCCATCATCATGTTAGACTACTCTCTTAAACTGAACCCCAACTCATTGTTGGTGGTTGCAAATCATGTACGTTTCCACCGATTACATTGCCCTGCATAGGCCTCCCCCATTATCCATAAAAACCGGCGCTGTGAGCCCTTCTGGAGCTCCGACAAGCCACCCAGCTCGGGTCCTGTGTTCCATGAGTGGGGGAACAGCAGGTGCTTCTGGCTCGTCCCAAGGAGTGTTGACACACTCATGGCCTTGTCATAATAGCAGGGCCACGGTAGCGAAGCCCTCCAATTCTTGCTGGGCCTGTTTAAAGCAATATGCTGACATACATTCATGTTTACCCCTCTTATCTATGATTAAAGTCTTTTCACTCCTTTCCAAAACACGGAGTGGGCCATTTTGTAAGGGGGCCTAAGGGGATGTTGGTGTGCATCATGGCAGATGAGAACAAACGAGGTAGAATGTAGATCAACAGGAAACCAAAAGTGCTGTATGACATGATTGGGAGGTAGGAATAGGTGAAAAGGAATTGAATTTACTGAGGAGGGTCGAACACTGTTGAGTGGCTGACCTGGTGGTCATGGCATCAGAAATAAAATCACCTAGCACTTGTAATGGCTACTGATATATCCACTCAGCCATGGATGGCTGCAAGTCCTCTTTTGGAGGTGTTCTGGGCCCAAACAGGACCCACAGAAAACATTCACGCCAACACTCATCCATCAGGAATGCCCTCAGAGCAGCCTTTAAGAAACAGTGAAACTATCTGCATCGGCCATCGGACTGTGGGTGATACACTGTGGTGTGGTGTGGCCTAACGCCAAGGTTCTAGGCCATCGCAGCCCAGAGGTTTGATATAAATTGGGGACCCGCAGTCAGAGGAAATATCAGATGGTGTGCCAAACCAAGTAACCCAGTGTTGATGAATGCTTGAGCCATGTCCACGGCCATCATTGATGCTAGGGGGATGACCTCTGGCCAGGTGGTAATACAGTCCACCATGGTAAGGAGGTGCGGGAAACCGTGGGAGGGACCAACAAGGTCCACATTGACATGGTCAAACTATCACTCAGGGACCTCAAGAGGTGCCAGTGGTGCCTGAACAGGACTGTTAATTTTTGCCCACTGGCACTCAATGCAGGCTGCATTCCGATCACGCATGTCCTAAGGCTGTGTCACACAAACTTTAATGCAGCCAGTTGTTATGAGGCCCTCCAGCCCTGACGCAAGCAGCCACGTATGGAGTCACAAACAGTCCGTCTCCAGGTTGGGACAAGGGCTACCATTTAAGACATTGCACAGGAGAGAAACCTCAGCTTCCCTGAACTTTAATGTCAACCAAACGCAGTCCTGTGACTGCTGTTCGGTAAGCCTGGACCTCTGGGGTCAGTAGCTTTGTCGACTGCCATGCTGGCATAGTCAATCCCTATGTGCATGGCCTCAACTGTGGCCGCGAGAGGCAATCAGATGAGATATGGCAAAGTTATTTCCCATGGTAGAGGAGTCTAGGACTAGAGGGCACAACTTCAGAATTGAAGGACGTCCATTTAGAACAGAGATGCAGAGAAATTACTCCAATCTGTGGAATTTGTTGCCACCTGCAGCTGTGGAGGCCAAGTCATTGGGTGCATTTAAGGCAAAGATAGATAGGTTCTTGATTAGCCAGGGCATCAAAGGGTATGGGGTGAAGGCAGGGGAGTGCAGATGACTGGAAGAACTGGATCAGCCATGATTGAATGGCGGAGCAGACTCGATGGGCCGAATGGCCTACTTTGGCTCCTATATCTTATGGTCTAATCAGCCACGGCATTATTTTCCCTTTAATAAATTGTGTATCAGTTGTGAATTCTGATATGTAGATCACATGAAATTTCTGCCGTCATCTGATATTTTGGCAATCGCGTGCACAAAAGGGTTTGTGGTCAACAAACACTGTAAAATGACAACCCTCTGGAAAAAAACAAAAATGGCAGACAGCCAGATAGAACACAAGAAGCTCACAGTCAGATCTGCTGCCCTTCCTTTTGTGGAGATGGAGCTGCCGTCTGAAGAAGTCGTGCGGCTGGCAAACGCGTCTGATCAACTGTTCATGCACAGCACCCACAGCATCATCTGAAGCATCAGTAGTAATGGGTATGGGTGCACTGGGGAGCAACTGCACCAGTGGGATTGCATTGGAAAGAGATTGCTTCGTGTCATCAAATGCTCCGGTCATGTTCGCTGACCAGTCAAGCATGTGATTAGGATTATTGCCTTTAATTGCACTATATAGAGTATGCAAAGCATAAGCTCAGCAGCTTGTACTGAATGAAGCAGTGATGGAAATTCACCATTCCTAAAAACTTCTGTAGTTTTGTAGTAGTGTGGGGCGATGGGGAATCCATAATAATGGCTACCTTTGATGGGAGGGGTTTTGCACCTTCTGCGGAGATGTGATGGCCAAGGAGGTCAATGGTTTACAATCCAAACTGGCATTTAGCAGGGTTAGTAATCAACCTGTATTGGCTTCGGTGCTCGAAAAGTGCGCGGAGATGAGATTCATGTTCGATTTGGATGCATTGCTGACAAGTGTGTCATTGAGGTAAACAAAAAGGAAGTTAGGTATTTTAATACTGAGTCCATCAGCCATTGAAAAGCCTGTGCTGCATTTTTCAGCCCAAGTGGCACGTACAGAAGCTCAAAGAGGCCGAAAGGGGTTATCACAGCCATCTTGGGAATGTCCTCCATGCACACAGGTACCTGATGGTAGCCCCTAACTAGATCAAATTCGTCAAAATCTTGGATGTGTGGGATTAGGTTGGTGACTTTGTTGAGGTGTAGGTAACTGTCACATGGGTGGAAATCACCATCAGACATACCACCACATGGAGGGCCAAAACCCAGGAGCTATTGAACCAGCGTACAATGCCAAGTCTTTCCATGTTGGTAAACTCAGTCTTCGCAGTTGCCAGCTTTTCTGGGTCTAGTCTACGCTCATGGGCATGGACTGGCGGGCCAGTTGAGGGAATGTGTTGCTCAACCCCATGCTTTGTGACTGTAGTGGAGAATGTGGGTTTGGCAAGGTCTAGGAGTTCTCCCAGCAGTCGAGCAAACTCACATATGGTGGTGCATGTGCTTGGCAGAGTCATTTTGGGGAAATTACTGGGGGAGAAGGGTAATGACCAAAAGTCCTTGATATCCTCAAGCTGGCGGTTCTTAAGACTGACGAACAGCCCTTGTGCACCGAAGAGAGGTCCAGCCATCTTAACCAGGATTAAATCCTTGTGTAACGTCACCCAGTGAAGCAGAGTGTCATCCGTCTGTCCTCTAAGTCTGGATCCTTCGGCCGCTGGTGGCCCCGAGTGAGGTTTCATTGCTCTTTGCCTTCTCATCAATAGACAATACCAGCAGCACACTCACTTGAGCACCCGTGTCAAACAGGAAGAGTCACCCTGAAAGAGTGTCCACGGTGAACGGTAGATGTCCCAGGCAGCTGGAACGCATGGTGTTCACAGAGCTCTGATGTCCCAGGAAGCTACAAGGCAGTCGGCACGCCATAGTACTCGCACGAACGCAAGCATGGTAAAAACACAGACCCAGCATTGTCCGTTTGGAGGCTTTGTTGACCACCTTTATTGAGGCAGGGAAAGGAGGAGGAACTATGCACCTCTGCCTGGCTGAGTGTAGACTATCAGCCATTTTAGCAACCACCCTATAGTCCTTCATGGGTGCTTTAGTGAGGACTATGCAAACTTGATCAGGCACTTGCTGCATGAAGAGATCTTTAAAAATAAAACAAGGATGGAGATTTCCCATGAGGGACAGCATGTGGTCCATTAGATCCGACAGCTTAGCAGCCTTGAGGCCGGGCAAGGAGAGCAACTGCTTGGTGTACTAGGTCTACGATAGTTCAGAAGTCTGTAAAAGGTGAGTTTTCAGTGATCAGTATTGATCATGTTCAGGCGGGTGTTCTAGTATACTCACTGCTCTCACAGCCGTGGAGTTTCCAAGTGATGCTATCGCAAAGTAGCACTTGGTGTCGTCAGCCGAAATTCCTCGCAGTGCAAATTGGATTTTAGTTTATACAATCCAAGTAACGGCATCTCACTCCCAAACCTCCAGCAGTTTCAAAGTGACAGCATTGTCTGACATGTTCAATAACTCTGGAATCGTCCTAGAGCATCGAGGTTTTTGCGAATAAAACGACATGAGGCATTTTATGTTTAAGAAAAACCATAACAGCTCACTTATGGTACTCCAAAACCTGAACACAAATCACTGTAAAACAAAATTTACATAATTACATCAGACCAGCCTCTTAAACTGAACCCCAACTCAATGGCAGTGGTTGTGAATTATGTACATTACCATCACTTACATTACTATACAGTGTAAGTGAGCATTTGATGCTCCATGCATACACAGTGGATGAAAGGGCATGTTTCTGGCTGTAAAGAGTGATCCTATTGCCCCAGCTGCACTGGCCTCAGGGAAAATGTGTGAACTCCACACCGATAGCACAGGGGAGACATGACTGTGGTCAACTGCAGGTTTCTGCAGCATTCACGGACTCAGGGTCTGGACTGTATGTTTATTTTTCACATGGCTATATTTTGCTGATATCTTAAAAATGCTTGCAGTCGTGTACGTGTGAGGATGAGCCATCATGCTGTGGTGTCCCCTGTTTACAACCGCCAGGAGAGAGGCACGTGTGGTGTGGGACGGCATCCAGGCTGGAGTCAGTGCTGCACCCCTGTGTTTGTTCGGCAGAAGACAAGCTGTATTGCAGTCAACCTCTGATTTCTGTGGCATTCCTGGCTCAAGCCTGGACTTTTTTTTTGTGTGGCTGTTATTGATACCTTAATGTGCTTGCTATCTTGGATGTGCAGTGTGCTGTGTGTGACTGTTGGTACTGTGTTTTGCACCTTGGCCCTAGAGTAATGCTGTCTCGTTTGGCTGTATTCATGCCTATTTACGTATGGCTGAAGGACAATTAAATTTGAATTGAATTGATTTGAAACTGGGTTTGCAGGAGCTGCAAACCAAAGGGTCTATTAGCTGCATTTCTGCTCCACTCTGGTTAATTGCTCATTTGAAATTGGAGATTAAATATATTACTGTTAACACAGAATTGTTGGTATCATGAGCAAAACGGCTGATCTATGGATACTAAGATACATTAAGTGGCTGAATCAGCTTGCAGGGATAAACAGTCCATTACTATTCCAATAGTTAGTTCACTATCAGATATTAGTGGCTGGACATGCAGGTGGTGTTCTTTGATAATAACCCTGGTTTACCTCTGTTTATTTTAATGCAGAGAGCCTTTCTATGACAATACACACATCAGCAGGAAATAACTAAAAATGGCTGAGTAGAATAAGACCAGACTTATTCAATTGAGAGACTGCTAAACATAACAAGATACAGGCAATTATAATCGAGAACAGGGCACCAGCTACTGAGCACAAGCTAAATGCTGCACAGAATTTGGATACACACTGTAAATCTGCCCAATGCATTAAGACACAGCAAACAGATATCCAAAGGTGCAGTGGCTTATTTTCATAACTATTCACATGCTGAGACCTTTGGGCACTTCTGTTGTTTCAGACTGTCTGGGAGACAGTTGCATGTTTTAAGAGGCAAACACACCAAGAGATTCTGTTGTCCTATGGGATCAGAACGTAAACACACACACAGAGATGTTTTGAGAAAACAGCATGTTCCGCACTTGATCCATTATGGACACTGAGTGGAGTGGAGTGTAGGCAATTGGGGGAAAACCTCAAAATATAAGTGTTAGGAGAGAGGGTGAGTGAAACAAAATGGGAGCAAATGAATATAAAGAAGGAGAAAAAAGCTACTGAAGTCCCTTACGGAGACAGGTACTGCAGTTGTGGAAAAATTGTTGGATCTTTGTCCTTTGGGAGCCCCTTACACTAAGCCATGTTCCTGTCACCCTCTTCCTCACACAGCACAATTTATTGGACTAATCTAAGTGTATGTGCCAGATAAGTTTCAAGCTGCAACTTACTTTCCTGGTGGGAACGGTAGTTCACTTCACACCACAGATGGCTTAACGCTTCCTGACAATTTACAAAAAACACCAGAGTGCGTAGTGTCAGTCTGACAATAGCATGATTGCTATTTCTCTTCCAATGCAGTAAATCTGCTGGTTTCATTGCAGTAATGGTTCACCTCTGACAAGTTGCACAGATCTGAAAAGTGGCTGTTTCATTGGCAAAGAAGTGATTACACGCATTATTTTGCAGCCGTGGTGCAGTCGTAGGGGAAGGAAGGAAGTCTGTGACCAGAATGGCTGTCAACTTTTTGTCCTGGCTGGAGTTGAGTTCCTTGATTGATTGAAGCTGCACTTATCCAAGCCTGGGTGATCTTCCATCACACTCCTAACTTGCATCTTATAGATGGTGAAAGTGTTTTGGCATGGTAGATGTCCAGTCACTGACTATTCATTCCTCACCTGTCCATCACCTCCTTCTAGTGGCCCTCCTGCTTCCTCTTCTCCCATGGTCCACTCCCCTTTCTAATCAGATTCCTTTTTCTTCTGCCATTTGCCTTTTCCACGTATCACCTCCCAGCTTCTCATTCCATCTGCTCTCAACTGCCTACTCACCTTTGCCCTCACTTAGTCTCACCCATCACCTGCAAACCTCTCCTCCCTCTCCTCCTTCCACCATCTTATTCTGGCTCAAAAATACAATTGCAGATGCTGTGGATCGAAGAATACGTACACAATGCTGGAAGAACTCAGCAGGTCAGGCAGCATCCGTGAGAAAAGAATAGCCAACGTTTCAGGCTGAGACCCTTCATCAGGAATGGGGGGGGGGGGGAAGAAACGTTGGCTACTCTTTTCTCACGGATGCTGCCTGACCTGCTGAGTTCTTCCAGCGTTGTGTACGTATATCTTATTCTGGCTTCTTCCTTTCCAGTACTGATGGAGGGTCTTGGTTTGAAATGTTGATTGTTTATTCCTAACCGTAGATGCTGCCTTGACCTGCTGAGATCCTTCAGCATTTTATGTGTGTGTGTGTCAAGATTTCCAATATTTGCAGTATCTCTTGTGTTTATGATGTCAAGGGCAGTCATACCAACCTCACCTTCATCTTTTGACCTATAGCTGAACCAAAGGTCTGACAAATATTCTTTTCTGCATGGTGGCTTCACTTGCTAAACCCAAGTTAGGCAGGTTATTGGACTGTAAGTTCTGTTTGTAAACACTGTACCTAATGCCATCTATTACTTTGCTTACAATGGAGTCAGTTGTTTGGCTGGAAGTTCATTAGGTTTGCTCTGCTTTTTTGTGAATTGGACGCACTTGGGCAACACTCCAACAAAGTTGTCGCTGTGCTGGACCAGCTCCATCACATTGTGGTGAGGCTCAGTCTTCAGCACGTTACCTTTAGCATTACTCTTGTGACATCGTCTGGTCCCTGAGCGTTTGCTACACCTGGTGCTCTCGAGAAGATACAAATGATATTGGAAAGACCAGAAGAGAAAAGGCACTTGATGTGTGGTGGAAATGTGAGGTCCTAGATGATGTTGGCGTGTGGCCTAGTTGATAAGGTATCAGTCTAGTGATCTGAAGGTCACTGGTTCGAGCCTCAGCTGAGACAATGTGTTGTGTCCTTGAGCAAGGCACTTAACAACACGTTGCTCTGCAACGACACCGGTGCCAAGCTGCTTGGGGCCTAGTGCCCTTCCCTTGGACAACATCGGTGGCATGGAGAGGGGAAGGCCTACAGCTTGGGCAACTGCCGGTCTCCCATACAACCCTGCCCAGGCCTGCACCCTGGAAACCTTCCAAGGTGCAAATCCATGCTCTCACAAGACTAACAGATGCCTATAAGATGAATACTTCCAGAAGGAAAGTATGGTAGCTGGAGAGTAAAGGGAAAGTTACCCTGGTATTCTGGATCACATCTCCATCCAGAAGAAGGGAATGCTAGAAAGCTCAGAACACATTAGTATGGATAAAGTCATAGGGCCAGATTCAGCAGGACCTGCTGAATTCATCCAGCTCTTTGTGTGTTGCTCCAGATTCCAGTTTTATGGCATGTTCTAGAGATATGGAATAAAGCAAATACTAATTTCATCAGCAACCAGTCTTCAGATTTGAATATGGATTGCAGATTGAATTTGAAATGCAGCTCAGAACAGTGGTCTTCTTGGAGTGCAGACTAGGGTTGATTACAAACCAGGAAACACCTCATCGAACTTTTGAAATGTCTTCTCAGAGGCAGTGGTGATTAATATTCAATCTAGGGTGTCTGGAGAGTTGGTGGGAAAAGTTAGGAGTTTGAAAATTATATATAATTCAAAGGAAGCATTTTCAACCCAACGTATTGAAGTAAACAATGTCATTGTAACTGAAGTTGAGTTACAGAGAAAGGTTGATTAGGTTAGGACTTTATTTCCTGGAGTGTAGAAGAATGAGGGGAGATTTGATAGAGGTATATAAAATTATTATGGGTATAGATAGAGTGAATGCAAGCAGGCTTTTTCCACTGAGGCTAGGGGAGAAAAAAACCAGAGGACATGGGTTGAGGGTGAAGGGGGAAAAGTTTAAAGGGAACATTGAGGGGGGCTTGTTCACACAGAGAGTGGTGGGAGTGTGGAATGAGCTGCCAGATTAAGTGGTGAATGCATGCTCACTTTTACCATTTAAGAAAAACTTGGACAGGTACATCGATGAGAGGTGTATGGAGGGATATGGTCCAGGTAGGTCAGTGGGACTAGGCAGAAAAATAGTTCAGCACAGCCAAGACAGGCCAAAGGGCCCGTTTCTGTTGCCATTGATCTTAAGTGTATAAAAACGTGATGTACTTTGAGTTTATGAGCCTCTCCTTCCAAGAGTTTCTCCAGTATGATGCCTGCTTGTTTTGGTGAATAAAGACTTCTATATCCACCAACTTCAGGGTCTCTCCGGTGACTTCATTCACAGTCACAACACCAGAATCTGCAGTCTCGTGGGCCACCATATTGTTTGTCATCCATTTTTGTTTAGTAGAACATCACAGATGGGGGAAATTTTGCCTTATTGACTGGGCTAAGGTGCAATACCCCAACCACAGTGAGATTTTCTGGTTAGCAGGGCTCTTCTCTGTTCCGTGACATCTGTTTACTGATTATTGATTACAAGGATGCCTTGCAATTCTGTAGGGGGATTCACAGCCTCAGGACATCCCAAGGTACATAAAAATGAACTTTGAAGTCTGACTTCTGTCATAATATAGGAAGTAAGCCTGTCTCATTTAATGACTCAGGGTGAGAGGGCAATGTTGGCTGGCACACACTTAGAGAATTCCCACGTCTTCCACTGAGCTTTAATGGGGGATCTTACAGTTCAACCTCAAGAGGGAAAACAAGGTCTTATCAAATGGACAACACCACAGGCAGGACACCGCTCTCTCAAAACAACTCTGAAGTGTAGGTTTAGATTATATACTTGGGCCTTACAAAGGTATTTGAATACACAGCTTTCCTCCTTAGCATGCTACCAGATGAACCAAACCACCTGGGAGACCTATGGTAACCTGCAATGAGAACAAGACCCATGGGGAAAAATTGCTTTATTGACTGGGCTAGGTGAGAGTCATTGGCTATATTTAAGAGGAAGTTAGATATGGCCCTATTGGCTAAAGGGATCAGGGGGTATGGAGAGAAAGCAGGTACAGGGTTCTGAGTTGGATGATCTGTCATGATCATACTGAATGGCGGTGCAGGCTCGAAGGGCCGAATGGCCTACTCCTGCACCTATTTTCTATGTTTCTATGTTTCTATGAGAGGTCACATTGATTTTCTGAGTGGCAACTTGGGCCGGCTCCAATTTGCCTACTGAGGTAACAGGTCTATAACAGATGCTATCTCTTTGGCTTTTCACACAACCCAGGAACATCTGGACAGCAAAGATGTATACATCAGGATGTTCTTTATCGATTTCTGCTCAGCGCTTAATACCATGATTCCCTCAAAACTAATCAGTAAACTCCAAGACCTGGGCCTCAATGCGAAACTGGCTCCTGCATTTCCTCAATTGTAGACCCCAGTCAGGGAAAACATCTCTTCCACAATCTCCATTAGCGCAGAAGCACCACAAGAATATGTGCTTAGTCCCCTGCTCTACCAGCTTTACACCTATGACTGTGTGGTTAAGTACACCTCTGTTGTGGGCCGTATCAAGGGTGGTGATGAACCATCATACAGAGAGATTGAAAACTTGGTTGTGTGGTGCAGTAACAACAAACTGTCACTCATTGTCAAAAAGACCAAGGAACGGATTGTAGACTTCAGGAGAGGGAAACAGGAGGTCTATGAGCCAGTATTCATTGGAGGATCAGATTTGAGGGGGTCAGTAACTTTAAATTCCTGGGTATCACTATCGCAGAGGACCTATCCTGGACCCATCATTATAAATATAATTGCAAAGAATGCATGATAGCACCTCTGCTTCTTCAGTGATTCAGCATCTCATCAAAAATCTTGGCGAACTTCTATAGATGTGTGGTGGGAAGGGTGCTGACTGGCTGCATTGTGGCCTGGTATGGGAACACCAATGCCTTTGAGTGGAAAATCTTACAATAGATGGTGGATTCAGCCCAGTGTATCACAGATAAAGATCTTCCAACTATTAGGCACATCTACATGAAACGTTGCCTTAGAAAAGCAGCACCTGTCGTCAAAGATCCTCACCACCCAGGCCGTGCTCTTTTCTTGCTGCTGCCATCAGGCAGAAGGCACAGGTGCCTCAGGATTGACACCACCACGTTCAAGAACTGTTACTATCTCTCAACCATCAGGCTCTTGAATAAAATGGGATAACTACCACATTCTATTTCTGGTGTTCCCACAGCCGATGTTTTCATTTTTAGGACTCTTTATCTTGCTACTTCATGCTCTCGTTGCTAGTTATTTATATTTGCATTTGCTCAGCTTGTTGTTCATTGATCCTGTTTACAGTTACTGTTCTATAGATTTGCTAAGTATGCCCCCCAGGAAATAGAATCCCAGGGTTGTATGTGGTGACATGTATGTACTCTGATAATAAATTTTACTTTGAACATAAGAATGGGAATAGGAGTGAGAGTGGGTTACTGGTTTCTTGAAGCTTGCTTCACCATTCAATCAAATCACAGCTTTTCTAAACCTGACCTCATCTCCACTTTCCCATCTGATCCCCAAAATCTCTAGTTTCTCCGGTAGACCCAATATCTATTTCTGCCTTGAACGCATTCATTGACTGTCTCCACACCTCTTGGGGATGAATAATTCCAAGGATTCATCTCCTTCTGAGGGAAGACATTCCTCCTCATCTAAATCTCTTATTCTGCAACTATGCCCCCGTTCTTAATTCCCCCATTAGGGAAATATCCTCTCAGTTTTACACAATCAATAACATTGCATCTAAAACTGGATTTTCTCAATGGGCCATGTAAGGAGATTTAGGGCTTGGGTAGGATTGTAACCCACATTTCAAGGGAGTGAACAGTGTCAACTTTATGCTGACACATACCTATCAGTTAATTTTGTTGTCACACTTTTCCTGTGGTTTGTGGTTTAGAATGGTGGACCTGGAGTTTCTCAGTGTTATCATTTCTACCAGTTAATTCAGCCACCATAACACAGGAAATTATCCAACAACTGAAGTCTCCATTTCCAAATTAGCCTGCTGGATCCCCTGCAGTTTGCCTACCGGGCAAATAGGTCAGTAGACGATGCAGTCAACCTGGGACTGCACTATATCCTGCAACATCTGGATCGTCCTGGGACCTATGCTCGAATACTGTTTGTGGATTTCAGTTCGGCGTTTAACACCATCGTCCCTCATACCCTCTGCTCCAAATTGTCTCACCTCACTGTGCCACCTGACCTCTGCGATTGGATTTACAGCTTTATAACAGAAGTCATCAGGTAAGGATGGAACAGGTCACCTCGGATACTCGAATCACCAACACCGGCGCCCCCCAGGGTTGTGTCCTCTCTCCACTGCTGTTCTCCCTCTACACCAATGACTGCACCTCCTCCAACCCCTATGTGAAGCTTTTGAAGCTTGCAGATGACACCACCGTCATTGGACTCATCCAGAACAGTGATGAGTCTGCATATCGACAGCAGGTGGACCAACTGGCGCTCTGGTGCAGTCGGAACAATCTGGAGCTGAACACACTCAAGACAAAGGAGATGATAGTGGATTTCAGGAGACATCCCCCCCCCCGTTATGTCCCCCCTCACAGTCCTTGGCAGCCCTGTGTCCACCGTGGAGAACTTCAGGTTCCTGGGAACCACCATCTCTCAGGATCTGAAGTGGGAGCAGAACATCAGCTCCATCTAAAGAAGGCCCAGCAGCGGATGTACTTCCTGCGGCTCTTGAGGAAATATGGTCTGCCTCAGGAATTGCTGCTGCAGTTCTACACTGCAGTCATTGAGTCTGTCCAGTGCACCTCCATCACTGTGTGGTTTGGAGCCACCACCAAGCAGGATAGAACCAGACTACAGCGCACAGTGAGGACTGCCGAGCGCATCATTGGAGCCTCCCTGCCCTCTATTGTGGACCTGTACTCTTCCAGGTTGAAGAAGAGGGCGGGGAACATCATAAAGGACTCCTCCCATCCTGCGCACGGACTGCTTGAACTGCTTCCGTCTGGTAGGCGCTTCAGATGCCTCCAGACTAAGACTAATAGGCACTGGAGAAGTTTTTTCCCTACTGCGGTCACTTTGCTGAACAGTTAACTGTCGGCTAACTATTACTTGGATTGCACTACTTGTATGTATAATCTATATTTTCATTTATATTTATCATCTGTTATGAGCAGAGAGACAACATCTGCCGGAAGTAAATTCCTTGTATGTGTACAGGTACTTGGCGATTAAAGTCTGATTCTGATTAGTTCCTCCACTTGGGTTGGTTTTAATCATTTTATAAGATCTCCAGCTCCTCCAATATCACTCGGTCGTAGTCACCAATAACACCCTGGAGTCAGGCGTGATTGGTTGGAGTATGATGCATTTGTAAAAGATGCTAGAGAAGGAGCTCATTCATTTTTCAGAGGGTGTGAGAGGTGGTTGGCTTTACTATCTCGAGGAGCATTATCAACATCAACGAACACATTTCAGTGCTTGTCATTCAGGGGCTAAGGAGGGGTTGAAGTCTCCACTGAAGAGGTCAAGTTTAGCAATAACTGATGGCCATCAAAGCACAGCTGCAAAAATTTTGAACAGAAGGACTCCTGCTTTAACTTCTTTAAGAAAAAAGCACATTTTTTAGACTAAACCACACAAAATGCTGGAGGAACTCAGGTCAGGTGACATCTATGGAGAGAATGTTACAGTTGACATTTTGGGCTGAGACCCTTCATCGAGACTGGAGACTTACAGAGATTTTTAGACCGATACTTGGCAAATCAGGACAACAATTGCAATGGTGATTATATTGTATCTCAGTGTCCTTTTAACATGGGAGGGAGAGGTAGAGTGAACACAAAATGTGGAGAGTTATGCATTAAAGAAGAGGAGGTTTTTGCGGCGCACAAACTTGTTACAAATTGCTGGGAACATCATCCTTTATTGCTCAATCCTAATTGTCCTTGAACTAATTAACTCACTGAGCCATTTCAGAAGGTGGTTAAAACTCAACCACACTTCTGTGAGTCACACAGAGCTGAAGCTGGATAAAGCCGTAAGCAATGAGAGTAGCCCATAACCTGGCCTGGCAGATTTTGTTAATATACCAGCTATTTTGATCCAATTTTATTCCCCAACTCTATTTCTTTTATTATCAAAGTCATTTTTAAATATTTAGTTAAGATTAAAAATGATAAAATATCTGTTAAAAATGTTTATAAATGGAAAAAAATTAAAGTAAAAGGACATCAAATATTTAAAAAAATTAACAATTAAATAATCCACACAACATTGAACTGACTGATTTGGTGGCTGTGGCCACGGCCATCGGCTCCTGGCTTTACTCCCCTCGGTGGTTTGTGGCTGTGGGCTCACTTTCGGGGACTCTACAGTTTGAAGTGTAATGTTTTGTGTGTTATTTGTTCGCTTTTTGCATGATTTGTTCTTTTTCTTTGCATGTCTGATGGTCTTGTTGTGTGGAGGTCTTCTTTAAACAGGTTCTGTGGTGCTTCTTTGTTTTGTGGCTGTGAGAAGACATATCTCAAGGTTCACACACAAAATGCTGGTGGAACGCAGCAGGACGAAGGGTCTCAGCCTGAAACGTCAACAGTGCTTCTCCCTTATAGATGCTGCCTGACCTGCTGCGTTCTACTAGCATTTTGTGTGTGTTGCTTGAATTTCCAGCATCTGCAGATTTCCTTGTGTTTGCTTTTTAATATCTCAAGGTTGTATACTTCGATGATAAATATACTTTGAACTTTGAACTAAAGTAAAATACTTGTTCCACAGGATCAGTGATTCCACTTCAATGCAGCTTTCTTTCTCTTGATACCTACCTGCTGGGATAGGATTAGAAATGAAGTACATCTAGTCCATTATGTACAGTACATCTAGCACATCAGTGCTCCACACCTGGGCTCAGTGGTGATCCAGGGGAAGGGGAAGTGACATAACCAGCCTGAATCCCATTGTTTGTTTTGGAACAGCCGTCCACCAATCAGCATGATTTGGGCCAATGTTAAAACTGTTCCTAAGTCAAAGAAAAAGAGATAAAAACACTTAGAAGTCAAAAATTCATGGAGGTATGCAGCGAACACAGACCATTCAATCATCAAGGGCATGCTTGTTCACTTGGCGGTAATTTCACATTTCAACCTTCTGCCCGAGTGAGTGATCTTGAGGAGCATTTGAGGGAATCCTGTCTTTCAGAGACCCTCTTATTTTAACTGAGGTCATGCCTGTTTTCTCGGGTGGATACCAAAGCTAGAGTGAGAAGAGGGCAAAGTAGCAGAAACAATTAACTTCCTTCATCTTGCACTCTTTACAATTTTAGTGGTCTAAACGTCCACCTGCCTTTCTGTCAGGGGCTGGCAAAAGGAATCAGAAAGGTCATCTGCATAAACGAAGCATCCAGAAGGAAGGATGCAACCGTAACACTTCACTCAATCATTTTTTTTCCAATAGGTCACGCACCCAGCAGCTGAAAAACAATTTTGTCTTTTTCAAATAGAATTAGTTACCATGAAATTTGATTCCGCTGTGATGTCTGAACTTGATCCAGGTAGTGTCTGTGAAATTTATCTGTAAATTAATCAGAGCCAGACGTAGACAGGGCCCTGCGACCAGTCAAGCGTTATGAGGCAAGGCACATGACCGTGGATATCAGTTATATAATCAGCAACAGAGACAACAAGGATAGTGTTGAACAGAGTTTAGCTACAGAAGTGAGGTCCAGGTTAACTAATTACCTGGAATAAACTCACTCACTTCTCTTTGCCAGAGCACCTACACTCTAACAAAGTCTCCACTTAATGAAATAGCCCAAACCAGACTACAGACCTTAAAGTCATAACCCATTTGTTTTGACTCAGTGTTATGGGCCTCTCATCCCATAGATCATTCCTCTCTTTACCTGAGTTCCTCGGTTATTTCTCTCTTGCAGAAGTCAGCAGTCAAGCACAGAACCATGGCGTAATTCTGTTCCAATGACTTATGGTCTTAAACCACAATTTCCACCCCCTTATGTCCCATCCAAACACATGATACATGGCCTCCCCAGGTTGTGACAAGGTTCCGTTCGTGAGATCTGTTCACAACCCAAACAGTTTGTGTTGTGTATTTAGTATTTCAATAATATTTGGGTGATCTTGTATGTATATTGTTTGATTAAGCATTCTTGTTCATTTAAATAATTAATTAGAGTTATGTATAAAAAATACCTATGTTATAATGCTATAGTGTTGCCTTTATGGCATTTGTTTAGTTTATAGTATTTTCACTTTAGTAATTCGTTTGTTAGCATTTTTTAGTTAAAGTTAGGATTGTTTAAAGTAAATTCGTTGTCCGTGATATATTGCGGCATGCAATGACGTCACATCCGGTTTCGCCGCGTCTTGTGGGAAAATACCGGTTTGGAGAAACGGGAAGGAGGGGGCTCACATGTGCAAGATCAGCGCAAGAAAAGTTGTCTTTCTACGCACTAGAAACATAGTGAAGCAACGCCGTAAGTTCATGAGATAATCGATATGTTGAATTAAAAATGTTAACGCTGATTCTGTTAAAAGTAATGACGGTTGATAAGGTTTATGTTTTTGTTATTTAAAGAGTTGTGGATAGTTTGTGTTGAAGTGTATTTAAAGCAGTCAATGGCGTAGGTAGATTCTGACTGTATGCTGCACTTTAATGTAATGTAGTTGTTGTAGTTTTACTTTTGCAAGTATTTACAATGTAAATGTGATATCAAGAAGGAAACAAATACTGTATACATTTTGTATTGTTTTAGAGTGAACAGTAAACAGTTAATCTTACTGCGATCCTGTTTTCATTGACTACGGTTTACCTCGGTGTTTAGTTCAGCGTTCTCTTACACCTGAGCGAGAACACTACAGCTACCACATGATACATGTGCATTTCGCTAAAAACAAACTTGAACTAGACCTGTATTCCCAGACTCTCGTGTCTTTATTTGAATTAATTTAATGTTTTGAAGTTACAAAACTTAACAGTTTGCAAGTTGAAAATGCCTCAGCCCAGCAGTATAGTTGGTTTGAGATCTTATAACCATATAACAATGACAGCACGGAAACAGGCCATCTCGGCCCTTCTAGTCGGTGCCGAATGCTTACTCTCACCTAATCCCACCAACCTGCACTCAGCCCATAACCCTCCATTCCACTCCTGTCCATTTACGTATCCAATTTTTTTAAAATGACAATATCGCACCTGCCTCTACCACTTCTATTGGAAGCTGATTCCACAAAGATCTTCTCCAATCTTGGCAATCCAGTTGCAAGATGTTCCTTCACCATACAAGTAAACATCATCAGTACACAGTTCACATGTGTTGTGTTCTCTGAATGCTTGGCCTTCATATGCTTTCATTTAAGCATTTGGAGGACATACCACAAGTTAACAGTGTGCTGATGATGTCTCCTCATATGGTGACCAAACGGTTGTAAATGGTGGATTGCTAAGATCAGAGATCAACTCAACCCAACCATCAACCACCCAAGCTATACATTTTCAGAGTTACTTCCAGCCCAGTAATATATCTAAATAAAAATATAGTCGAACCAAGGGCAATCAAGCTTTGAGCTCAGCAGTTCATATTTCTCAGCAGGATGCAATGATATTGCCACAAGCTCAGTTCCTACATGCAAGGAACTTGATGAGGGCTTCAGGGAGCTGCCAGGAGATGGGGTAGGCAAGGTTTAAAATAGACAGTAGATTTACATGAGGAAAATTAACTGCACTACTATCTATGTGCCTTGAGAAGACCAGATTGAGGAGGCACTTGGATGTAAGAAAGTAAAGTACCAGGAGCTGGTAGAACAGCACCAGAGACCAGGGTGGAGGTTTTGCCGGCTGCTCGCTGTACAGAATCTACTCTCTCCCTGATTTTACAGAGGCTGCAAAGAAAAGATCCATCAGGACTGTCACAGAGGCTGCTGAGCCAAATTCCCGATGGCTGTGGATCAAGTGGTGTGACCCATGGACCATTGCTGCTGGGTCACAAGCCAGAGCCTGAGCAACCCTGGCTGGGTCGCCCAGGCAAGGGTGACCGATGTTAAGAGACCCGAAACGCCCAATGACCCCAGCTCCTAGGATGTATCTCAGCATCATTCCTATCACCACTGACCACTCTTTGGCAATTGATATTTGTTTTAAAACATTGCGGATACTGGAATTCTGAAATAAAAACAGAAAATGCTGGAGGAACAGCAGACCAGACAGCATTGGTGGCGACTTCACTTCACCCTATTACAGTCATTCCTTGTATTCCACCCCTCGTTTCCCCCCCACCAACTTCTCTAATACTAAGACTAATTTGTTTCTCTCTTTTTCAGTGCTGACAAAGGGCCTTCCACAGATACCGCCTGACCTTCTAAGCTCTTAAAGCATTTTCTGTTTATATTTTATTGCTATTTAGCCCCTTTAGTAAGAGCCAGGCACTTTCTTCAGTCCATAAAGACTGAAGTCTTTACATAGATGAACACTAGTAT
Organism: Hypanus sabinus; assembly: GCF_030144855.1. Lineage (NCBI taxonomy): Eukaryota > Metazoa > Chordata > Chondrichthyes > Myliobatiformes > Dasyatidae > Hypanus > Hypanus sabinus. Next base: position 21,114,031 of record NC_082721.1, read on the forward strand.
TTTAATGTTAACGGTATCGAAGGTATTTGGAGAGAGGGTCAACTTCCTAGCTCTTTACTTCATCCCTCCTTCTTCCAGTTTCTCTTATCACCTTGTGTTTCTCTCCACCACTGCCCCCCCCCAACCTTTTAAACCTACTCCTAATCTTCTTTTTCCCAGTCCTGCCGAAGGGTCTCGGCCCAAAACATCAACTGTACTTTTCTCCATTGATGCTGCCTGGCCAGCTGAGTTTCTCCAGCATTTTGTGTGCGTTGCTTGGATTTCCAGCATCTGCAGATTTTCTCCTGTTTGAAAGTTTAGTTAATAGTTACAAATTCTACATTCTGCATGCATTTACAGTTTTAAAACACTCATGAGCTTTCATTATCTTAACCCCAAATTATACTGTATATGTCAGTCACATTCCTTAGATCTCAATAAAAATATAGCTCTTATAAATATTTATATACTTAGTTGAAGATGAAGTCCACCAACCTTTTCTTTCAAACAAAGATTGCCAGAATTATTCAAATGCTGTCCTGTAATTTTAAAAGCCTTAACTTTACAATTTAGATTTGCACCAGGAAGGGAAATTATGTTTGCACCATGATTTTTCATCATTTTCTGAAGAAAAGACACTATCAAAAAGTTGCCTGGAGTTCTGCTGCTACAAAAGAACAAATTTCATGACAGCATACCTCAGCGTGTACTCCTTCACTTTAGAAAGTGCCATTTGGCAGTATTGGCTTGCAGGCCTCTCACAGAGGAAAGTTTCTGCAAACTACAGTATATCTATCATTAAGTTAATGATCCTCTGGGAATAGTCTGCATGTCACAATTCTCTTTTACACATTTGGTTGGGGAGAACCTGGATGAGAGCAGTGTGTCCTTTTCCTGAACTTCTTGGCAAATCCATGGTCCTCAAAGGAAGTGAACACTCACCTGATCCACATTGCAAACAACTGCAAAGGCAGCTTGCAGTGGGAATGAGATTTCAGTTGTGCAGGAAGAATTTGAATGGAAGGTCCCTCTCACTACCTTTCAAGCTGGACGTTGGAGTTTGATTTTTGATGAGGCATTTTGCCAAATGACTTTGCCGGTCTGCACAAGCAACACTTCAACAGGATTCGTCATGTCCTTCCCCTCCTTGGATGTCTAGGACATTCCATACTGAGCACTGCCTGGTGGATGTGGTCAAAGGCATTTTTCAGCAGACATTTTTCTACAAAGGATGGGTACAGAAGCTAGACTCATCCATACACAACTCACATAAAGCAAACACTAACTTAGATTAACATTTCAGACTCCCATATCTTCCTTTGAATTAGTTTAATGTTCTGAAGTTACAGAATATAACAGGGGACAGGTAAAACCTCAGCGCATAATGAATTCTGACTGCAGAGAGATAATTTTCCTAATTTCAGAAACAAATTTTATTTATAAAAAGTCTAAATAAGAACTATCGTTGGTACTAATCTTTCTTTATATTTTTGTGTCATCAAGTTAATATATTCTTATAAAGCTTCAATGCCTCCAATCATGTTTCCTCTTTAAACAATGTACCCATGAAGTGTTTGAGAGATTCTTCAACAGTACCAAGCTCCTCAATCTCCAATGGCAAAAGGATCTCAGTCTGTAGACCTTCCCCACTTAGACTGTAGAAAACTCATCCAAAACTTCAAGCAGTCTCTGCTGCACCAAATTAAGGAGGGGCTACTGTTCATCTGATGCTGCCTTTGGTTGAGGTAATACATCCAAGACATCATTTTCTCTTAGGGTGCCAACTGGAGGTCAGTTCTCCTGTGTTCTGGGACAGTTATTTATCCCCAAACCATCATTAAAGCCAGATTATCAAGTAATTATCGCAATGCTGTTTATGGGAACATGTTATCCTGCAAATTGGCTGGGATATTAGTGAGAGTACTTCATTAGGTGTAAAAGTTGGCTGGGAAGACCAGAGATCCTGGGAGGTTGGCTTTTAGAAATACAAATCCCTTTGTTTCAGGTTGTGTATTATACTCAAGGGTGAAAACTTCTCATTGAACCATACCAAGGAAACAAAGAAACAATAATTTCAGAAGATTGGATAACAGCAGGAAACATTGGTTTAAAATGAGCAGGGCACACTGATGAAACACAATAGAGAGAATGGAAAATGCCCTGAGGCAGAGCAACAGACAGAAGCCCTCAGTGATCAAATTAAAATAGCTTTAACAAACAAATAAAACACACAATGTGAAACCAAAGTGAAGGGGAGGGGTTGAACAGGAAATTCTGAAGACTAAAACAATAGTTATTTACACAGAAAGATAATACCAGGATTCATCGTTTTTCAATAGAGTTCTTTGAAATAGAATTGGATACTTCTGATAAGGATTCATATGAAGGCTAGGAAAGGCTAATAAAGATCTTGCAATGTTGGAGACTTTAGTTGGAAGCATGAAGAATAGTTAACATTCTTAAAGGAGAGGGTAAGCAGCCGGAATTCTGGGTACACGGTACAACGACGTAGCCAGGAGAAAGGGTAAGTATAGAGTGAGTAATATATATATATTTGGGGTGGCATGGTAGCGTAGTTGTTAGCACAATGCTTTCAGGATGATGTGGGTCCAATTTCACCACTGCCTGTAAGGAGATCGTACGTTCTCTCTGCCACCGCACGGGTTTCCTCCGGGTGACTCATGATTTCCTCCGACAGCGCAAAGGCGCACCGATTGGTGGGTTAATTAGTCATTGTAAATTGTGATTAGCTTCAGATTAAATCAGGGGATTGCTGGGTGGCGTATTCCAAGTTGTATCTCAATAAATAAAAAAATTATATATCACTTTTATATATATATATTTGAATATATATTTCATTTATATATATATATGAAAAGTGATATTTTAGACACAGCTGTTCCTAAAACATTATATTTATTTATATGTACACTATGTATATATACTGTATATATATGTGTGTATGTATATATAACATTTTAGTTACAGCTTTTACCCCATCCACAGTCAGATTTCTGAATGAACATTGAACCAGCTCATGAAGACTACCTCTTTTTGCACTGTTTATATAATGTGTTTCTTAATATATATTTCTTATTGTTAATTTATAGTATTGTTACGTATTGCACTGCAATGCTGCTGCAAAAGAAATCAAATTTCATGGCAAATGTCTAAAACTTGTATTAAACTTGATTCTGATTCTGATAAGGACTTTGGAAAGAAACAAAAATGCAGGACCTCAAGAGTAGTAATCTCGGTACCCCTCAATGTCAGGGTAAGAATATGAAGATATGGCAGATGACATATGGCAAGGAGCTGACTATTGACTTCAGGAAGAGGGTCCATGAGCCAGTCTTCATCGGAGGATCAGAGGTGGAAAGGGTCGGCATCTTTAAGTTCCTCAGTGTTTTCATTTTAGAGCACTGCCTGAGGCTCAGCATATAATTGCAATTAAGAAGAAAGCACGTCAGTGCCTCTACTTCCTTAGGAGTTTGCAAAGATTTGGCATGACATCTAAAGCTTTGACAAACTTCTATATATGTATGGTGGAGAGTATATAGACTGGCCTGGTATGAAAACGCCAATGCTCTTGAACAGAATATACTACAAAACATAGTGCATACGTCCTAGTCCATCATAGGTAAATCTCTCCCCACCATTGAACACATGCACAGGACAACAGCATCCATCATCCGGGACCCCCACCACCCCGGTCAAGCTCTCTTCTCACTGCTGCCATCAGGAAGGAAGTACAGGAGCTTCAGGCTCACACCACCAGGTTCAGGGGCAGTTATTACCCCTCAACCATCGTGCTCTTGAACCAAAGTGAATAACTTCACTTGCACCATCATTAAAATGTTCCCATAGCCTATGGACTCACTTTCAAGGATCCTTCATCTTGTGTTCTTGAAGTTTATTGTTTATTTATACATTATTATTCTCATTATTTCTTTCTTTTTGCATTTGTAGTTTGTTGTCTTTTGCACACTAGTTGAATGTTCGAGATGGTGTAGACCATTGTTTCTATTATGGTTATTTTTCGATTATGGATTTATTGAGTATGCCCACAAGAATTGAATCGCACTGTTGTATATGGTGACATATACATACTTTGACAAGTTTACATGGAAATTACAACTTTGAATCCATGGTTAAATAGCTGGTGCAGCAGAAGAGTTTCAGAATTCCTTTATATTTCATTTAGAGTTGCTACCCTGCTGCTCCCAGATCCTGGATCTTTGAGATCTCTTCCAGGGAAGGTATGAATTGTAGAAAAGAGACAGGTTGCACCTGAACTCTGGTGGGATCAAGCTCCTTGCGTGCAGTTTTGATAGAGTTGTAGGGAAGCATTTAAACTAGGTTTAAAGAGGGATGGGAACTAGAGCACTAGATCAGATGATAGAGCAGTTGGTGTAACGGTTGATGTAATGTGCAAAGAGACAATGAGAGTGAAGAGACTGCATGAACAATTAGGGCATAAATGCAATTAGATGGATTGGTTGAAATGTGGCTAATGTGAGAAGTATTAGAATGATGAACTGAGAATTACAATGCTGTGGCCATTACAGAGACTCGGCTGTCGCAGGAGCAGGAATGGCTGCTGGATGTTCCAGTGTTTAGATATTTCAAAAGCGATAGGAAGAGAGGTAAAAGAGAGAGGGGAGGAGCAGGATAGTATCACGGCCCGTCAAACATTCACTGTCGGGAGAACTTCCTCTGCAGGCAAGCCTCCACACAGGAGCAACTTCTCTTCTTCTATGAATGCTGAAGGTGTTACCATACACTACCCTGAGATCATTTTGTTGATAATCATTGTGGAACAAAGAAATGCAATAGAATCAATGAAAATTTTCATACAGATATTGAGAAGCAGCCATTATGAAAAAGAAGACAAACTATATAAATACAACAACAACAATAATAATAATAATAATAATAATAATAATAACAATAATAATAACAATAATAATAATAATAATACTGAGAACATGAGTTACATAGTTTTAGAAAATGAATTCATAGGTTGTATTCAGTGTTCAGTTCAGCATTATAGTGAGTGAAGTTGCCCATGCTGGTTCAGAAGCCTGATGGTTGAAGGGTAATAACTGTTCCTGAACCTGGGGGTATGGGACCTAAGGGTCCTGTATCTTCTTCCCACTCTTAGAAGCGAGAAGAAAGCATGGCATGGATGATGGTCCTTGATGATGGATGCTGCTTTCTTGTGGCGTCTCTTTGTAGATGTGCTCAATGGTGGGGAAGGCTTTTCCTGTGACGGACTGGGCCGTATCTGCCAATTTTTGTAGCCATTTCTTGAGCATCAGGATATTCTCTACTTGTCAAATTTTTAGATGACATGCTGAATCTGCGCAAACTCCTAAGCACCTACTAAGTCACCTTGGGTGGAAATCAGAAACAGGAAGGGAGCAATCACTCCATTGGTAGTATTCAGCTGTTGAGTACCATTGAGCCGTCATCCAGAGTGTAGTTGTCCAAAGAGTTTTCATGGCAAGATACATAAGTAGATTGTCAGGCCCTTTTCTATGCAGATACAGCTGCTGCCCAGGTTGGGACCCGGCCAGATTTGAACTCAGGACTATCCACCTCAGTCCAATGCACTATTGGCAGGCCCTATTCTGTAGGCACTCCATAACACACAGGACACTGAGGAGAATATATAAATTTGGAAAGGTGCAAAAAATAACACGGTTCTTGTCATGAGTAACTTCAACTTCCCTAATATTGATCGGCACCTCCTTAGTGCAAAAAGTTTAGATGGGGCAGAATTTGTTAGGCGTGTCCAGGAAGGGTTCCTGACAAAATAGGTGGAAAGGCCAACCTGAAGAGAAGCCATACTGGATCTAGTACTAGGCAATGAACCTGGTCAGGTGATGGGATCTCTTGGTGGGTGAGTACTTTGGGTAGTACTTTCCTCAAAATACGCCTTTAATTGTTACTCAGAACTGCTGTTGTTGGTTTGTGACTGAAAAATGGTCATGAAACATTCCCTATTTAGAAAGAGTAAAGCTTCCTAAAGGCCTTCTAGTGACACTACCAAACAGTAATTACACTACTTGCAGCAGATTCCACGGCACATCAGACATCACCCTTCTTGGAAATAAATTGTAATTCTTTCACAATCATTAAGTCCAATCCTGGAATTCTGCACCTAACAACACAGGGAGAGCTGCTTCACCAGAAGTATGAGAAGAGCTCATTGTCCCCAGCACTGTATAGCTGTCGCAAAAAAAAACAAGACATTTCACAACATATGTCAAAGATAATAAACCTGATCATGATTCTGTTTCTAAATTATAGAAGACAACTATGGGTGAACGATAAACGCTCCCTAAAACTCGATGAAGAAAATTTACCTAGCCAAGTAGAAATGTTGATGGACTACCTCAATTCATCACCGTTGTTAAATCAAATGAAATAGTATTAAATAAAAACACACTGATCCACTGAAAGAAATAAAATCAGTAAAAACCTACATATAACAAAGTTAATAAATCACAGTTGAAATCTACTTCATTCAACATGCAGAATTTGACAGCCACACACTTGTTTATTTTGTGTTCTTTAGTCAGTTTATTCAGCTACCTTTCAAATCGATAACATCGAGACCAGCACAGTCTTGAAATAGCTGAGTCATGTTCTCTTAACAAAATCACCCATTGCCATTCTGATCATTAAACTGAACTCCGCTTTGATTTGGAAGTGTAAACACTGCCTTGATTCAGAAATTCTCATCCCTGTTTTCAGGTCCCTTATTCCCCCCTATTTCTCTAACCTCCTCTAATACCGTATCCTCACCCCACCCTACATATGAGTCTCTCCAATTCTGCCTTTCAAATGATGAATTTTTTAACATTCTTGTTTTTGTGCTTGTGCTCCTTGAAGCCTGGATTATAAAATCTGGAAACTCCTCCATAAATATCCCAATCTCCCTAACTCCTCCTTTAAAACACTGCCAATGAGAATTACAAAAACAGCTTATAGTCGGTATTTGACACATAAAAATAAGCCAAGATATTTGAGCACTGTTGGACAGTAAGTGTTGTGGGAGGGGATGTAGTGCGGGGATCAATGCTTCATATGGTTTTGGTATCCATAGACTGGCACCATCAGGTTCAAGAACAACAAGTTCCCTTCAACTATTTGGCTCCTGAACCAACTGGCAAAACACTAATCATTTTAACAATATTGACCAGTCTGAGAAATTTTTACACTAAAATGGATTTTTTTTCTAATTGTTCAAATTTCAAGGTAAATTTTACAAAGGGTTTGTATTATCAGAGTACATATATGTCACCAAGTAAATTATATTTAATCTATGCTTTTCCTGTGAATGCCTCTTAGATGATGCTCTGTGCTTGTGAGGCTGTTGCAAGTAAGGTTTTTGTTAACCTGTGCACATGACGATAAATTCAACTTTGACCTTGATATGCCCAATCATAGTGAAATACTTTGTTTTGCATGCCATCTGTAAAGATCTTTTCATCACATTGGTATGTTGAGGTAGTACAAAGGAACAGCAAACACAGAATGTAAGATGGAGTGTTACAGTAGCAGAGAAAGTGCTGTGCAGGAGGACAATCAAGTGCAAAGCTAAGACAAAGTATGGTACTGTGCAAAGTTCTTAGGCACATATGTATAGCAGAGAGTGATACGGTAAATCTGACGGGAGCAAAGGATGTTGGGAATGGCGAGGGTCGAGTACCACAGAGGGTGTGGCACAGGTGGCAGCGAAGGAGTGGCAGGGGTTGGGGATGGCGCGGGTACAGACACACCCAGCCCTAAGACACCAGGCAAAGTCACTTGATTCAAACAATTGGTTTATTGATCATTACAGAATGTCTCTCTGATGCTTCCCGCTCCCACCCTTCTTCCTTCCCATTTTCCCAACCATGATTTCCGTCCACTTCCCACTCTCAGTTCACATTAGAGACCCATATCAGAATTAGGCTTATTAACACTCACATATGTCATGATATTTTTTTTAGCAGTAGTACAGCACAATACAGAAAATTACCGCAGTACCGTGGAAAAGTTTCAAAGACTTTTGCTTAGTACTGTAGATTGTGAACTCAAGAGTACATCTGACCCTACAAGAGGTCCATTTAAAAGTGGGATAGAAGCTGCCTTTAAACCTACCAGTGCAAGCTTGCAGGAAGACAATGGCTATAGATCCCATTTCTGATATGGCCCAGTTCTTCACTCATTTGGACATTAAAGAGCTCAGAATTCATTGGCCAATATTATCACAACCATTCACTGTCAAAGATCATTGACAAATTTCTCAGCATCAAAAAAATCTTAAGAATAATTATACACCACTCAATGTCAAAAGATGTTATAATTTAACTCAGTGTTGATTAGTTTGTGTCATAGGGCAGCACGGTACTATAGCACAATTGCTTTACAGTGGCAATGATCACCGATTGGAGTTTGATTCCCATCACTGCCTGTACGGTCTCCTTGTGACCCTGTGTATTTCCTCCAGTTAACACAATTTGAGGGATTCTGTTCCATCATTGCGTTACTCTTTACTTATTCCGAATGAATAAAATGATCTGGCTATTGTTAGTTTGATGTTTGTGACAATTTGAGGTGCATAAATTGACCACTGCATTTCCTGTGGTTTTGCAGACTCAGCAGTTCATGTTCCATGTGTTTTTGTTTTACTCTTTTTCACTATTTGTACGATTTGATCAGAGGCACATTGACATGGAACTGGCTCTGCGGCTGTGGCCTGCAGCCACTTTCAGCGACTCTGCGTTGCAATAATGTATTAGATTCTGTGCGTTATTAGCCTGCAATTAGTTCATTTTTCACGATTTGGGTATTTGATGCTCTTGGTCGCATGGGTTCTATGGTTTTTGTTCGCTTCGTGGCTGCCTGCGGGAAGATGAATCTCAGGGTTGTACACTGCAAACATACTTCGATAATAAATGTACTTTTAAACTTTGACCTTTGAATAGCAGTGGCACTTTCTGGGTTGTAAACTTCATTGGAATATTGAGCATGTAAAATTCTTGCGGGAAATGTAATTCTTTACAGCCTCTCTGAATTAGAATGAATTCTAAAGAGATCTGCTTAAAATAAAATACAAAAGATAAAAACTTCTGACAAAATGTATTGCATTTGAATGAAAAATCAATCATTGGTTTTGTGCTCATACATGTATTCTCCTGGAAGATGACATGCAGAATAATTCTGGTTTAAGATGGCTCTGGTGAATCGAAACAACTACTTGCTTGTGGCCAATGAAACAAAGAAAACAGCTAAATACTTTGCTACTCGCACTTTTTCTGGTAGACAGTAACTTCCCTTTAGAGTTGGAGTGTCTTGCTGCGGCAGACTGGAGTTGAGGTGAGGCAGCAGGCCCGTCAATGAGAGTGAGGAAAGACTCAAGGTTCTGGAAAGATCGGTTACAGGACAAATCAAGGCAGCAGGGTCCAGGCCCAAGAGTGTATTGAAGCAACAGAGTGCTATGGTTAGTGATGATTTAAAGCTTCAGGTCAGATTGCAAAGGTCAGGGGGTCGGGGCCCAAGGCGAGGGACTGGCCAGTTCAACTTGCCGCTCCACGATGTTTACTCGGCTCTGCGCTGAACTGAGGCTGTGGCTTCGTGTCTGTGGATGGACTGTCTTTCGTGGACTTCAGTTCTGAATGCAATGTGCTTCCTTTTATTGTTTACTCAATTTGGTTTTTTTCTCTCTGCACATTGAGTGTTCGATGACCTTTTTTTTAATAGGCTATTTTAGACCATAAGACATAGGAGCAGAATTAGACCTCTTGGTCCATTGAGTCTGCTTTGCCATGCAATCATAGCTGATCCTTTTTTCCCCTCCTCAGCCTTCACACTATAACCTTTGATGCAGTGTCCAATCAAGAACCTTTCAAGCTCTGCCTTAAATAAACCCAACAATCTGCCTCCACAGCTGCCTGTGGTAATAAATTCCACAAATCCACTACCTTCTGGCTAAAGAAATTTCTCCGCATCCCTGTTTTAAATGGACGCCCCTCTATCCTGAGGTTGCGCCCTGTTGTCTGAGATTCCCCCACCATGGGAAACATCCTTTCCACATCTACTCTGCCCAGGCCTTTCAAAATTTGAAAGGTTTCAGTGAGATCCCCCTCATCCTTCGAAATTCCATCGAGTACAGACCCAGATATATATGATAACCCTTTTATTCCCAGTTTCTTTGTCTTGTGGCTGCCTGTCAGAGGACGAATCTCAAGGTTGTACATACTTTGATAATAAATGTACTTTGAACTTCGAATTCTGTTTGTGTTTATGCTTGTGTTGTAAGGCCACGTTCTAGTAATAGCCCAAGAATCACATGATTGTAGAAACATTCCAGCATAGTTGGTCATTTGGCCCATTAAGTCTGTGCCAACTCTTAGTAGACCAATACCTCCAGTCCTATGCCTGCCTATTCCCTGTAACCCTGTAAATCATTTTCCCTTATGCATATCCAGTTCCCTTTTGTAAAGCCCCAGTTTTTTCACAGGTATTCAGATCCAGATCACAGAAATTCTCTGAGTAAAGAAATTCTTTATCATATCCACCTAGTGCCTAGGGGCTCAATTTTTTAAATCTGGGCCCCTTGGTCCTTGAATTATCTGTGAATTATGATTATTTTCCCTCTATCCTTTCAAAGCTCATCAGGATACACGTTCATCAAATTTCCTCAGGGGTTTCTTCTCTCTAAGGAGAACAACTCCAACTACTGCAGTCTAATTTGCAGCTTAAATTCCTTACCTAGTAAATCTTTTCTGTTTCTCCTTAAAGGTGGCTAGATGGCCTAATTAGAGTTCTATATCGGGTGAACAGGCTTCCCATCTTATGTTCACAATAGTTCTGTTTTACGTCTGCTGTCTCAATTGATTAGTTGTTTAACAATCCTATGATGACAGAAAACCTGTGCTGGAGGGAGAGTTTTTAAAGTGGAAAAGTCGTTGCACTGGGGCAGTTCCACTCTCTTGATCTTGGAAGTCTAGTTGCCTGGTACAAGTAGTCACCACTCTGGGGCCTTCCTTGGTTGCCGTGGACAATCATGAACATCTTCCGCGCCTTGCCACGTCCTTTGCTTTCCATGAAACAATGCAGAGCCACCTTCTTGGACGTTGGATCTCATCCGCCCAGCCCTTCGAGCTGACCGTGCATGCTAGGACAGGCATGCTCCTACCTCACTGAGGAATAAAGCTCACCTGTCAAAGCAGTGTCACCGGGGTGTAGCTGCTGTGAGAATTGATCGTCCGGTGGGAACCAAAGGTGAGTGAGCTGCCCCCAGAAATGGACACAAGAAGCCCCTTCCCCAAAGGGGCTGCCGCTCACTGCACACCCCATACACCGTTTGTATTCTATGTTAATGTGGAGAAAAACATACGACTGTAGTTACTTCAAATCTGAAACGAACACAGAGAATGCTGGAAAACCCAACAGGTCAGGCAGCATCTGTGGGAAGAGAAACAAGCAACAGTTTGGGTCTGTGAGCCTTCGTCAGGAGAATTCCAAATTAGAACATAGAGCTTACAACAGTACAACACAGGACAGGCCATCCAGCCCACAATGCTGGGCCGAACCAGCTAAAAAGCAAATCACAAACAGCCAAACAGTTAAAATGTAATTGGCAATTGGTTGTATTGAATGTAATTTGTTGGTGTTGCAATAAAAAATTAGTAATAAGAAAAAACAGCCAAAAATAAATCCTCCCTAACTATACCATGTCCATATTCCTTCAACTTCCTTCCATCCATTTGCCTATCCAAATGTCTCTTAAAAACCTCTAATGTATTTGCCTCTACCAGCATACCAGGCAGCGCATTCCAGACATCCACGACTCTCTGAGTGAAAAAAGCTTCTTATCCCCTCTCACCTTCAATGCATGCCCTCTGGTATTAGGCATTTCAAGCCTGGGAAACAGATACTCTCTGTCCACTCTATCTGTGCCTCCCATAATCTTGTAAACTTCAATCAGCTCTCCCCTCAGCCTCCTGTGGAGCAGTGAAAACAATGCAAGTTTACCCAGCCTCTCCTGATAGCGCATGCCTTCTAATTTCCCCTGCCTAATTTTGCAGTTGTAATCACTTATTCCAGTTGCAGCCATTCTAATTTATTTAGATTGTTTCCTTCACTTTTTTATTTTAATCGACCAGCAGCTTTGCTTTGACAATGGATCTGAAGTGATAACAGTTTCTTTTTCCACAGGCTTGCTTGAGTTTTTCCGGCATTTTCTGTTTTTTGCCACTTCTGTGGATTTATGCACCGTGCTGGTTTCTATCTTTACCCTCTCACTTCTGTTATGGGTGATGAGAAGACCATGGGGAGATGGGGTCCAGAGTTGACCCCCCTGTGAACTATGCTGCTAACGAGAGAGAGAGATAAAGGGGGGGAGAGGCGCCATGCTGCACATGCTGATAATGAGAGAGACACAAGGATTTAAAATTATGGCTTCTCCCGGCAGGGGAGATAAAAGACGAGTCTGCTGAGACTCAGGCAGACACGCCACTGGACACTGAACGAGTGTTGTGCACCCACAGGAAGGTGGGGGCTTGGAGGATCGATTCGGGGGGTCGGTCCAAAGCTCACAGTGTGTGAAGGCAGGCCGGTGGTGGCTTGTGTGTGTGTGTCCATCCTTGCCTGGGTGACAAGTCCACCATTGAAGAACGGTCTGGCTGGGAATGGAAGGGTCATAATCGATGACCACAACAGTACAACGGAACAAGAAGACAACAGAAGGTTTGCCTGCTGCAGCTGCTCATCTCTCGCTCACTCACTCTCTCTCTCTCTCCAACGTCACAACAGCAACTACCTCAATCCACACTGAACTGAACTGAACTCTGTATTATCCTAAGACTATTCATTTACCCCTAGACTACGATAGGGCTTGGTTTTGATTCTTATTCCTACACTTCTGTATTTATCATTGCTAACCTGTTTTATATGTATATTTGCATTTTTGATACTGTATTACTGAGTTTACCTTTAGTTACAGTACCACCAGACTCCAATGTATCATTCCATTTCTGCTGGTTTGGTAACCTGGTCACGGGGTACATGACACTTCACTCTTCTCTGCATTGAATCTCATTCTCCTCCTGTCACCTTCCCTATCTGTCCATCACCTCACTCTGCTGTCTGCAGTGCTTTGCCAAAAAAAAGGAACAATTACCATATTACCAACTTGACAAGATCTCTACAGCAGGTTTTCTTGTGTGTACCAGCCTTTGTCAGATTTATCCAGTGCTTACCGATTAATATCTGCATTCCCATTGGTTGGTATTTGATACAGAGTCTGCCTTTGTCTTCCAATAATTCACATGCAGTTGGAGTAAACAAACTAATGTGTTCCTGGCCTGAAGCAACAGGTGATGGCAATATCCCCTATTCTAACACTCCTAAACACAATACTTTATCTCTCTTCAAAGATGCTCTCCATTCTTTTATAGACAGTTCCAAGCAATTGCTTCCTGTCAGTAGAATCAGACTCATTGAGGCATGTTGTGAAAGTTGTTGCTTTGTGGCAGCAGTACAGTGCAATACATAAATGCTGTAAATTACAATGAGAAATACATTAAAATTAAATTCATTACTAATTATTAAATCATAACCCCCTCAAACATCAGGCTCAAATCAGAATCAGGTTTATTATCACTGGCATGTGTCATGAAATTTGTTAACTTAGCAGCAGCAGTTCAAAGCAATTCATAATATAGAAAAAAAGATAACTAAATAAGTAACTCAATTACAGTATATGCATATTGAATAGATTAAAAATCGTGCATAAACAGAAATAGTATATATTTAAAAAGTGAGGGAGTGTTCGTGGGTTCAATGTCCATTTAGGAATCGGATGGCAGAGGGGAAGAAGCTGTTCCTGAATCACTGAGTGGGTGCCTTCAGGCTCCTGTACCTCCTCCCCAATGGTAACAATGAGAAAAGGGCATGCCCTGGACCCTACCTTTCTGAGTCACTGCTCCTTGAAGATGTCCTGAGTACTTTGTAGACTAGTACCCAAGATGGAGCCAACCAAATTTACGATCCTCTGCAGCTTCTTTTGGTCCTGTGCAACACACCTCCCCCCCACCCCCACCACCCCCATTCCAGACAGTGATGCAGCTTATCAGAATGCTCTTCTTGACATACCAAATCTTCTCAAACTGCTAATGAAGTATAGTCACTGTCTTGCCTACCTTATAGCTGTCATGATTTGGTCCTTAAAGTCCGCGTTCCGGTTCCCAGTCTGGTCTGTAGACCCCGGACTCTGGGTCTTCCGGCTGTCCCTTGTTTCAGTTGAGCTTAATCGTAGGCACCTGATGCTCATCTTGGGGTCTGGGAATATAAGTGGCCCTGGGGTTGGGTATGGGGGCTGGTTTGTCTTGTCAGTATCCTGTCCTTGCTGTTTGCATCTTTGCTGTTATCCTCTGGTTGGATCTGTCCCTTCCTGTCCTTGCCTCTGTTGGGTAAGCCAGGCTGTCTTTGCTGTTACCCTGAGGCTGGACTGTTCACTTCCCTTCCTCTTCTTTCTGTAGTCCTTGCCTGGAGCCCCACCTGCTACTTTTTGCCTGGAGCCTTGCCTGTGTACTTGCCTATTCTCACTGTCAGTTCTACTGTTGGAGCAAGATTGAAGCCTTGCTGTGTCCAGATAAGGAACTGTCTTTTGTCATTTGGAACTGTCTCTTTGTGTCCTTGCCTTTGCTAGGTAGGTCTGGCTGTTTGCTGCTACCTAGTACTGTCTTGTTGTGTACAGCTTTCTGTGTATGAGTCCTGGCCCTACATCCTGTTCCCAAGGAGGGGTCCTGGCTCTGTGTTCTGTGTTCCTGTCTCCCAAGACCAAGGCTCTGTGTTCCAAGTCTCCCAAGTCTGAGTCAGAGCTTCATGTCCTCATCTAGCCCAGGAGTCCCGTGTCCTGCCCCACATCCAGTCCTGTTGTCTTACCACATCTTGTCCTCGCCTAGATCTGAAGTCCGAGCCCGAGTCAAGACCCAGGTTCCGGGTCCCTGTCCAGTCTCTGGCTTGGAGTCCTCGTCCAGGTTCCAAGTCCGTACTTCCTCATCCAGGTCCCACTTTCCTAATCTAGTCCTAGCCCAGGCCCTGTATCCTAGTCCCATCCAGGGCCTGTGTCTTGTCCAGAGTCGTTTCTTCCCTTGCTTTTTTGACACACCTAGTCTGTTCCTAGTACTTCAGTGTCTGTATCTTGCATTTGGGTCTGCTCTCAATGTCCACTGTGTGACAATAGCTGCATTGATATGTTGGGACCAGGTTAGTTCTTCAGAGATATTGACACTTAGGAACTTGAAACTGTTCACTCTCTCTCTTCTGATCCCTCTATCGGGATTGGTATGTGTTCCTTCGTCTTGCCCTTCCCGAAGTCCACAATCAGCATTTTTGTCTTACTGATGTTGAGTGCAATGCTGTTGCTGTGACACCACTCCACTAGTTGACATATCTTGCTCCTGTATGCCCTCTCACCTCCATCTGAGATTTGACCAACAATGGTTGTATCATCAGCAGATTTATAGATGATATTTGAGCTATGCTCAACCACATAGTTTTGTGTATATAGAGAGTAGAGCAATGGGCTAAGCACACACCCCTGAGATGTATCAGTGTTGATCGTCAGCAAGGAGGAGATATTTTCACCAATCAGCACAGATTGGGGTCTTTTGGTTTGAAGTCGAGCATCCAGAGGGAGGTACAGAGGCCCAGGTTCTGTAATTTCTCAATCAGTATTGTGGGAATGGTGTTAAATGCTGAGCTATAGTCGATGAACAGCATCCTGACATAGGTGTTTGTGTTGTCCAGGTGGTCTAAGGCTGTGTGAAGAGCCATTGAGATTGCGTCTGCCATTGACCTATTGTGGCGACAGGCAAATTTCAATGGGTCCAGGTCCTTGCTGAGGCAGGAGTTCAGTCTAGTCATGGCCAACCTCTCAAAGCATTTCATCACTGTCGATGTGAGTGCTACTGGGCGATAGTCATTAAGGCAGTTCATTTTAATCTTCTTAAACACTGGTATAATTATTACCTTTTTGAAGCAAGTGGGAACTTCCTCCTGTAGCAGTGAGAGGTTGAAAATGAACCAAAGGGGATGACTTTACTTGCTCCATCATTGACATGTTTCCACAACCTATGGAGTCATATTCAAGGTCTCTTCATCTCATGTTCTTGATACTGGTTGCCCATTTATTATTATTGTTTATTTATTTTGTATTTGCTCAGTATGTTGTCTTTTGCACACTGGTTGAACACCCAAGTTAGTGTGGACTTTCATTGATTCTGTTATGGTTTTTATTCTATGGATTCATTGAGTATGCCTACAACACAATGAATCTCAGGGTTGTATAAGGTGATATATATGTACTTGGATTATAAATTTACTTTGAATTTCAATGAAGTTAAATAAATAGTGCAAAAAGAACAAAAATATTGAGGTAGCGTTCATGTGCTGATTTGTTATCCATTTAGAAAGCTGATGGTGGAGGGGAAGAAGCTGTTCCTGATACATCGAGTGTGTGTCTTCAGGCTCCTGTCACTCCTCTGTAGAGGTAGTAAAAGGAAGTGATGGGGGTCCTTAAAGATGGATGCCACTTTTTTGAGGCATCAGAAGATGTCCTTAATGCTGGGGAGGCTGGTGCCCAGGACTCAGCTGGCCCCTCCATACCAGACAGTGACGCAACCAATTAGAATGCTTTCTGTTGTACATCTTTAGAGACGTGCTAGCTTTTGGTGACATACCAAATCTCTCCAAACTCCTAATGATATACAGCCACCGATGTGCCTTCTTCATAATTGTAACAATATGTTGGGCCCAAATAGGTCTTCAGAGATGTTGACACCCAGCAACTTGAAACTGCTCACTCTTTCCACAACTGAATCCTAGATGAGGACTGGTGTGTATTTCCTCAACTTTGCCTTCCAGAAGTCCACAACCAATTCCTCAATAATGACATTGAGTGTAAGGTTGTTACGTTACCACTCAACCAGCAACCTAATTTGACCCTGCACATCTTCTTGTCGTCATACAAGTTTCCGATATCATCGGCAAATCTTTGGATGGTGTTTGAGCTATGCCTAGCCACACAGTCATGGGTGTAGAGAGAATAGAGCAGCAGGCAAAGCAGACATCTTTGAGGTGGGCCGGCATTGATTGTCAGCAAGGAGATGGTATTTCTGATCTGCACAGACTGTGGTCTCCTGACAAGGAAGTCAAAGATCCAGTTGCAGAGGGAGGTACGCTGCCTGTTCCAAAAGCTCCCTTATGGAAATCACTATAGGGCTATTAAATCAAAAAATTAATGACATTTTAAAAGTTTCTTTCCCCTGGCAGTCAATCTGATCAAATATTCTAGTTAACTTCCCACACCATCCTCTCTCTAGTATCCCCCATCACTGCACTGAATTGTAAACATCTTAAACCACTTTTTATAATGCTGTTTATATTGTGAATACGCGCTGGTATTTAAGTATTCCATAATTGTACTTCAACCACCAATTTTGTCTTTATACAATTCTTAATTCTTTATTAATGTTGAGTATTGTAAAAACAATGCATGTTGCGCCCTGACCAAACACCAAAATTCAAATGTGTTAATGTATAAATCTGATCCTTGATCGTTATTATGATCACATGTACCAAGTTACAGTGAGAAACTTTGTGCTGCATGCCATCCGTAGAGTATGCTGGGGTAGTACAAGGAGAAAGCAATAACAGAATATGGAACAAATCTTTCAGTTGTAGAGAAAGTGTAGTGCGGCAGAGAATGCTTAAGGCCATGATGTGGTAGCTTGTGTGTGGTCAAGAGCCTAACTTATTATACTGGGGTCTGTGCAATAGTCATAACTGTGTGATAGGACTGTCCTTCAGCCTGGTAGTGCATGCTTTTGGGCTTTCTATCTTCTGCTTGATAGAAGGGAGGAGAAGAGGGAATATCAAGAAATTGCCTTTTTTCCTGGCCCCCTACTCTTACAGCATTAACCTGAAAATCATCTTCCCTCAAGTACCTATCCAATTCCCCATTGAAAGCCCTGTTTAATTCTGCCTCCATATTGCCTATAGGCAATGAATTCCAGACCATAATCACTCTCCGCCAAAAATAGCTTTTCTTCACATTCCCTTGTGCAACTTTTGCCCAAATTTTAAACATGTGTCCCCTTATCCTTGAAGCATCAGCTGAAGGGAATGGCTTTCCTCTATTTAACCTTTCTACACAAATCACTTTCTTGCACAACTCTCTAAAATCTCCAGTCCAAACAGAATTGCAACTCGGTTGGCAGTTTGCTGAATTACTTTCAGGGAAGAGAGAAGAGGCTGAGTTTCATTGGATTGTACAAATGTCAGGATTTGGGTGAGGAAAGATTGGCACAGCATTTGAACTGTGTGATCTTGGTTCAATAATTTCTTCCCCAATCCCAGCTTCCTCACTAAAAATCAATAAGGTACTGATGCTGGAAATCAGAACTAGTATCCCCCTGTGTCATAAACACAGTAATTCTGTAGATGCTGGAAATCCAAAGCAACATGCACGAAGTGCTGGAGGAATTCTACTGATCAGACAATATCCATGGAAATAAACAAAGTCAACAGTTCAGGCCAAGATCCTTCTTCAGAATGGGAAAAGAAGGGGGAAAGACATCAGAATTAAAAGGTAGTGGGAGGGGAAGGAAGATAGCTAGAAAGAGGTAGGTGATGCCAGATGGATGGGAACAATAAAGGGCTGGAGAGGAAGGAATCTGATAGGAAAGGAGAATAGACCATGGGAGAAAGGGAAGGAGGGGCACCAGGGGTAAATGTTAGGCAGGTGATGAGAGGTAAGAGGCCAGAGTAGAGAATAGAAGAAGAGGAGAGGGGGAGGGAATAACTTTTTACTGGAAGAAGAAATTGATATTCATGCCATCAGGTTGGGGGCTACCCAGACAGAATATAAGGTGTTGTTCCTCCACTTTAAGAATGGCCTCATTGTGGAGCAAAATGAGGCTGTGAACCAACATGTTGGAATGGGAATTGGATTTAAAATGTTGGGCCACTGGGAAGTTCTACATTTGGCAGATGGAGTGGAGGTCCTCAACAGAGCAGCCCCCCGATTTATGACAGATCTTACCAATGTAGAGAAAGCCACCTTGGGAGCACCGGACACAATCGAGGACTCCAGCAGATTCGCATGTGAAGTGTTGCCTCACTGCAAAGTGTAGTTTGGGCCCCTGAATGGAGATAAGGGGGAAGGTGAATGGGCAGCTGTGGCAGTTTGACCATTTGCAGGGATAAGTGCCAGGTGGGAGACCGGTGGACAGGGGGATCATAGAAAGAGCAGTCCCAGCAGAAAACAGAGAGCTAGGGGGAGGTAAAGATGTGTTTGGTGGTAGGACCCAAGGTCTTGAAGATTATTGATTAGTTTTGAGGGGATGATGGTATTGGATGCTGAGCTGTAGTCGATACATACTCCTGATGTATGTTTCTTTGCTGGCCAGATGTTCCAGGGTTGAGTGAAGAACCAATGAGATGTCACCTACTGAGGACCTGTTGCTCCAGTAGGCAATTTGGAGCAGATCCAAGTCACTTCTCAGGCAGGAGTTGATCTGTTTTGGCACCAGACACTCAAAACATTCCATCACAGTGGATGTAAGTACTACTGGACGATAATCATTGAGGCAGGTTATCACATCCTCCTTAGGCACAGGGATAAGTGAAGTCTTACCTTCACAGACAGTTGAAATGAGAGGTTTAAGCTCTCAGTGAGCACCTCAGCCAGCTGATCAGCACAGGTCTTTCATAATTAGCCATGTACCCCATCCGGGCCGGATGCTTTTCATGGGCCCACCCTCCTGAAGGTTCCTTGCACGTTAGTTTTAGAGACAGATATTACAGGATCATCAGGAGTTGCGGGAGATCCTGATGGTTCCTCCACCTTTTGACATCAAAGCAAGCATAGAAGTCATTGAGCTGATCTGGAAGTGAAGCCCTGTTGCTCCCTATGTTGCTTGATTTTACTTTATAAGAAATGTTAAAATTCAGCCCTGCCACAACAGTCGAACATCCTTTGTTGATTCAATTTTTAATCCAGAATTGCCACGTCACCCATGAGATGCCTTTCTGGAGATTGTACCTAGAACTCTTGTAACTTTCTTGGTCACTAGACTCGAATACCTCTGACCTGGTCTTCAGTACGTTTTGGATCTCACGGTTCATCCAGGGCTTATGTTTGGGGAAATCTTTGAATGATTTTGTGGGGACACACTTTTGTGTCATGGAACTAAAAAAATTAAGTATTTTTCTCTATTTACCTGATTTGATGACCGTGTTTCACTTTTTGCCCCTGCGTTCTTTGGTTGACTATAGGGGAACAAAGCTCTTTTTTTTTTGAAAAGCCGCAGTGTTGTCAATGGTTTGGAATTCTCAGGGATTTTTTTTTCTGAAAGGACAATAGTGGAACGAAGAAATTAAATAAATATCTACAAATGGCCCCTGTCAAATACCCTGAGCTTTTCTTTCTGAAGTTATAGTGAGAGGATAGCATTGCCCTATGGTTCTTGCCCAATACATCTACCAATTTACCAAAAAGCACTAACGTAATAGATACGCACATTAAACAAACCAAACAAGCACAATGGTATTTACAGAGGAAAAAAAGAACCACAGAGGGGGAAAAAAAGAATATCTTAGAAATGTTGCCAACTGATAATAGTTCAGTTCCTGCCTCATCATTCTTCACTGTGTGAAAAATTACTCTTGCAATAAACAGAGCGCTGTCTTGTCTGATGGCAAAACTGGAATGACGCATGCTTTAAATAGTTCAGCATCACAGGAACATTTAAGTTTGTGCAAACTTAGCAAGCAATTTTAAAGGAGAATGTATTTGCATTTAAATGACATGCTTCATAATGTCAAAATGTCCCAAAGAACCTTGCTTGTGTTTAATACTCGTTTCAAGTATAGTCAATGCTACAGCTTAGGATACTCACCAGCCATTTCATATACAGCAACCATAAACAGCAATGTGGCAAAAGCCTGATGATCGGTTTTAGGATGTTGGTTAGCATTGAACAGGAAGCAAGAGAGCACTTATGCTGATCTGAATGCCGTGGGAGTATTTTTCACATCCACGTGAGAGAGTATATGTACACAGTTTCTTGAAGCAGCATAAAACCCACACTTATTATTTTCTCTGGAGTTTCTGATCATGAAAAAAAAGCACCTCGAACTTATGAACTCCCTTATACCTGCCTGCTCAAGTCCCTGGAGTGGGATGTGGACCTCCAACATAAATATTCATCATCTGCCTTACTAAGACACAGCTAATATTTCTAGCATTATGTAGGATACACTTAGTGGCCAGTTTACTAGGTAAATCTTTGTACCTGCTTCTTAGTGCAAATATCTGATCAGCCATTCATGTGGCAGCAACTCAATGCATCAAACCATGCCAAGATGGTCAAAAGCTTCAGTTTCAGACCAAACATCACAATGGGGAAGAAATATAATCTAAGTGACTTTGACTGTAGAACGATTGTTGGTGCCAGACAGGGTTGCTTGAGTATTTCAGACACTACTGATCTCCTGGGATTTTTCATACATAACAGCCTCTAGAGTAGTGGTCTATCTTTGTGATCGACTGGTCGATCTTTGAGACTTTCCCAGTAGATCCTGGAAAAAAAAAGAAAAATAAATACACAAATACTGTTGAGAGATTGTTTCCGGGTTGCGGGGTTTTAGTTCCGTTCTTTCTGCCCAGCGCGCATGCGTGTAGTTCCCCCTCAACACTACACAGTGTACTTCAGTGGTCCAAGGAAACAATATGAGGCAGTTGCACCTTTCCTCAGTTCCTGTCACGCCGACTGTTGAACTTGAACACATGCGAGGTCATCTGTCGCCTAAATGCAGCGCGGCAGGGGGAAGTGCCATTACTACTGACCTGGAGCACGGACAGATGGGCGTTGCCTCTGAACCTGTTTAGCGCACCAAATGTTTGTGGGGAACCCGGTGCTAAAATATTCGCAGACAACCTAATCCGGGCTCAGGGTTTCGTAAGCAGCAGAGCAGCTACCGCACTGCGATCTACTGAAACAGACTTTTGTCGGCCAATAGATCCTGCAAGGGGGGCGGGTGCGGGCCCTGTTGCACTCCTTGCTCGGTCGGTCGGTCACGCTCTCTGTGCTGCGACCGCCGCAGCCCTGGCACAGGGACCTCCGGCCCTGACCTTGTCCACTTAAAGTCAAACCCACTGAGTTTTTTCAGCGGAAAAAACGTGAGCAGCGTGGGACAGCAGCTAAGTGCCGAGAGCAGCGAAAACTAAATTGCGGAATAGACCAGACATTAGGAACCTGCTTCGAGTATCGCTGTTGTCCCGTCGTGTTTAACAGCACCCCCCATCAGCCAGTCCGCAAAAATATTGTCAACATTAAACCGGTCCATGGTGCAAAAAAGGGTGGGTACTCCTGGTGTTTATACATTATTTCTACTTCCGGGTTGCAGGGTTTTACTTCTGGTCTTTTCTGCCCCACTGCACATGTGTGTAGCTAATCAATCTGGGGTCGATCTCGCCTTCACTAAGGCCGAGGTAGGGGATCTTGGGCTTAAAAAGGTTGGTGACCACTACTCTAGAGTTTACAGAGAATGGTGTGAAGAACCATATACATCTAGTGAGGGGCAGTTCTGTGGGTGAAAACACCTTGTTTATGAGAGAGGTCAAAAGATAACAGCCAGACTGGTTCAAGCTGACAGGAAGACGACAGTAACTCAAACAACTATGTGTACAACAGTGGTGTACAGAAGAGCATCTCTGAATGCACAACATGTTGAAACCTGAAGTGGATGGGCAACAGCAACAGAAGACCACAAAAATGCACTCAGTGGCCACTATATTAAGTACAGAAGGTATCTAATTAAGTGGCCACTGAGTTTGTAATTAAGTAGTGTTGCTTCACTTCAAGCAAAAGAAGCAAAAAAGCTATTGAACTGAGGTAAACAAAAATAAAGAAAAACCTGGGCAGATTGCTGTGAAGTTAACAAATGGGATGGCCATAGATTTGAGATGGTTGGTCAAGGATTAGTTGAAGAATATTTCATCCATTGATATGAGATTTACTATATGAAGAGTGGTGATGAAATCAGAAAACCTGAACATTCCTGAATCGCTTTGATGAACTTGATGTGCCTAAACCTACAGGGATATAAGTATAGATCTAAATAGCAGAAAGGATCAGAATCAGGTTTAATAACAATGGGATGTGTTTTAAAAAAAAAAAAAATCGAGCCCCTCTGCATCATCCACCACGTCGGGATTTCCTAGTGACTAACATTTTAATTCTGATTCCTATTCCTATTCCGATGTGTCGATTCACGGCCTCCTCTTGTGCCAAGATGAAACCACCCTCAGGGTTATAATATATTCGATCTGGGACCCTACAACCATATTGATTCCTTCTTCCAGTGAACAATTTCCCTTCCTGCTTCCTCTACTCTCCACTCGGACCTTTGACTTCCCACCTGCCTATTACTTCCTTGGGTTCCCCCCTCCTTCTCTTTCTCCTATGGTCCACCATCCTCTTATATAAAATTCCTTCTTCTCCAGCCCTTAACCTTTCTCACCCACCTGGCTTCATCTACTACTTTCCAGTTAGCCTCTTTCCCCTCCTTCCACCTTTTTATTCTGGCATCTTCCCCCTTATCAGTCTTGAAGAAGGGTCTCAGCCCAAAACATCAACTGTTTACTTTTTCCCATAGATGCTGCCTTACCTGCAGAGTTCCTCCAGCATTTTGTGTTGCTTTGGACTTCCAGCATCTACACACTTGTTAGCTTGTTAGGCCAGAAGACCCTGCTCCATGCTGTATCTCTAAATAAATAAATTCCATGGAAAGCTCTTGTTTTGCCTTCACTAATGCTATGAACCTCCTTCCATAAAGTTAAAATCTGCAGTTCTATAACTTTAGCAGCGTAATACCATTTCCTTTTACTTTAGTTCAGTTTGTTAATAGATTTCAAACAAATCCTCAGCAAAAAAAACCCCTCATCTTCCATAATGCGGCTGTTCTCCCATTTACATTAACACTTCATGAGTGAAAGGGACTTATACGACTGTGACTGTATTAAGTACAGAACAGAGAGAGAAAATCTATTAGAGTGCATTTAAGAATTACATGGATTAGCATGATAAAAAGAAGTGAAAAGATAAACTGTGAAAGGTTAATAGTGTGAAACATTAAATTGCAAAGGTCATTGAACAAGTTTTCTGACTCAGGCATGAGTGTAATTCACTGAGTCACAATCAGTACTCTAATGGAAGGAAATTGAAATTAATATCACCCTCAATTCCAGCAGCTTGAGGAAAGGGAATCTGCAATCATTGACACAGGAATCACCTTCACACGTATTGCTCACTGCCAGCTACAAGATGCCCAAGTCATGCACCAAACCAATATGTACTTCATGGCCACTTTGTTCGGTGCTCCTGCACAGTTGCTCATTAATGCAAATATCTAAAAAAATCCAATAACATAACAGCAACTCAATGCACAAAAGCATGTAGACATAGTCAAGGGGTTCAGTTGTAGTTCAGACTAAATATCAGAATGGGGAAGAAATGTGATCTACGTGACTTTGTGAAATGATGTTGGTGCCAGACAGGGTGGTTTGAGTATCTCAGAAACTGCTGATCCCCTGGGATTTTTCACACACAACAGTCTCTAGAGTTGACAGAGAATGGTGTGAAAAGCAAAATAAATAAATAAATCAGTGGGTGGCAGATCTGATGAGAGAAGTTAGAGGAGAACAGCCAGATTGGTTCAAGGTGACAGTAACTCAGATAAGCACACATTAGAACAGTGGGGTGCAGGAGAGCGTCTCTGAGCACAAAGCACATCGACCTTTGAAGTGGATGGGCTGCAGCAGCTGAAGACCAAGAACATACGCTCAGTTGCCACTTTATTGTGTATAGGAGGTAACTCACATATCAGTTCCAGAGAAACACCTTCACAACAGGGACATCAACAAGTCAGGACTACATAATAAAGACTAAACATTTTTGTGGCACCCATAATCTAATAAATATCTTTAATCCAGAATAAGCAATACACATTAACGTGTAAATACCATGGTGTTGTGTGTCCTGAGAATCTTTTTACAACATACATACATGTAGATATCACTATCACTAATGATATCTCTATCGTTGTGTAACAATGTGCAAGTATTGTGATAAGACCCTGACTGCAGACAGCTTAGCTCTCTGGGTCATTGAGGCACGCAAGCCTCCAAATCATGACAAGGTTCTGGTCCTCTTGGAGAATAAAAGCTGGACAGTAAGAATTTAGTTCCCTTTGGAGATGGGTAGCGACGAAGGTTGGCGTAGATTTAAGGGATCTAGTTGACTGATTAGCTGAGAGGTTGTATCATTTAAAGGTTTCCATTGTGTGAGTGAGTACAACGCACCACCCGAAGGCTGAGGAGACTAATGAGATTTGCATATGTTTAAGAATGAAATTAGATGCACACCCAGAACTTTAGTTTATGCCATAAACTAAACTTTTATTCGAGCAGCCATAAACGGGCATAAGAGACTGCAGATGGGGGAATCTGCAGAAACACACAAAATACAGCATTGTCATCAATAGATGCTACTGACCTGCTGACATATATAGGCAGTTCTATACCTTGAACTTAAAAGCTTCAACACTGACAACAATATATCATGGAGACATGGTTTTTGTAAGGTTTGTAATTATTGGCTTGCTCATTTAGAATAACTATTTAAATAAATAGATTGAAAATAATCAATAAACCAAGGCATGTTATGTAAGCCCTTAACCTTTACTATTTTGATATCACAGGCTTTAATTCCAGGATTGCATATGACTACCACTGTTGACCCTGAAATGCTAAGTTCATTGAAACTGATTAAATTTCACAGGTTTAGTTGTTACGGACATAGTTTTTGGCTGACCGAGAGATTAAATGTTATTTAAAACTAAAAGGTGTGATCAAGCTTAAATTTGTGGTGGCGTCTTTAGTGAATTTGCAGCCCCAACAGGATCACTTAACAAGCCTTGCTTTGCACACTCTGCCAGCAGTATGCTGCATGTAGTCTCATTCTGACTGATAACATCTTGCACATTCTAAAGTGCACAATTACCTTAACCACATCTTAACTCAGTAAACTACTGGGCTGAGGTTAATAGTTCACATGATTCTGTTATAGAATCCACCCATGTTTTATTTATTTTTTCATGATGTAGGATATTGCTGGTGATCATGATCAATCCCTAAATGGGCAGCTTGTTAGAACTTCCATGAGGCAAGCACATTGCATTGTGTCAAAATGAAAATTCAGGCAAGACACAGAGGGAGGGGAGACTTTCTACTAGATATTGGTAAAACAGATGTGCATATTACAAATTATTACTTATTTCATTGTCACTGTAACTGATTTCAGGTTTTATAGTGGAATTTGAATTTATATCCCCAAATTATTTGCACAGCTCGCTATGCTACTGGTCCAATAACAGTACTTCAATGTGATGTACTCTGTTTAGAATTTAACATCTAGTTCCTCATTTATGGAGAAATATGTTAAGATGTCATAGGGCATTATAGTAGATTATTTATCTGGCAAGATAAACAGTAACTTGTGGAACAACTCAGAAGGTCAGGTAGCCACTGTGGAGAGAGTACGAGAGAGAGATAGAGGGGGAGAGGAGTGAGAGGGAGAGAGAGAGAAGGGGAAAGAGAGGGAGAGGGAGAGAGAGAGCAAGAGAGAGAATTTTTATTAGAATCAGAAGCATGGTGGTGTTCATGGGTTCGTAGACCATTCAGAAGTTTGATGGCATGGCGGAGGCAAAGAAGCTTTTCCTAAGGTGTGCGTTTTCAGGCTCCTGTAGTAATGACTCCATCACCATATACAAGTACTCTGATGACACCACTGTTGTGGGCCTTATCAAAGGTGGTGATGAATCAGCATACAGGAGGGAGCTTGAAAATTTGGCTGAGTGGTGTCAGAACAGCAATCTCTCACTCAATGTCAGTAAGACCAAGGAACTGATTGTAGAAGCCTTATGCAGGCAGTTGGGCGCGCATGCTTGTATGTGCCGATTTTTTTTTCTCCAAATCGATTTTGGCTGGCAATCTACACCATACGTACAATATTTCTTGGTTTAAAGATGTAACATGTTCTTGCTGTGACGTTACTTGTCACATGTACATTGAAACACAACGAAACATGACATTTGCATAAATCAAATCAGCAAGGATTGTGCTGGATAGCCGTCAAGGCTCGCCAAAGTTTCCAGTGGCAACGTAGCATGTCCACAACTCCTCAACCCCAAATGGACTTTTCTGGAATGTGGGAGGAAACTGGAACTCCTGGTAGTCTTTCTCGGTGTAAACATGCATATAAAGCAGGCGTCTTTCTTTCATAAAAGCGAAAATCCTCTTTGGTAACAGCGAGCTGTCGTAAGGCGAACATTCGAAAAATGGAGGCCGCATGTACCACAATGCACGTCGCTAATTTACGTCACCTTGCCTTTCCTGTTCTGGTTTGTACAGCTGCATCACAGTGGCAGCCATCTTTGGCAGACAGTGTTCGTATCATAAAGTTTACAAAGATCTGTTTCAAATCCTGTAGATGGCTTACTAAGATTGTATTGAAAAAAATATTGATTCACTATGTTGAATTCAAAAGAATTCATGGTTTAGGTGAATGTCGTTTGGATATGTTAATGAAAATCAAAAGCTATCAATTGGATGGAAGTTCTGTTAGTCTAGATAGAGTTTTCAAAGAATGGGTAAATGTCAAAGACAGGAGAGAGAAACAATAACTGTGTGACTTACATATGTAGGCATACAGAGTGTACATAATTCTTCACGGGAAAAAATTTGAACAACATAAGATTATTGAG
Organism: Hypanus sabinus; assembly: GCF_030144855.1. NCBI lineage: Eukaryota > Metazoa > Chordata > Chondrichthyes > Myliobatiformes > Dasyatidae > Hypanus > Hypanus sabinus. Next base: position 21,141,904 of record NC_082721.1, read on the forward strand.
CACACTGACTACTAAAAATTAGAGGGAACATTGCTTGTGCCCATGATGGAGGTGCAACCCTGTGAAGTCTCTTACGACCCTGTGCATTGGTGCCTCCATACCAGACGATGGGAGACAGTAGGAGAGAATGTGGGCTATGTTTTTCCGTTTTTGTTTCAAATTTCCAGAATCTGTATTTTTTAAATTTTTATTTACTTGTGTAACCCTTACCCAACAGGCTGGTATATGTCTAGGGGAAAAAGGGGATCCAGCCACTCTCCAACCCACCTCCCGTACACGCAGGTGCTGTGAGAATCGAGTTAATGCCTCGCGCCCGCCAACAGGATCAAATCCACAACAAATACCGTTATGAAATACACTTTAAAGAGTTTACTAAAATTAAAAAGAGTAGTAAGCAATACAATATATATACACAAGGAAAGAAAAAAAAGGCGCCACTTATCAAAGTTCAGTCTGTTTAGTGCACTCGTTGGAGCTCAATCAACGAACCAATCGACCCATCTGGCCGTCGCACCTGGGACCACCCCGGTGATCTTACGAGCAGTCCAGCACACGTCCACCTTCTTCAGTCTCTTCCTCGGCCTCTCCCAAAAAACCCGCGAAAACCCCTCCCCCAAGTTCCCAGCACCACAAGACACAATGACATTCCCCATTGATTAACAAATGAATACAATTACCATATCAGCCATTCTAAAGTGAAACAACGGCTAGAGAAACACTTATCCGACAAAGAAACATTCCTACTTGTAACAAACCAGAGGCCATTTTGAGTAACATACCCAGGACATTGTACATTCTCTCCCCACCAGCAAATGTCATGCCCTCATGGCATTACTAGAGGTCCCCAAAGCTTCTTGCAACACACAAAACCCAACCCAGGTGCAGAAGGCAATGACATAACTACCCAGAGCAGTAGAAATCACACTCGGTTCTCCTGGTACCACATATGTCAACCGCTCCGGGGGGCGCCTAATCCTCTGAGATCTCCATACCCCTTCTGCCCCACTGGGCTCCCTCGTCACCTGCGAACCCACTGTCTCGGACACCCCAGGTCTACCTGACAGACCCGCACCCCCTTCCTCACAGGGGTCCTCCCTCACCCGAGATCTCTCCGGCTCACTCTCAGATTCTACCCTCTCTCCCACCAATGTAGGCTGCCTCTCCATCTGACCCTCAAGACCTTCCCTCCTCTCACCCAGTTCAGTATGGGAAGGGCCAGGAGCCTCCTCTCCTGGTACTGGAGCACCAGCGAATGGGAACAGGACCCACTCATCTGAGTCGTCCTCCTCTGAATCGGTAGCCATTCCCGAGTGAGGGACCCGTCCCCGCTCTTCAGCAGCGGGCTCTTCCCGTTCTCCGCTCCCTCGCAGAGTCCTTGTACTGGGCGTAACCTCCCACTCGGGCTCCTTATCCACCTGCACCGCTTGACCCAGTGGCAGCAGGTGATTCCTATGGAGTACCTTGATAGGCCCTCTTCCATCCTCTGGTTTCACCCGGTAAACTGGCAGGTTCGGCATCTGGCTCTCTATTACATAGGGGCTGGCCGCCCATCGATCTGCCAACTTGTGCTTACCAGGGAGTCCCAAATTCCGTAAAAGGACCCGGTCGCCCGGTAATAATTGTACAAACTTCACCTTTCGATCATACCGCATCTTATTCCGCTGATTTTGTTTGGTAGCCGCCGCCTCGGCCAACTCGTACGCCCGCTGTAACTCCCTCTTCATGTCGGACACGTACTTTAGATGGGACTTCCCAGGAAATTCATCCACTCCACCTCCAAAACACACGTCAATGGGCAACCTCGCTTCCCGCCCAAACATCAGATAATAGGGTGAATACCCTGTAGCCTCATTGCGAGTACAATTGTAACAGTGAACCAATTGTCCAATATGACGACTCCACCTGCTTTTCTGCCCAATCTCCAGCGTCCCGAGCATATCCAACAGGGTCCTGTTGAATCTCTCTGGCTGAGGATCTCCCTGTGGGTGGTAAGGGGTAGTCCTGGATTTCTCAACCCCAAGCATAGTCAGTAATTCCTGGATAAGGCGGCTCTCAAAGTCCCGCCCCTGATCACTATGGATTCGCCTGGGAAGGCCGTAATGCACAAAGTACTTCTCCCATAACACCTTCGCCACTGTCGTCGCCTTCTGATCCTTGGTGGGAAATGCCTGAGCATAGCGAGTGTAATGATCGGTGATGACTAATACATTCGCGGTGTTGCTGGTGTCAGGCTCAATCGACAGGAAATCCATACATACCAGGTCCAGAGGTCCCGCACTCTGCAAGTGCGACAGTGGAGCCGCCAACGCTGGCAGGGTCTTCCTCTGGATGCAACGACGGCATCCCCTACAGTATTCTTCGACGTCCCCCCTCATCCGGGGCCAGTAGAACCGGTCTTTGAGTAATCCATATGTCTTTTCCACCCCCAAATGTCCAGAATCATCATGTAAGGCCTGGAGTACAGTCTGGCGATACTCCTCCGGCAGGACCAGTTGCCAACAGCGGGGTTGGTCCGGAGGCGTCGTTACCCGGTACAAGATTTTGTTCTTTAACTTCAACCGAGACCACTCCTTCAACAACAGAGGCACGGATGGGTGTTTCGCCTTCTCAGCCAACGCCCCATCCCCCTTCTCGACCGCTCTCCACACTGTGCCAATGCCCGGGTCATTTTGCTGAGCAGTTGCCACTTCCCCCGGACTCAGTTCCGGCAACTGTTTAGTCCCCAGAGCGGTCAGGTCACAGTAAACTAGGGGTATGGCGTCGTCAAAAACCCCCAAATGGTCCACGGCTCGTTCCAGCCTCCCTCTTCCCTCGGCCTTCACGGTGATAACAAACTGACACATCGCCTTCACTCCAGGGGCAGGGACACTCTCCCACTCCTCGTCCCTCTCCTCCTCCCCCGGCTCCCGACGAGACAATGCATCCGCATCGATATTCTTGCTTCCGGGGCGGTACCTCAGGCTGAAATCATATACTGACAATGCCGCCAGCCACCGATGTCCTGTGGCATCCAGCTTCGCCGAAGTCAAAATATAAGTGAGAGGATTGTTATCCGTTCTCACCTCAAACTTGGCTCCGTAAAGGTAATCGCCCAGCTTGTCCACCACCGCCCACTTCAGCGCCAGGAACTCCAACTTGTGAGTGGGATAGTTTCTCTCCGATGGCGACAAGCTTCGGCTGACAAAGGCTACCGGCCTCAATGCTTTGCCATGCTCCTGGTACAGAACAGCCCCGAGACCCTCTCGGCTGGCATCCGTGTGCAGCACATATGGCTTCTGGGGATCGGCAAAAGCCAACACCGGGGCCTGGGTCAGTGCCCTTTTCAAAGATCGGAACGCCTCTTCACATTGATCATCCCATCTCGAGCCAAAAGGTTCCGCCGGGTTCCAGTATCCTCCAGCATCCTGCCTCTGGTTCCCCGTCCTCTTCTTCCCCACCGGGGGATAGCCACACAACAGCTGAGTTAACGGGTGACACACTTTGGCGTATCCTTTCACAAATCGCCGGTAATACCCACAGAACCCCAAAAATGAGCGCAGAGCACCCACTTTCTGGGGTCTCGGCCAGGTGGTCACAGCCTCTATCTTGGTTGGATCAGTAGCCACTCCCTCTCGCGAAATGATATGGCCAAGGTAGTTAACCGACGACTTGCAGAACTGGCATTTGTCCAGGGAAAGCTTCAACCCTTCTTCATTAAGCCGGCCCAACACCTTTCACCGAACTTAAACCCCGCACTATCGCGTCTCCCGAAACTCGAAAATCCACTCCGCTCACTACGCATGCGTACTGTACCGGTACATCTTCAAACTGGCACCAACAAACAAACTTATCTCTGTCCATCTCCGCTGTGCTGCCTGCGCGACTCCACAGCCCCTGACAATCCAATCCGGGACGAGCACCCCACAAATGTAACCCTTACCCAACAGGCTGGTATATGTCTAGGGGAAAAAGGGGATCCAGCCACTCTCCAACCCACCTCCCGTACACGCAGGTGCTGTGAGAATCGAGTTAATGCCTCGCGCCCGCCAACAGGATCAAATCCACAACAAATACCGTTATGAAATACACTTTAAAGAGTTTACTAAAATTAAAAAGAGTAGTAAGCAATACAATATATATACACAAGGAAAGAAAAAAAAGGCGCCACTTATCAAAGTTCAGTCTGTTTAGTGCACTCGTTGGAGCTCAATCAACGAACCAATCGACCCATCTGGCCGTCGCACCTGGGACCACCCCGGTGATCTTACGAGCAGTCCAGCACACGTCCACCTTCTTCAGTCTCTTCCTCGGCCTCTCCCAAAAAACCCGCGAAAACCCCTCCCCCAAGTTCCCAGCACCACAAGACACAATGACATTCCCCATTGATTAACAAATGAATACAATTACCATATCAGCCATTCTAAAGTGAAACAACGGCTAGAGAAACACTTATCCGACAAAGAAACATTCCTACTTGTAACAAACCAGAGGCCATTTTGAGTAACATACCCAGGACATTGTACATTTTCAAATTTCCAGAATCTGTATTTTTTAAATTTTTATTTACTTGTAATCCAGAAATCTGGCCTAACCATCTACTAATTAAGTAACCTGGAACTGGTAAAACAAGTCTCAGCAACAGTGACAATAAGACCAGAAAATGATCACCACAACAGTGACAATAAGACCACAAAATTCTCCTTGGATCTTCAGGGGAATGAATCTGATCTCCTTACCTAATTTGGCCTTTGTGTGACTCCAGATCCACAGTGAAGTGGCTGACGTGACTGAATTAGCTGCTCAGATGTATGGTGACTGAAAGTGGATCACCAGTATCTTCCCAAGAACCATTATGAATGGGCCTTTACAGATGAGCCATAAATGCTGGCCTTCCCAACATAAAGACATCGAGTCACAGATGCATGAAAACAGGCCTAGCTCTCCAGGCCAACCATGGGCAGCATTGTAACGTAGCAATTAGCGCTACATTTTACAGTGCCACCTATAAGATCGGAGTTCAGTTCCCGCTGTTGTCTGTAATAGCGACTGAATAGGTTTCCTTCAGGAGTTCCAGTTTCCTCCCACATTCCAGAAAAGTCCATTTGGGGTTGAGGAGTTGTGGACATGCTACGTTGCCACTGGAAACTTCGGGGAACCTTGAGGGCTATCCAGCACAATCCTTGCTGATTTGATTTATGCAAATGTCTTGTTTCGTTGTGTTTCAATGTACATGTGACAAGTAACGTCACAGCAAGAACATGTTACATCTTTAAACCAAGTGCCTATCCAAGCTAGTCACATTTGCCAGCATTTGGCTCATAACCTTCTCCATCGTTCCTAACCATGTACCTGTCTTTTAAAAAGTTGTACCTGTCTCAACCACAGTCCTGTGGCAGCTTCTTCCACATAAATACCACCATTTGTTTAAAGAAGCTTCAGACAGAATGGGCTGCCGGAGGTAGTGTTTGAGGCAAATACAATAAAACCCGCATCCCAAAAATGAATGAAGATAAAAAGTTTAGTCTAGCGAAGTGGCCATCGTCAGAGCTTGAGAAGGAGAGGATTCGCGGGCTTTTTCAGTTTTTTAAAACAGCCAACCAATTGGGAGCAGAGGAGTTGAAGACAGCCAGTCAGTTGGAGCACTATAAAAGAAGTTTCGTCTAGCGAAGCGGCCATCTTCGGAGTGGACTGAGTCAGAGTGGGACGGCTTTGGCTCAACAGGCTTTGGCGTGAACAGGCAGAGGCGAGGGTAGGTTCTGGTAAGTTGTTGTTGTTGTTGGGTTTTTTTCTCATTCGATTTATTTTTTTAAGTTTCGAGAGAATGCCAGACAGGATGTTAGAATGCTCCTCTTGTAGGGTGTGGGAAGTCAGGGAGAGCTCTGGTGTCCCTGACAACGACACCTGCAAGAAGTGCATCCAGCTGCAGCTCCTAACAAACCACATTAGGGAACTGGAGCAGGAGCTGGATGACCTCCGGATCATTCAGGAGAATGAGGAGTTTATAGATAGTGGCTTTAGGGAGATAGCTACACCAAAGGAGCAGGGACAGGTAATTGGGTTACTGTCAGGTGAGGGAAGGGGAAAGGGCAGGCAGAGGAAGGTTCCCCTGTGGCCATTCCCCTCCTCAACAGGTATACCGATTTAGATACTGTTGAGGGGGATGACTTACCTGGAACAAGCTGCGGCAGCCGGATCTCTGACACTGAGTCTGGTTCTGCAGTGCAGAAGGGAGGGATGAAGAAGAGGAGAGCGGTAGTGATAGGGGACTCAATAGTTAGAGGTACAGACAGGAGGTTATGTGGTTGCGACAGAGACTTCCAGATGGTTTGTTGCCTCCCAGGTGCAGGGGTCAGGGATGTCTTTGATCGTGTGCACAGCATTCTGAAGTGGGAGGGTGAGCAGCCAGATGTCATGTTACATATCCGTACCAATGACGTAGAAAGAAAGTGCAAGGAGGTCCTGAAGAATGAGTATAGAGAGCTTGGTAGGAAGTTAAAAAGCAGGACCTCGAGGGTAGTAATCTCAGGATTGCTACCTGTGCCACGTGCCAGTGAGGGTAAGTGTAGGATGCTCTGGAGGATGAACACGTGGCTGAGGAACTGGTGTAGGGGGCAGGGTTTCAGATTTTTGAATCATTGGGACCTCTTCTGGGGCAGGTGGGACCTGTACAAGAGAGACGGGTTACACCTGAACAACAGGGGGACCAATATCCTTGCAGGGAGGTTTGCTAGTGCTATTGGGAAGAGTTTAAACTAGATTTGCAGGGGGATGGGAACCAGAGTGCCAGAGCAGATAGTGGAGCGGAGGTGGAAATAAATGATGTTAAAGGTTCATGGTTTTAAAAGTTCATGATGTTAAAAGTCAGAAATAGAAGGGCTGTGTGTGGTGGGAATTATCTTCTGAGGTGTGTCAATTTCAATGTGAGGAGTATTGTGGGAAAGGCAGACGAGCTGAGGGCATGGATTGACACATAGAATTATGACATGATAGCCATTAGTGAAACTTGGTTACAGGAGGAGCAGGAGTGGCAGCTCAATGTTCCAGGGTTCAGATGTTTCAGCCGTGATAGAGGCAGAGAGATGAAGGGTGGGGGGTGGGGGGCATTGCTAGTCAGGGAAAATGTTACAGCACTGCTCGGGCAGGACAGATTAGAGGGCTTGTCTACCAAGGCTGAGTAACAGGAAAGGTATGACCACATTAATGGGGTTGTATTATAGACCACCAATTAGTCAGCAAGAATTGGAGGAGCAAATCTGTAGAGAGATAGCAGACAACTGCAGGAAACATAAAGTTGTGATAGTAGGGCATTTTAATTTTCCACATATTGATTGGGACTCCCATACTGTTAAAGGTCTAGACGGGTTAGAGTTTGTAAAATGTGCTCAGGAAAGTTTCCCAAATCAATATATAGAGGTACCAACTAGAGAGGATGCAACATTAGATCTCCTATTAGGAAATGAGTTAGGACAAGTGACAGAAGTGTGTGTAGGGGAACACTTTGGGTCGAGTGATCATAACGCCATTAGTTTCAACTGGTCATGGATAAAGACAGATCTGGTCCTCTGGTTGAGATACGAAACTGTAAAAAGGTCAAATTTGATGAAATGAGAGAGAATCTAAAAAGCATGGATTGGGACAGGTTGTTCTCTAGCAAGGATGTGATTGGTAAGTGGGAGGCCTTCAAAGGAGAAATTTTGAGAGTGCAGAGTTTGTATGTTCCTGTCAGGGTTAAAGGCAAAGTGAATAAGAATAATGAACCTTGGTTTTTGAGGGATATTGGAAATCTGATAAAGAAGAAGAGAGAGATGTATGACAGGTATAGGCAAGAAGGAGCAAATAAGGTGCTTGAGGAGTATAAAAAGTGCAAGAAGATACTTAAGAAAGAAATCAGGGCTAAAAGAAGACATGAGGTAGCTTTGGCAGTCAAGGTGAAGGATAATCCAAAGAGCTTCTACAGGTATATTAAGAGCAAAAGGATAGTAAGGGATAAAATTGTTCCTCTTGAAGATCAGAGTGGTCAGTTATGTATGGAACCAAAAGTAATGGGGGAGATCTTAAATGGGTTTTTTGCATCTGTATTTACCAAGGAAACTGGCGAGGAGTCTGTGGAAATAAGGCAAACAAGTGGTGAGGTCATGGAACCTATACAGATTAAAGAGGAGGAGGTGTGTGCTGTCTTGAGGCAAATCAGAGTAGATAAATCCCCAGGACCTGACAGAGTATTCCCTTTGATCTTGAAGGAGACTAGTGTTGAAATTGCAGGGGCTTTGGCAGATTTATTTAAAATGTTGGTATCTACGGGTGAGGTGCCAGAGGACTGGAGGATAGCTCACGTTGTTCCGTTTTTAAAAAAGGCTCTAAAAGTAATCTGGGAAATTATAGGCTGGTAAGTTTGACGTCAGTAGTAGGCAAATTATTGGCAAGAGTACTAAGAGATAGGATCTACAAGTATTTAGATAGACTAGGACTTATTAGGGAGAGTCAACATGGCTTTGTGCATGGTAGGTCATGTTTAACCAATCTATTAGAGTTTTTTGAGGAGGTTACCAGGAAAGTGGATGAAGGGAAGGCAGTAGATGTTGTCTACATGGACTTCAGTAAGGCCTTTGACAACGTCCCACATGGGAGGTTAGGTAGGAGGATTCAGTCGCTAGGTATACATGGAGAGGTAGTAAATTGGATTAGACATTGGGTCAATGGGAGAAGCCAGAGAGTGGTAGTGGAGGATTGCTTTTCTGAGTGGAGGCATGTGATTAGTGGTGTGCCATAGTTATTTGTTATTTGTCATCTATATCAATGATCTGGATGATAATGTAAATTGGATCAGCAAATTTGCTGATGATACAAAGATTGGAGGTGTAGTGGACAGTGAGGAACGTTTTCAAAGCTTGCAGAGGGATTTGGACCAGCAGGAAAAATGAGCTGACAAATGGCAGATGGAGTTTAATGCAGACAAGTGTGAGGTATTGCACTTTGGAAGGACAAACCAAGGTAGAACATACAAGGTAAATGGTAGGACACTGAGGAGTACAGTAGGACAGAGGGATCTAAGAATACAGATACAAAATTCCCTAAAAGTGGCGTCACAGGTAGATAGGGTCATAAAGAGAGCTTTTGGCACATTGGCCTTTAATAAATCAAGGTATTGAGTATAAGAGTTGGAATGTTATGGTGAGTTTGTATATAACATTGATGAGGCTGCATTTGGAGTATTGTGTGCAATTTTGGTCACCTAATTAAAGGAAGGATATTAATAAGGTTGAAAGAGTGTAGAGGAGGTTTTCAAGGATGTTGCCGGGACTTGAGAAACCGAGTTACAGAGAAAGGTTGAATAGGTTAGAACTTTATTCGCTGGAGTGAAGAATGAGGGGAGATTTGATAGGGGTATATAAAATTATGATGGGTATAGATAGAGTTTTTTCCACTGAGGCTCGGGGAGAAAAAAACCAGAGGACATGGGTTAAGGGTGAAAAGGGAAAAGTTTAATGGGAACATTAGGGAGAGCTTCTTCACACAGAGTAGTGGGAGTGTGGAATGAGCTGCCAGTTAAAGTGGTGAATGCAGGCACATTTTTAACATTTAAGAAAAACTTGGACGGGTGCATGGATGAAAGGGGTATGGAGGGATATGGTCTAAGTGCTGGTCAGTGGGACTAGACAGAAAAATGGCTTGGCACAGCCAAGAAGGGCCAAAAGGCCTGTTTCTGTGCCGTAATGTTCTATGGTTCTATGGTTATGGTTCTAAACATATTCCCTCTTAAAATAATGGACTTTTTAAAATAAAATGTAGAGTTAGAAATACCTGTGATAGTACCTTTCACAATGCATGCTGGGCAGCATGGTCTAGGCCAGGGCCTTTTGCAGTAGTGGTGCCTGGGTCCTAGAGTGAGGTACAATACACTGTTCAGAAAATATGAACACCGGCCCAGATCGTAAGCTTGAGTCGATTTTGCTCGCTCTCTGTGATGCTCACTCCTCTCTCCAAGGCGCTGGGGCCCTTTGCCATTCTATCAGTGGGTCAATTAAAATGCCAACTCAGATTGACTGAAAAGACAACGAGAGCCAGTTTCACTCGTTTTCCACAACGTTCATCTCCGTGGCGCTGAAGCTATGAAGACTGCCCCGGCTGCTGTGTTTCGTGCCTGTTAACACGATGAACTGAGAAGCGAGGCCTACTCCGGGCTGCTCGGCAGTTCGGATCTGAGGACTCATTTTTGGTTCAGACTGTGCTGTTTGCTTCAGTTGTTTGTATGACTTGCAGTTTTTTTTTCTTTCTTTTGCACATCTGGTGTTAGTCTTATTTTTAATTTTTTTTCTTTAAATTGGGTTCTGCCGGGTTTCTTACTTTATGGCTACCTCTGAGCAAGCAAATCTCAAGATTATATCATTCATACATTCTTTGATAATAAGTGCGCTTTAATATTGAATCTTTGGACATTCTAAATTCAGAATAGATTCAGGAAAAAACACGTAAGAGTGACCCAAACAAACATTGCAATGTGAAGCTAAGGTTCCATCTTGTGGTCCTACTTGTCATTAACTGACACAGAAGGAGCAGGAAATGTCGAGATCAAATTCAAGGGGAGGAGGTGATAAAGGGGAAAGTGGAAATGGGCAGAAGACAAAATCAACCCAAAAGCTTCAAAGTTATTCCCAAACTGCATGCAGCATTCCTTAACACAAGAGAATCTGCAGATGCTGGAAAATCCTGAGCAACACCCACAAGATGCTGGAGCGACTCAGCATGTCAGGCAGCATCTATGGAGAAAAATAAATAGCCATTGTTTCAGGTGTGACCCTTCATTAGGACTTTCATCAATACTGCAGCATTCCTTCACTTGTACAAAGAGAAAAATCCACCTAAGGCTTGGATGAATGAAGGGGAAATTCAAAGGACACAAAATAGTTTCTACATTTCCATGCAGTGGAATCCTGGGAAGATGGGGAGAGCAATTTCAAAGTGGGGGTGATTTTAAGAAGCGATTTTGTAGAGGTTTTGAAATTCTAAATAAAAAGATGAGGAAAAATACAGCAAAGAGGATTTTAATAGCTTACATTGCCAGGAGCAGTGTTGAATATTAACTTCTCATAATCAACCAAACGAGGCACACTTATGTTCTTAGACAACTCTTGGTCCCTGAGGCAGGTTTTTGACCTAAAACATCAAATATCTCTTTGCCTCCAGAGATGCCGCTCTACAAGCTGAGGTCCACCAGCCATTTTTTTTTTGCTCTCACTATAAACCTCTCTAAATCACTGACCTCTTCAAGTATTGTACTTCTTGTAATGGCATGAAATTACAAGCACCCATAAAACCCTGAGCTTGGAAGAATCAGTCATGGTACCCAGTCGAGAGAGGACAAAGCCTATGTTTGCTAATGGGGCCAAAGATATGACATAAAAATGCTGGTCAGGTGTCTGTGGAAAAATAAACAGAATTAATGTTTCAGCTCAAAGATTCTTTCCTAGTACCCGCTGCTTATTGATTCTCACAAATTATTCTTTTGGTCCACTCCGCCATTCTATGCACCTACCCAAAAATAGGCTACAGATAGATCTCTCTCTGTTTTGCCTTTTAATGTCTCTAGCTTGCTGGGTAGAATTATAAAGTGATTGCCAAAGTCGTAATTGACAGCAATTGACCCAGCACCACCCCTAGCAACAGTTAAAATACAGTCTTGCAGGTATGTGGATAGAGAAGGTTGAGAAGATTATGGACCAAGTAATAGTAAGTGGGCAACTTACATTGAACAATTTGGTAGGACATAAACCAGTTGGGCTGAAGGGACTGCTTTTCTGCATTATGATTCTATTGTCTAACAGACTTACAGACATGCTGATAGATATGCTAAGAAAATCAAAATACTGTTAAGCTGCATTCCCTTTGGTCGATGGCCAACTTTGAATCGAGCATGACACACCATTGTCTGAAGGCATAAACATGGAGGACAAAGTTTAGCTTTATTGTTGCCCAGCACAGTCCTCGCTGATCTGATATTACACAAACGATGTGCTTCCCTGTATGTTTCAATGTACAAGTGACAAATAAAGCTGAGGACTATTGGTGTCCATTCCTACCTTGTGATGAGATAGAAGGAAAGAAAGTTTTCACATTCATGGCTCCTTTCATCCCCCCAGGTTACCTTAAGCTGCTTTAAGTACAGTTAAGTAGTGAAGTAATGGTATCTAATTACATACAGAAAGATCCTAGAAATGAGTTAGCTATTGGAACATCTGCTTTAGTGAAATTAATTGGGTGGTTAATATTGGTCAGGAGGTGGTAGACTTCAATCAGGACAGCTGCTGGCTCTTGATCCTGAGCTTTTTCAAAATGAGAAGGGAGAGTAACCTGTGGTTACTCCTCTGGATTGCTGTTTGGTGCCCCCTGCTGGCACCTGGAAGTATGGGCTATAAGTTGTGAAAGAGGACATCCGCAATGCCTACTGAAGCTAAGCACCTAAAAAATCCCTGGAGATTGCCACAGCACCAGAAACACAGGACTAAGAGCTAATGGTTTCAGGAAAGGAGAGAAAATATCCATAGATTGCTCAAATTTGCCAAAGGGCCAGCCTTCTTAAGACCTTCTGAAGGCGTGTTGGCATTCATTAGTTGGAGGGGATTGAACTGAAGAGCTATGAGGTAATATTGCAGCTCTATAAACTCTTGTTAGACCACACTTGGAATATTTTGTTCAGTTCTGGTCATCTCATCATGGGTATGGAAGCTTCAGAGAGGATACAGAAGTGATTTATCAGGATGCTGCTGCGATTGGAGAGCACGCCTTATGATGGAAGGTTGAGTGAGCTTGTGGCTCTGGAGTGGAGGAGGATGAGAGATGACTTAATAGAGGTGTACAAGATGATAAGAGACATAGATCGAGTGGATAGCCAGAGATCTTTTTTCCCCCAGGGTGGAAATGACGAATACAGGGGGGCATAATTTTTAAGATGACTGGAGGACAGTATTAGGAGGTGGGGGGAAAGAATGTCAGAGGTAATTTATTTTTTACAGAGAGAGTGGTGGGTGCATGGAACGCCATGCCAGGGCTGGTGGTAGAGGAAATACTTAATGGACATTTAAAAGACTCTGAGATAGGCACGTGGATGATAGAAAAAAATGAGTACTTTGTGGAAGGGAAGAGCTAGATTGATCTTAGAGTAGGTTAAGAGGTTGGCACAACATTGTGGGACAAGGAGCCTGTATAGTGCTGTAATGCTCAATGTTCTGTGTTTAAAGTAGGATGTAGGAATACAGGGAGATACTTGACAATTCATGTCTGTTTATATAAATATCTCCTTGGACACAGTAATGCTGACCTTTTGTAATTATATTCATGATTAATGATGCAAAACTCCTCCTATTTATTTATTCGCACTGCTTGCTGTACCTTCACATACATCCAAACCCCAACAATTCTTATCTACTCTGCCTTTGGCTCTGCATTTGCTTTGATTTTAAAATTACCAATCCAGGGTTTCCTTACGTTCTTGACTCAGTCGTACCCATCATTAAACCCCAGCCCCCTGCAATCTTTACCCCACAAGTATCAGCCAACTAAATTCTAAGCAGTCTCTACTGCCAATGAGGGCAAGGACAGTAGGCCCGGGGGGAAACACTGTTTGCAGGCTCTGCTCCGAGTTGTACGCTACCCTGAGACTTTGAAACATATTCTCACTGACTCTGTATCCTGGAACTTGCAACCTAACAGCAATCTGAGAGCGCCTTTCCAAGATGAATCCAGTAGTTCAGCAAGGTACCATCTCTACGGGTGTTCCCTGGAGAGCATTCTAACCGGTTGCAACACCATCTGGTGCGGAGGGGCCACCGCACAGCATCAGGAAAAGTTGCGGAGGTTTTCCAACTCAGCCAGCTTCATCATGGGCACTAAGCCTTCCCTCCTTCGAGGGCATCTGCAAAAGGCAATGCCTCACAAAGGTGGCATCCTTCATTAAGGAACCCCACCACCCTGGACATGCCCTTTTCTCATTACTACCATCAGAGAAGAGGTACTGGAGCCTGAAGACACACATTCAACATTTTAGGAGGAGCTTCTTCCCCTCTGATACCAGAATTCTGAATGGAATTCAGACTGTGAACACAACCCCACTATTTTTGCTCTCTTATTCACTACCTATTTAGCTTATTTATATATATTTCTTAACATAATTTACAGTATATCTTATGTATTGCTCTGTACTGCTGCCACAAAACAACAAATTTCATGACATTGGTTAGTGATAGTAGTCCTGATTCTGAGGTAGCTTACCACCAACTCATCAAACACAATTGGAGATGAGCAGTTAAGTCCGGCCTTTCTACTTTCTCCTACATCCTGAAAACTAAACACATTAGAATTAAATCTCCTCCCTAAATTTCTGTGCCTCTCTCCTCTTTTAAAGCTACTTGTTTGGCTAAACTTACCTCTGTGGTTCTTCATCAAGCTTTGTCTGATGACAAACACAAAGATGTCGGAGGATCTCAGCCGGTTGGGCAGCATCTAAAGAAATAAACAAGCAGTCAACGGTTCAGGCTGAGTGCCTTCTTCAGGACTGGAAGGGAAGGGGGAAAATCTGAGATGCAAAAGGACTTGGGAGCCCTTGTGCAGAACACCCTAAAGGTTAACTTGCAGATAGAGTTGGTGGAGAGGAAGGCAAATGCAATAATAGCATTCATTTCAAGATGTCTAGAATACAAGAGCAGGAATTTGAGGCTTTATGAGGCACTATTGGGACCTCACCTTAAGTATTAAGAGCAATTCTCTGCTCCTCATCTAAGAAAAGGCATTGCTGACATTGGAGGGGGTTCAGAGGAGGTTCTCGAGGATGATTCTGGGAATGAAATGGAGGAACATTTGATGGCTCTGGGTGTGTACTTGCCGGAATTTAGAATGATGAGGGGGGGATCTCATTGAAAGGCCTAGACGGAGTAAATGTGGAAAGGATGTTTCCCATGGTTGGAGAGTCTACGACAAGAGAGCACAGCCACAAGTTAGAGGGGTGTCCATTTTTAACAGAGAAGCAGAGAAATTTCTTCAGCCAGAAAGTGGTGAATTTGTGGAATTCGTTACCACAGGTGGCTGTGGAAGCCAGGTTGTTGGATGTATTTAAGGCAGAGCATGATAGGTTCTTATTGGACACAGCATCAAAGGTTAGAGGGAGAAGGCTGGGGAGCGAGGGGAGAAAAGGGATCAGCCGTGATTAAATGGCAGACAGACTCAATGGACCTAATTCTACTCCTTTATCTTATGGAAAATGCCAATATAAAAAAGCGCAGGAAGGAGAAAGAGTTTAGCTAGAATGTGAAAGGTGAAGCCAGGTGGGTAGGAAAGATAAAGGACTGGAGAGGAAGGAATCTGATAGGAGAGGAGAGCGGACTTTAGGAGAAAGGGAAGGAGGAGGGACACTAGAAGGAGGAGATAAGCAGGCAAGAAGAAACCAGCGTAGAGAATAGAAGAAGAGAGGAGGGAGAGAGAATTTTTTAACCCAGAAGGAGAACTTAATATTCATGCCATCAGGCCAGAGGCTACCCAGATGGAATATAAGATGTTGCTCCTCCACCCTGTGGGTAGCAAAAGGACGCCATGGGCCAACATGTCGGAACGGGAATGGGAATTAAAATATGGAGCCACCAGGAAGATGCATTGGTGAAGACATTTGGCTGTTACACTCCAGTGACAGGTATATTGAGGTTGATGTGAATGTTATTTGCTGCTATAGCAGCATGGTTTTGTCACCTGAAGTGTGAATCTTAGTTCTGGGATCCAACTGTGCACAACTTAACCGTGACCTTTCCCTGCATTTACATCAGCGATTACACCGCACAGGTAATCTACCAATTCTAAAGTCATTTGGGACATCCTGCCGGCAAGATAAGATGCAAAAAGATGCAAAGCAAATACAAATGTTTCCATAATATCCACTGTATTGCTTCAGTTTGTAACTCTGTTCTCTTGCTGCCACCTACAGGACACTGGCTGACAAGCCGCCTTTTCGGTCCTGAGGGATGTAACTAGGATCAATGACAATTAAGCCATGTCCACTGGCCCCACAATCTTAGGTCATCATGGATGCTACGGGTCAAAGTAAGACTATTAAAACCACATCCTCAAAGCTAGGCAACTGAATGACAAGGGTCAGTATAATGGATGATCAAATCCTTGCTTCACCCATAACATGAACAAGGATAGAGATGTGAATTATTTGTTCACAGGCTGTGGGCCGTCATTGACTGTGCCCGTGTTTGTTGCCCTTCTAACAAAGGCCTGATAGGTGTGCAGAACACAGTGGTGGATCTAGAGTGGCACCTGAGCATAGCATTTAGCTTAACTCCATTACAGCAACGGTGCTGTCCATAACTTCTCCCCATGACTGCATGGGTCTCCTCTGCATGCTCCGGATTCATCCCACATCCCAAAGACTTACAGGTGAGTAGGTTAATTGCCACATGGTATAAGTGTCGCATGTCATTTGGGCGGGAAGGGCCTCGTACTGGGCTGGATCTCTACATAAATACAAACAAAATAAAATTTATCAATACAGAGTCCAGACTGGGGGGTGGAGGGAGGGACAGGGGTTAGGTGTGTATAAATAAACAATAGCTAGATAAAGTTTTTAAACAACAATCCAGTTGCTTCATGCTTATCATTACCGCGATTTACTTTAATTGATTCAATTAAGTTTAAATTCCCAGCTGCCGCATTGGGATTTGAACTCATGCCCCTGGATCAATGGTGCAAAATTTTCACTGCAAGTCCAATAACATACTCACTCCACAATGGATGGAGGAGTAGAATCGAAACTGGTGCAGCTACTGCTAGGAGCTACGAGCAATCATGGTTTGAACTTTTTCGACAAACTAGGATTATCTAACACCCCTTTTTCTGCTGATGAACAGACAGGCACTCCCTGTGGAAAGATATTCCCCCAGAATATAAATAAGTTGACCATCTCCTGAACTAATCCAATAAAGTAGAGCAGGCATCCTCACCCAGTATCACAAAGAAGTTGATCAATGAGTCGTCGTTACATCACTGTTTCTGAGTGGCACGGCAGCCTAGCAGTTGGTGCAACTGCCTTACAGCACCTCCAGTCACTGATCAGGTATCGATTTCACTGATCGGGCAGGAGTTTGTACATTCCTTCCATGACCACTTGGTTTCCTCTGGGTGCTCCGGTTTCCTCCCACATCCCAAAGATGTACGGGTTAAGATTAGTACGTTATGGGTATGTGAGGTTGGCACTGGAAGCATGACAATGTTGTGGGCTGCCACAGCACAATCCTGGCTTATTTGATTTGATGGAAAACGACGTATTTCACTGTATGTTTCGTTGTTTCTATGTATGTATGTCAGATAAAACTCATCTTTAATCCTTAACATTGCTGTGCACAAATTAATTTCCATATTTCCTATATTAGAAAATTTCAAAAAGTACTTTGGGATATGCTAATCGGCACTAGAGAATTGCAAATTTTTTTGTTTTTGGTTTACAAAACACTTCAGCACTCAGTAAGGATGTGCACTCCAGACTACCATTTACAAGAAGACATGTGGTTTGTATAAGTAGTTTCTCAACCATCCTCTGGGTTTTAGCAGTAAATAAGGACAGTCCACCTTATAAGACATTTTGTCTTTGTTAATTAACCACTTAGCACAAATACAGCCTAACCTACTGAGTATTTCCAGCTATCTCTGTTTTTATTTAGTGTCAGCTATGACTCAATAGTTGAGTATTAACTCCAAAGCAAATACAACATGTTTGACTAATGCTAAAAATAAATTGCAGGGGTGCTGCGCAGTTGGAGATGACATCTTAAGGAAACAAAAAGGCTTTCATTATCTCAGGTGGATTCAAAAGATCCTAAATCACTACCTCAGAAAGGCTGGATGTTTTCTCCCATCTCCTGGTATTATTCATCACTGATTCTCTGTGCTATTGTCATGGTTCTCTCTCTGGGAGTTTGTTATGCCCAAATTGACTGCTGTGTTTTCTATAATTACAATAGTGACAGTGCTTCAGGAAATACTTTATTGGATGTAAAATGTATTGAGACACTTTTAGACCAACAACGAGGAATGTAAATGCAGATATATCTATTTATTTGAACTGAGATACATATTGAATTTTATTTTGTATGGCTTTGGCCAGATGCAAGGTATTTTTCCATAATTTTCAAAATGTTTCAAGCATATAATGCATATAATGCATATAATTCGAGGGTTTTTGTGAACTAGGGTCTCGGGGAACAGAAATTAGCTCAGTTGATCAGGGTGGAGGAGCAACACCTTGTACTCCATCTGGGTAGCCTCCAACCTGATGACATGTATATTGATTTCTCCTTCTGGTAATTATTTTTCTTTCCCCTCCCCTCCTCTTCTATTCCCCACTCTGGTCTTTTGCCTCTTCTTACCTGCCCATCACCTCTCCCTGGGACTTCTCCTCCTTCCTTTTGTCCTATGGTCTACTTTTCTCTCCTATCAGATTCCTTCTTCTCCAGCCCTTTACCTTGTCCACCTACTTGTCTTCACCTATTATCTCCTAGCTGTCCTCCTCCCCCTCCACTCACCTTTTTATTCTGGTGTCTTCCCCTTCTTTTCAGACCTGATGAAGGGTTTCGATCTGAATCATCAACTGTTTATTTATTTCTATAGGTGCTGCCAGACCTGCTGAGTTCCTCCAACATTTTATGTGTGTTAGTCTGGATTTCCATCATCTGCAGATTTTCTTGTGTTAAAGAAATTTTATGTTAATACTTCTCCCTTGTTTGGGAAGAAAGGAGAGAAACCTATTTTTCAAATTCTCTCCAATCTTGGAACTCCCAGTCTTGGCATTTAATACACAAAATTCCAAACATTTCTTCTACATCCAGCACTCTCATGTGAAAGTGGGAGTTGGATCTGCAGCTTTTAGTGCCTGCACTGCCTTCAACATCATGGCTTTTCAAATACACTGCCACATTCCAGCCTTATCCGCATATCCCTCGATTCCCTTAAATGTGCAAAAATATATTAGTCTCATTCTGAGGCAAAGAATTTGGAAGATATGCAGCCCTTAGAGAATTATTCCACAATGCAGTCCAAAATAATCAACACTTTATCCTGTCTCACAGCCAGAGGAAGCAACTTTTGGGTTCGATCTTTCAATCACTCTTAGAAATATAGGTGTTTCAAGGAGAACATACATTATCCTTCAAAATGTCGATTAATTTCCAATCTTACATGTCCTTTCTTTATGGAATAGGTCTGGACTGTTGTGGTAGACTCAACAATGGCCCAGAAGAGTGTTTCCCTGATTGCATATAAGAAGGCCAAGACCATTCAAGTCAAGTTTAAGGTCATATGCACATGTACGCACAGGGACAATGAAAAGCTTACTTGTAGCAGCATCACAAGTGTATAGCACTAAAGACCATAAGACCAGGAGCAGACCTAAACCATTTATCCCATCAAGTCTGCCCTGTATTCCATGATGGCTGATTTACTATCATTCTGAACCATATTCTCTTGCCCTCTCCCTGTAATCTTTGACACTCTGACGAATGAAGAATTTATCAACCTCCACTTTAAATACACCCAATGACTTGGTCTTCATGGCTGTCTGTGACAATGAATTCCATGGGTTCACCACCTTCAGGCACAACAATCACAAGGAAACATAAATTATTCAAAATTAGACAAGTAAGAATACAATTAGAGCGAAGTCCATTGTAGTGCAAAATAGTCAAAGTGGTCTCAGTGTTGCCCTGCAGTTTGCGTACCGTCCCAACCACTCAACAGATGACGACATTGGCACCACCCTCCACCTGGCCCTAACCCACCTGGACAAAAAAGACACATAGGTTCGGATGCTGTTCATAGACTTCAGTTCAGCATTCAACAGAATCGTCCCTCAGAAACTGATTGGAAAGCTGAGCCTACTGGGCCTGAACACCCCCCTCTGCAAATGGATCCTAGACTTCCTGACTGGGAGACCTCAGTCAGTCTGGAATGGGAGCAGCATCTCCAAAACCATCACACTGAGCACAGGGGCCCCCCAGGGCTGCGTGCTCAGTCCACTGCTGTTCACTCTGCTGACCCACGACTGTGCTGCAACACACAGCTTGAACCATATCATCAAGTTCACTGATGACACGACCATGGTGGGTCTCATCAGCAAGAATGACGAGTCAGTTTACAGAGAGGAGGTGCAGCGGCTAACGGACTGGTGCAGAGCCAACAACCTGTCTCTTAATGTGAACAAAACAAAAGTGATGATTGTTGACTTCAGGAGGGCACGGAGCAACCACTCCCCGCTGAACATCGACGGCTCCTCAGTAGAGATCATAAAGAGCACCAAATTTCTTGGTGTTCATCTGACAGAGAATCTCACCTGGTCCCTCAACACCAGCTCCATAGCAAAGAAAGCCCAGCAGCGTCTCTACATTTTGCGAAGGCTGAGGAAAGTCCATCTCCCACCCCCCATCCTCATCACATTCTACAGGGGTTGTATTGAGAGCATCCTGAGCAGCTGCATCACTGCCTGGTTCGGAAATTGCACCATCTTGGATCGTAAGACACAGCAGCGGATAGTGAGGTCAGCTGAGAAGATCATCGGGGTCCCTCTTCCTGCCATCACGGACGTTTACACTACATGCTGCATCCGCAAAGGAAACAGTATTATGAAGGACCCCATGCACCCCTCATACAATCTCTTCTCCCTCCTGCCGTCTGGGAAAAGGCTCCGAAGCATTCGGGCTCTCATGACCAGACTATGTAACAGTTTCTTTCCCCAAGCTATCAGACCCCTCAATACCCGAAGCCTGGACTGACACCTTGCCCTACTATCCTGTTTATTATTTATTGTAAATGCCTGCACTTTTTTTGTGCACTTTATACAGTCCTGTATAGGTCTGTAGTTTTGTGTAGCTTTCTCTGTGTTGTTTTTTTTTATTACGTGGTTCAGTCTAGTTTTTGCACTGTGTCATGTAACACCATGGTCTTGAAAAACGTTCTCATTTTTACAATGCACTGTACCAGCAGTTATGGTTGAAATGACAATAAAAATGACGACTTGACTAATGAGGAAGTGATAGGATTGTGCTGGCCAGATCAGGAACTAAATGGTTCAAGGGAAATAGCTGTTCCTGAAATTGGTGATATGGGACTTTATTTCTTTATCTCCAGCCCATACAACACAGCCCTCTTTATTGGTTACCCCGTCTATCATTTAAATGTCCATCCCCCTCAGCCACTAGTGCATGTGGTCTGTGTGCACTACATAACATATCGCAGCAACTGGCAAGAGGCTCTCCTAAATCCATGCTTCTAATACACAGGACAAGGGTAACTATAATGTGGAAACTTAATCAATTCACTTGCAAGCTTCCCTCAAGGCTGCATAATACCCAGAACTAAAAATATTTTGCCCTCTTTTATTATCACAATGTCTAAATCCTGGAAATTTTGTCGTGATTCCAATTGGTGAGCAACGGCAGCAGTTCAAGAAGATGAACTTCTCAAGGGCAAAAAGGGGTAGGAAGTGAACACTGGCTTTGTGAGTGTCATTCATATCATTCACGCATACTTTTGAACCTTCGTATCACAGACATAAATCACAACCTACCATGTTGACAACCCAACAACATTCCAAACGAACACCTTATAAAAGCAGTTTCATGTTAGGCCGAAGCAAGAAAGGTCTTCTAATCTCTTTGTAGCTTAAGAATTCAGGAAGTCTTTCCAAGTAACCATTCATCACTTTTCAAAAGTCTGATCTTTTTTTTAAAGTCTTACATCCACACCTACAAGGTTTCTCACAGGAGACTTTAAGATTGCTGACCAGCTATTAAGTTGAGAAAGAGTCTACATTAACCAAGGTACCATTAAAGACAACCAACAAAAGCAATGTGGTGTACATGATCACCTGTGGAAGGCTGCAACAAGAACTACGTCAGTCAGTCAGGATGCAAACTCTCAGCTTGTTTATGGGAACACAACTGGTGGTATGGAGACACTGTCGCTGATCTCAGTACATGAAGATCGAAAAGGACACCACTTTAATTGGGGCACCACAGGGTTTCTAGCACAGGCAAAAACAAGGCAGGCACAAGAACTTTTAGAAGTGTGGTTCTCTTCTGATAACTCCGTAAACAAACATTTTGAAATGGACGTCATCTATGAACCCTTAAGAAACAAAGAAACCGGAGCCAATAAAACTCAAAGAGGTAACCAGTCAGGACCGATGCAAGTCTGTATAAAAACGAGCACTCCCAGAGAGAAACACCAACAACTGCACACTGAGGATGTCACCTCGGCTGGTGATGAAATGTCTGTAAGCTACTTGCCAAGCTCGGCAAACACTGCAACGCCAGTTTCCATTAATATAGCAACACCTGATTTTCCAAATACTTCCACAACAATCAGGTGCTTTCACAGTGTAATGAGTCCAATAGTTTTAAGGCCCCCACGAACACTATTCTATTTGTGGCCTGTTTCATTGAGGGATATTTATTGGCCTGATAAGTGAAAACAATTCTCTAGGCTCTTCTTGATCTGCACGCCCATTTGAGAAGCCATTGTTTTAAGGTCTACCAGGAAGATGGCACCTCTTCTAGTCTATCACTTCTGAGGAAACAGGTAAAGGTTCAAAGGTTAATTTTATTGTCAAAGTATGCATGCACAATACAACTCCGATATTTGTCTTCTCCTAGTAGACATGAAGTACAGTAAGACCATGGGGGTTCATGAAAGGAAAGACATCTACTCTCCCTCCCCTTCCTGGCACAAAAAAAGGAAAGAAACAAAACTCGCAGACCCCAAAATCCCCCACCCCCTCCCCACAGAAAAGTAACAGTGATGATAATGTCAAATCCCCCACCCCTTTCCTGCAGAAAAAAGTGACAATAACAATCCCCAACCCCTTCACTCACAGAAAAGAACAGTAACAGAGGCACTGAAACCACCAACTCCCCTACCACACACAAAAAATTACCAGAACACCCACCTGCCAATTGGCCACAAGAAAGAAAACGCTGAAAAACTGAAGGAAACCGATATAAAGTGCAGTCCATTAAACACATAAATCTTAGAACATTGGAAACATCTTTCTGTCAGCATATGAGGAGAGTGGCTGCACAAACTCTGTCCTTCCGGAAAGGGTACTCACCAACCCGAGCCTGAATGCACCAGTCTGGCTGCCAACCATTGTCGCCTCTGCATTCATTTTGATGCGTCAATCTTCTTGCTGCTTCGAGGTGGAGTCGTTCTTGACCCTACATCTCGTTTCTGGTCTTTTCCCCCAGTCAGATTGTGTTCTTGGTCTTTTTCGGCTCCTGTCTCTAATCTCCACGAGGCAGCTGTCCAGACACAGCAGACACTGGATTCTTCAATCGAGTTCCAAACTGCATATCACAGGTTCCAACGGTTTCCATAAAAAAAAACAAACAAAAGGCATAGAAAAAGTGAAATAATTGGAGAGATTTGCTATCTGGAAGATGTTGCCTGAGGAATGGTTGTTTGCAGGCACCATCTGGACCAGAAGTTCATGAAAACAACTGTTACAATGTATTCTGGAGTTATGCTATATAGTAAAATATTAACTTTAGCAACTAACTTCAGCAACCAATCTTTAAGTCTGAATGTGGATTGTGGATTAAATTTAAAATGCAGCCCTGGACAATAGTTTCCTGGAGCTGTGGACTTCAGTAAATTGAAAGCCAGACAATGTTGATTAACATTCATTTTGGGTGTCTGGAGTGTGGGTGCGAAGAAGGATTTGTGAAAATTACATGTAATTCAAGGGAACTATTGTAATTACATTGTATGCAACTATAGAGTTATCATTTGATCTTAGCATAGTTTTGAAACCCATGTAATATTGGATTGAACAGGCCTCTTCCTCCAAAAGAGTCTCAAGATGATGCCTGTAGCTCGTTTCTGTTGAATAAAACACTTCTATATCCACTAGTTTCAGTGTCCCTCCAGTGACTGTTCAGGTAACAACAACAACAAATTTTCAGAGTGGCCAGAACTTTGCCTCTGCTTCCTGCAACTCCATCTCCCGTGACAGACTATACAGATAACTAGTTACCATGTTAATGAACAAACAGCTTTTGGGCTTAGGATAGTTTTGCTATGAAGAAGAGAAATCAAGGACAGGAGTCATTATGTAGAAGCTAGGACATGTTTAAGAATAAAACCAGAAGTAGTGGTTAGGTGACATCCCCAGATTGAGTTTTAAAAAGCAATAGAGTCTATAGACTAATCCCCAAGCTGGGTTTTAAAAAGCAACAGACTAAAAGGTGCCCAAATAAATTTTCAGAGAACGAATACAAAAATAGCACCAGTTGAATTAGGAGAAGGAAAATTTAAAAAATGGTTCAGTGACTATCTTAAGGGATTAGAAGAATCTCATATGAGTTTATTGAGAAGATGTGACAGTTGAACTGTCCCAGGGGACCTAAGAAGAATTAACACCTATTTTTATAAATTGCTGAAAGTGTACTGGTTCAATGCTCTGAAATTCACAGGGGAATTTCATAAGGAATACACGTGTGTGTCTTCAGAGACAAGATAAGCAGGTACAGCAAAGCATTGTGAGAAAACTTGCTGAGACATATGATTATGGGAGAGAAGAAAGACAGAAAGATAAATCACTCTTCGAGTTGTATCACAGCTTACACATTTCGGGAAGTCCAAATGCATTTCAAAACAAAAGAAGCAATTTTGATGTGCAGATGATGCAATAAAGAAAATGCCACAGCCAATTTGTAGAAAACAAGCTGACAGAAACAACAAGCAATAATGATATTGATGGAGTTAACTAGTAACCCTGTAAACCATCATCCTGCTCTTTTACTGAAACAGAGCTAAGGGATTTTTAATGTCCACCTGAGAATGAAACTCAGTTTACTGTTTCATTCATGGACAGTACCGAAGAAAAATCTTTGAATTCTGAAGCAGAATGCAACCCATTCAGGCAACATAGTGCACGGCTGAACCACCAAATAATTTAACTTATTTAGAGTGGACAAGCAAATAATCGAGTAGACTAATACAAGGGGCCATAATTTTAAGACTATTCAAGGAAAGCACAGGGAGTATGTCAGAGGTAGTTTTTTTTTTAAATAAGAAGTGATGGGTGCATGGAATATGCTGCCGGGGCAGTGGTAGAGGACATTTAAGGACACATTGATGAAATAAAAACGGGAGGCTATGTCAGTGGGAAGAATTGGATTGACTTCAGGGTAGGTTAAAATGTCAGCATAATATTGTAGGTGAAAGGGCCTGCACTGTGCTGCAATATTCTATGTTCCATGTTCTATTAAGGAGACATCTGAAATCTTACAGAGAATTGAACTTCTCTTAACTTGCAGCACATTACGGTAATTACTACACTTAACTGTACATAATTGAGTGAAATATTTTGCATAATATGAGATTCTTTAAAGCACTATATGGTTGCAGGTTATTACTTTATAAGGCTATGCACAATGGGGTGAAGTTCCCATTCAGTTATGAGGCTATGGCATTTGCCATGCACAAGGCCTTGGCACACCTAGAAAACACGGACACTCATGTTAGAATGCTGCTTCTTGATTTCAGTTTGGTATTGTCCCGCAGACCTTGGTGGACAAACTTGGTCTAAGTCTACCTCTAAACATTTGGGTATTGAACTTCCTAACCAACAGACCTCAGATAGTCGGGAGGTATAACCACTCCTCCCTCCCCATTATCCTCAGCATGAGTGCCTCACCAGGGCAGTGTGCTGAGCCACTGCTGCACACTCTGCTCACACATGACTGCACGGCCAAACACCTGAATAATCACGTTGACCAGTTCAACGATGACACAACAGTGGTGGGGCTCATCACTAACAATGATGAGACAACCCCCAGAGAGGAGGCGGAAGAGCTCGAGGCTTGGCGTCAGGCAAATAACCTCTTCCTCAATGTCAACAAGACAAAGGAGATGGTTATTGACTTCAGGAATCTTTTAATTCCAGATATCTCCATCTAGAACAGTATCGTCTCAGCATCCGACTAGTCAATCCCCTCAGAAACATATATAATGGATGACATCACCTGTCATTCTCCAATACGTCCTAGCATATAGCTCCAGTTGCACCAAACACCCTTATGAGGTGCAATAAAGGTCAATATTCCATTAATTTTCCTAAATAAGTGCTGGATCTGTGTGCTTTATTTTGTGTTTTACACATAGGGCAACAGATCCCTTTTAACAACCACACTCCAACTATCTAATGATTTGTTTACCTTGTGGGACTACCTCCATAGTGTTGGTTAGATGGGGAAATGAATACATCAGAATGAAATTTCCAATCATTTACTAAGGGTTAATCTCACATGGGAGGAATATGTAATGGGCAATCACACATAAATCACAAATATTACACACATTTTTGTGATAGAATTCACTTGGATAAATGAACATGTTACATTGTTATAAGGGAAATTCACTTGCAAAAGTCTTTATCCTTGAAAACCCTTTTCCATGATGGAATAAGGAATAAAGTACTTGGTTCAAGAGCCTGACCCCAGGCATTTGGATGATGTAGTCTGCTTGTTATAATTAGAACAGCAGTGCTGGGATTATTGGCCCAGAGGAAGATGCTAATTTTTGTGTCAGACACCTTCTGCCCCATCTGAGGAAGAGTCAGCAGATCCCACTTCAGTCACCTCAGAACCAAGCCAGGGCTTCTCTCTTTGGAGTGAGGGAGAACAAGAGGTGACTTTACAGGGCAGATACGATTATGAGAGGCATTGATAGAGTGGATAGAGCGCACCTAATTCCCAGTGTGACAATGGCCAATACGAGAGGAGATCGGTTTAAGGTGAGCGGAGGGAAGTTTAGAGTCAATGTCAGAAATTTTTTTTATATATACATTGGGTAGTAGGTACCTGGAACACACTGGCAGGCATGATGGTAGAAGCAGGTGCAACATGGACACTGAAGAGGCGGTAGGAGTTACAGAATTTAAAAAAAAACACATTTGGATAGGAAAAGCTTAGACTAGAAGGATATGGGCAAATGGGATTACTTTTGATAGGAACCTTGATTGGCATGGATGAGTTGGCTGAAGGACCTGTTTCTATATAATATACCTCTGTGGCTTTATAAATCACCCAATTAACTGACATTACTAATCTTAATAATTTGTTCACCTATTTTAGTAGATTACTTGTTCATGCTGTTAGTAATTGTGGGATCCTGCTGTGTGTAAATTGACTTCATATATGCTGCATCCAGTCACTAATGAATACAGTGATATAATTTTATTATTCTCATTATTAGTTTGAAAAATGCATTAAAATACTTTTCTCTGGGGCGCGGACAGGGTGAATGCTGTCTGTCTTTTTCCCAGAGTTGGGGAATCAAGAACTAGGTGGTACAGTGGTAAGGTGAGAGCAGAGGAATCAGTAGGGACTGTTTGGGTGTTTTTTAGAGTGATGGGACATAGCAAATATTAATTTCAATAGCAACCAGTCTTCAGATTTGAATGTGGATTGTTGATTGAGTGAAAATGCAGCTCAGAACAGTGGTGTTCTTGGAGTTGCACATTGGGGTTGGTTGCAAACCAAGAAACACCCCACTGACCTGAAATGTCTTCATATGCATGAAGAAGCTCAGAGATGATGGTCATTATCATTCATTCTGGGTGTTGGGAGAATTGGTGTGAAGATCTAAGTGTTTGAAAACTATATGTAATTCTAAGGAAACATTGTAACTATAGAATTGTCCTGCTGTTACCTTTGATCTGTAACATATAAAAATGTCATAGAGAGATAGATAGATGGATACTTTACTGATCCCAAACAAAAGTACAGTGTAACAGTAGCATTGCAAGTGCACAGATATACAAATATTAGAAGAGAAGTAAGAAAGAATAAAAAATATATGACCTCAAACAGTCTAATAGCGGAGTGATCATCACTTCCCCAGCTAAAGATTGACTCAATATAGAACCTAATGGCTGAGGGTAAGAATTACCTCATATAGTGTTCCTTGGAGCAGTACAGTTGTCTTAGTCTAGTGCTAAAAGTGCTCCTCTGGTGGCATGCAGAGGGTGAGGAACATTGTCCAGAATTGCCAGGATTTTCCATAGGGTTCTTTGTTCTACCACAGCCTCCAGTCTAGTTTGACTCCTATAACAGAGCCAGCCTTTCTAATCAATTTATTGAGCCTGTTGGCATCACCCGTGTTGATGCCATTGCCCCCGCACACCACTGCATAGAAGATTGTAGTGGTGACAACAGCCTGGTAGAACATGTGAAGGAGAGGACTGCATTCTCTAAAGGACCACAGTCTTCTCAGGAAGTAGAGACCACTCTGGCCTTTCTTGTACACAGCCTCTGTGTTGGTGCTCCACTCAAGTCTGTCAACCAGGTGCACCCCAGGTACTTGTTGGTCCTCACCACAACACATCCTCACCATCAATGGTAACAGGGAGCAGTGCAGGTTTAGTCTTCCTAAAGTCCATCACCATTTCCTTTGTCTTACTAATGTTGAGCTGCAGATGATTCCATTATGTAGTATTGGGCCAGGGAGCCTCTTCTAAAAGTTTCTTCAATATGATGCTGCTAGGTGTACTGAATAAATACCTCTATATCTTCAATGTCCCTCCAGTAACTTCATTCACAGTCACAACAGGCATCTGAGGGACAGCTTTTTAAACACAAAGTCTAGTTTATACGTTGAATGAGCCAGCAAAGGACGTGGTTGAGGCAAGTACAATAGTAGCTTTTTAAAGGAGAGTTGGACAGATGCATGGATTGGAAAGGTTTGAAACGCTATGGTCCACATGCTGGCAAATGGGATTAGCTTAAGTGGGGCATCTTGGTCAGCATTGACCAGGTGGGCTGAAGGGGCTTTTCCCTTGCTGTATAACCCAATGTGCTTCCAATGGATTGGAACATTCTACAAAAAGAATTTATGCCACATCGCCAAGGCTTTAAGGTGCATGTTATGGGTAATGCATATCTTCAAATCATACAGGAAGGGAGAGATCATTGTTGTGCAGCTTAGTGCTGGGGATCTGACTGCTCCTTTCCTCAGATGGCCTCCAGCTGACTTAATGAATTGCATCACCAATATCTGCTTCTGCTGGTTCACAAGATCTAGAAAATGCTTTCTCAGGTCTTGTCATGTGTCTTAGATTGGGGCGGTGTTAAACAGTGAAGACAAACTGGTAGAGGCCTTTTCTCTTACAAGCTGTTCAGCGTAAGGCCTGTTTGAGCACCTTCGCTTCATCTGCCAAAAGTGGAATTTCCCATTGGCCAACCATTTTAATTCCTATCCCCATTCCCGTCCAAGATGTTGGTCCATGGCCTCTTCTTTTGCCATGATAAGGCCACTCTAAAGGTGACGAATCAGGTAGCCTCCAACCTGATGGCATGAACATTAATTTTTCCTTCCGGTAATCTTTTCCCCTCCCCTTCCCTCTTTTTCTATTCCCCACTCTGGTCTCTTACCTCTTCTCTTCACCTGCCTATCACCTCTCCCTGGTGCCTCACCTCTTCTCTTTCTCCCATGGTCCACTCTTCTCTCCTATCAGATTCCTTCTTTTCCACCCACCTGGTTTCACCTATAACCTTCTAGCTCGTCCTCCTAACTCATCCTACATCTTTTTATTCTTGTATCTCCTTACTTCCCTTCCAATCCTGAAAAAGGGTCTTGGCCTGAAACATCAACTGTTTACTCATTTCCATCGATGCTTGCCCGACCTGCTGAGTACCTCAAGCATTGTGGGTGTGCTATTCTCTCATGGGCTTTGCTCAATAAGTCTCCAATAACTTGG
Source organism: Hypanus sabinus (assembly GCF_030144855.1). NCBI lineage: Eukaryota > Metazoa > Chordata > Chondrichthyes > Myliobatiformes > Dasyatidae > Hypanus > Hypanus sabinus. The sequence continues at coordinate 21,171,674 of NC_082721.1, forward strand.
AGATCAGTCTCCAAGTTTGCACAACTTGGAGACTTGTTTGTGGCTCCAAGGAAATGCCCAAGAACAAAAAGATAACAGACAATAAAATAAGATCAGCTTATAACTTCCTATCCATTAAATATATGTAAGTGGAAATTTTATGCTTTTATGTTGAAGATTAAAAGTCATGCATCAACAATTTAAAAGTGATGGACACTAACAGAAATCACTGGAGATGTAAGTATACTTAATATAATTTTATACCTTCTGAACCACGTTTTTAATTATTTGTAGGAAGCTAGCCGTAAGTGGGCATTTTGAGTGATCTGGCTATTGTCAATATTTAAATTAATTAATAAGTTATCCCCTAACTTTGATATTACCAAATTAAATAGCAAATATATCTAGCATATTAAGTAAGGATAAGCATTTGAGCAACCTTGCAGTGTATTAAATGAATTATTTATTGGTTGTAGAATTAAATGAATTAAAACATAACCACAAATACTTAACAGTATTCTCTCCTGGCTACATTAATTTAAGATAATTAATTTTGTGTTTGCTTTATATATGTGACATTGTTTGTTTTTATCAATATTATTATGGGGCAGCACAGTAGCATAATGGTTAGCATAATGCTTTCCAGTGCCAGCTGTAAGATCAGGTCCTTTCCTGTCACAGTCTGTACAGAGTTTGAATGATCTTCCTGGGACTGCATGTCTTTCCTCCATATGCCCCAGTTTCCTCTCACAGTCCAAAGATATAGAGTACAGTTAGGGTTACAGTTTGTGAGCTGTGGGCACAATAATCATAGGGACACTTGCGGCTGCCCCCATCATCCTCGGAACGTGTTAGTCGTTGACACTAAACAACTCATTTCTTGGCTTGTTTAGAAGTCAATGTGACAAATAAAGATAACCTTTAATCCTTGTCTTTCTTTATTAGGCTGGTGATTTTGGCTTGTTTGACAGTGACCTTTGGCTGCTGCTTTGTAAATTTACATTGCCTAACTAATTCCCCAGTAAAATTCTGAAAATCAAACTACTTCTGGTCAACTGGATCTGAACAATTGATATCTACTAGCCTCCTGAATATTAGCTCTAGATGACTGATCTCTAATTCTTTGGGTTACTTGAATCTGATACGACAATGTCTCCTGATCACTTGGAACCAAGAGCAAGCATGTTAATAGCAAAAGGCTGTGGATGATGGAATTTTGAAACAAAAGAATAAAATGTGTGCAAATACTCAGGAGATCAGGAAGTATCAATGGAAAGAGACAAAGAATGAATGCTTCAAGTCAATGAAAGATCTTTGACACAAAATGTTGACTCTCTCTCCAAAGATGCAGCCTGGCTTGCTGAGTATTTCAAGCATTTCCTGTTTTTATATTATTTGGAACCTCAATTATGTTACACTCAGTCATAACTCTAACTCTGACTCTTTCTGATGACTTCAAACTAAGGTCCTCACTCCAGCTGGTCATGTGAAACATTAATTTCTACTGGCTCTCGCTGCTTATTTGGAAGTCAACATAGTTGCTTATTTTGCAAGTCAACATATCTCAAAGCCCAGCTCTTATAGTCCAACCTCAAACTAGTCATTTAGATTTTATGCACTAAATGATACTGATGATCTGAGCCTACATCTGCTGTTTCATTTGAACACCCATGTTAAAAGAACTTTGATCATGATGCTTGGATGAAGTTTTACTCTCAATGACCTCAGATATGACCAGCGATGAATTCTGTTTGCTGAATTGATATGTTCTTCCTACAAACTAGAAACTGGGAAACTTGGTTAACAATTAAGTTGATTTATTTAAAGCTACATTCCCAGGTGCATGCAAACTTTTGCTGTTAAATTATGGTTAACTAAGTAAGGAGCATCATGGTAGTGTAGTGGTTAGCACAACGTTTTACAGTACCAGCGAACTGAGTTCAGCTTAAGTAACCACATAAGTGTTATTGCATTTACAGCAGGTAAGTTTTAGATTCTATGGTGAGTGGCATACCAATAAATTCTAAAATAGCTTCTCCACTATCTGGCAAGCCTAAATCAGGCATACATTAATATATAAGCAGAAATGATGGGAACACTTAGAAGGACTGGCAGCATCAGTAGAAAAAGAAATAAAATTAATGTTTCAGGTTGAAGACAAAAAGAGTCTCAGATCTTAAATATTAACTCTGTTCCTCTTTGCACAGGTGTTGCTCAATTAACCAATTGAGCATTTCCAGTTTTTACTAGCTTTATTTCAGATTCCAACATCATCAGACTTTGATTTTTTTTTAAAAGATTAGCTTTATTTGTCACATGAACATTGATACATACAGTGAAATGCACTGCTTAACAATCCAAGAATTTTATTAGGGGCAACTCACACAGGTTGACACGCTTCCATCATCAATAGAGCACATCCACAATTTACTAACCCTAACCTATACTGTATGTCTTTGGAAAGTGGGAGGAAACTGAAGCACCTGCAGGTAACCCATGTGGTCAATGGGAAAACGTATAATCTCCTTACAGAAAGTGGTGGGAATTGAACCCCAATCGGTGATCTAAGACCCTGTAAAGCAATTGCCTTTCCTTATTGCCCATTCACCTCTGCCATCTCTGTGAAAGGAATATTCGAGCCCAGATTGATCTAATCGGCCATTCTGTACATTTTGCAACACTGTAGTCAAAGTTTACAGTACTTGGTAACAGGTGATGAACAAGTACACATCCTTCAGCACCATATTGAAAACACATTATCTAGTAATTGTCATTGTTACTACTTGTGGGAGCTGTTCTGTACCAATTGGTCGTTGCTTCTACTAAGTGACTTCAGTTTGTCGGCTTCAGAACACTTCAGTAACCCGGAGTTTCATGAGCTTCAGCAATATGCCTTTCCCAGCTGTTTTTGTTCATTGATGACGAAGTAAAATATTTAGAGAGATTCTCAAAACCTGAACCCATCTTCTCCACTGAAAATCACGTCGTCTTCATAACCCAGGAACACATCTTTGACCCTCAGTAAGTGCGAGAAACTACAATTCTCAGCGCCCCGTGCGCTCCCGCGCATGCCCACTCGCCCTAAGTTTTCCGTCTGCGTGAGGCCCTGGGGTTCTGGGTGTTTTTTCTGCGCGATCTAAAATGAATGCGTGAGGCGGCGTCAGAAACTGCAGGTAAAAAGATTGCAATTCTCTCTCTTCCATTTCACGCTTTCTCATCGCTGTACTGTCTTTAATAAACGAATGCCGCCCCATTTACCAAAGGGAAAACTGCATTCTCCTGTTGGATTAATTTAAAGAAACATTCTTTGCTGTCGGGCTTCAAAATGTCTGGCCCTTTGTGACTGCTTCCTTCATGTCAGTTTTTTTTTCTCTCTCTATGCTCCTTCCTCCCCAGCCAAATTGGCAGAGGGAGAGGGGAGGATGGAAAAATCCGAAGAATGTACATGGAGCGAAACCCAAGGCTTGGAGATGCTTGGGGCGGCACTCACTGTCGTTGCTACTGTATCAGTTTCTGGTGTCTGAGGGGGGAAAGGGATACATTGTGTCGAGCTGGGGTCTCTGTCCTTTACCTCAGTGCCCGGACTCCGGGCTGCTGGTTGGTGCCAGCATGTATTTGCGGACGAATCTGGTGCAGTGCCCTCTTCTCTTTCCCATCCCCCCACGTGATTTTAATGCGTCTGGCCCTGTGGCTTAGCTGCTGCTTATTTATATTTGTCTGTCCCGCCCCGCCAAGACTATTGTTTCAGCAATCTCGTCGTATAATGGAAGTCGGCATTAAACATCTCTCTGCCAGTCTTCCTGACTCGTTTTTTTTTTGTGTCTGCCTCTGCCTGTCTTCTGTAGCTGGTGTGACGACGGAACGTTGTTTGTCTTTCTGTCTGATCGTAGAATTACCAGAGGAAGGGGAGGAGGGTTATAAGTTGATCCTATTATGATCGTTTGAATTGTTCGCTTGCAATGGGCTACACAGTTTGGAAATTTGGATCTCGCCTGCTTGGCTTTGAAGGAGTGACATCATTTCTTGAGACAAAAGACATGGTCAAGAATGAATTATTTGCGCCGCTTTGCATAACAGTACGTGTTCTGTGCAAACGATGCTTGCATTCAGTTTTGGCACGCAGATTTCGTCTTGTGAATTGGCCCAAGTCGCGGCGTTTACCCGGCAACGACAGTCGGGTTTGACGGGCGTTTAGGGGGGTAGGAAAAAGTGAGGTCTCTGGTGGAATCCTTGGTTCCAGTTCACCATGGTGACGGTGACGCTGAGCAGACGCATTTCTAAGGGGTTCTTAGCACCAGTTCCTGACGTTGCAGACCGGCGCCGCTCCTCTCCATTGCCCCCCTCCCCATTTGGCATTGGTTTATGGGGCAGACTTAATAGGCCAGAGATTCAGATAACGAGTGTCGTACATTTCCAGTGGTTGTCTTTGTTATGTATGTCGTGCAGTAATAAATAATAATCCATTACAGGTAAACATACAGAGTCCTTGGTATCCCTTTGGAGATTTCTAAACCGTTATATCTAGTGAAATTTCATATGGGAAACAGAGCAGCCAATTTGTCCAAGAATCCTGCAAACAACAATGTGGTGCTTATCAAATAATTATTTTTTTATATTTTAGCGATATAGCACAGAACAGCAACCCACCTTTTTAACCCTTGCCCAAACTGTGGAATTCAATACCTTAAACTACAAGGAATGCAGATTCGGTTGACATGTTTAAATGCCAGCTCAAAATGTATTTATTTAACCTTATTTTTAACTTTTTGTCTTTTATTTTCGTGTTTATTTTTAAATTTTATTTCCAGGTTTGCACTTTATCCCATTGTAAAGCACTTTGAGCTACATCTGTATGAAAAATGCTCTATTGATAAGTTATTATAGCCTAATCACAAGACAATTTACAATGACCAATTCACCTACTAGCCGGTATGTCTTTGGAGCGTGAGAGGAAACCAGAGTGAATAGTGGGTAGGATATCAGAGAGAAATTTGCTGCTTTTAAAATAAAATAGTCACACAGGACCTCCGTTCTTCCTGAGTCTTGGTTTGGAGAACGAACACCCTGTAGCTGTGGCACACCCCTGGTTTTCTATTGAAAGTGGGGAGTAAATTAGATTGCCTAGTTTACCGTTGGTATTCCTCTGGGTTGACTTTGCAGTGTCATTTCTGAGATTACTGCAAAGTGTTTTTCAGTTGCATTTTCAGAGCTGTACTAATTATGTAAGAATGTGATATCGCACTAGGAGTTAATCCATCAGGATGGTGCATCTCTGCTGTGTTTTGTCAGCTAACATCTTGTCCTTGCCTACCACTCCATCTGCCTCCACATGCAACACATCATCTTCCACAGCTTCTGCCACCTCCAAAGGGATTCTACCACGAAGCACATCCTTATCTCACCCTGCCATCCGCTCTCCCCAGGATCACTCCCTCTGCGATTCCCTTGACCATTCATCCCTTCCTCTAGGTACTTATCCCTGCAAGCGGCTTAAGTGCTACACCTGCCTATACAATTCCTCCCTCACCTCCATTCAGGGCCCCAAACAGTCCATCCAGATGAGGCAACAATTCACCTGTGAATCTGCTGGAATGGGTCCATAAAGTCTGGTGCTCCTGATGCGGCCTGCTCTCCATTGGTGAGACCTGTCGTAAATTGGGGGACCACTTTGTTGAGCACCTCCGCACCGTCCATCAGAAGCTGGACTTCCCGATGGCCAAACATTTTAATTCCAATTCCTGTTCCCGTTCTGACGGGTCAATCTACAGTCTCTTTTTGTGCCAAGATGAGGCCACCCTCGGGGAGGAGGAGCAATGCCTTGTATTCCACTGGGTAGCCTCCAACCTGATGGCATGGATATCGATTCCTCCTTCCGGTGAACAAATTTATCTCCTCCCCCACCCCCTTCTCTATTCCCCACTCTGACCTTTCACTTCTCACCTGCCTATTACTTCCCCCTGGCTCCTATTGTCCACTCTCCTCTACTATCAGATCCTTTCTTCTCCAGACCTTGACCTTTCTCACCCATTTGGTTTCTCCTATCACTTCTAGCTTCTTTCCCCTCCCCCACCTTTTTATTCTGGCATCTTCCCCCTTCCTTATCAGTCCTGAGAAGGATCTCAGCCCAAAATGTCGACTATTTACTCTTTTCCATAGAGGCTGCCTGACCCGCTGAGTTCCTCCAGCGTTTTGTGTGTGTTGTTGATAATCTGACGTCCATTTTGAGCTCAAAACAGTATTTTTATTGAACAGTTGAAACAATGGAGCAAAGGGATACTATTGAATCATTAGACAATTCAAAAAGAGGAACCAAGAATTGAGGGAATTAAATATAGCATAACTGTTATTCAACAGGCCAGGTCATCATTATTTAAAAAGGATCTACAAGGAAGTATACTTTTGAGTTCATGGCAGAAGCTCCTATGATTACAGAGGTGTAATTAGGTGATGCAGCCCTGTTACTATGCAGTATCTCTAAATGAAATAAAAAGAGCACTTCCAGTTGATCAGGTTATATGCAAAGCTTATACATTCAAGCTACATTTCCATTTGCTTTTTGGTAAGTGAACTGTAAACTACTGCAGCCAGTTTTTCTGAGGATGGGTAAATTGGAGATATTTCCAATTTCAAGTCTTTTTTGTTGCAGTTTCATGCAGTTATTTCAATCCATGTAGAATTCTTAACCAGCGTAACTAAAACATCCTTACCTGGCTGCTTACCCTACTCCTATAGACCTCCAGGACATCTGCGCTCCTTCACTCCTGGCTCTTTCATCTTTCTACCATTTGGAGCTGTGCCTCAGCTGCCAAACTTTGAATAAGGAATTCACATCCTAAACCCTTTCACTTTCCTTCTTTAAGATAATCTATGTAAGGCAACTCTTTGAACAAGGTTTCACTCACTCTTACTGTCCCATATGTGGTGACTTTCAACTGATAGTCTTATGGCGAGTTCTGGTTTAACTTGTTATGCTAAAGCGCCATTAAATGTCAGTTGTTGTCGTTGGATCTCTTTGTACAACTAGACCTTGATTCATTATCATTACGATATTGGAGTTCAAAAAATAAATTTTGCAAGAGCAAGGGGCAGCACAGTACCGTAGTGATTAACATACTGTTATTAGGGTACCTGTGACCTGGTTTCCATTCCACTGCTGTTTGTGAGTTTTGTGCATGCTTTCAGTGATCGTGTGGTTCCTTTAGGTGCTCCGTTTTCCCCTCACATTCCAAAAGATGTATAGGTTAGTAGGTTAAATTGACCACGTGGGAGTAATTGGGCAGTGTGGACTCATTGGGCCACACACGCCTGCCACTCTAAAGTAAAAGAACACCTTCATTTTTCAAGGTTATATAAGATCATAATGAATTCAAGTTCATTACTTTCCTTTTCCTATCCTTTGCCAAGTGTGCTCAGTTCCCCTTGTCTGTCATTTCACAGGCTGGTGGTGGGATTTAGCTCCATTCCCCTGGTAGTTCTGAGGTTGTTCCCAAAGCATTCATACTTCAGCGAGTGGGAGATGGCCAACAGCGGGCATTGGACTGTTCTTGGGTGATGCGTGCATGTGTCCCCAGCAGCAAGCAGGAAATGCGCCGTTCCCTTCCCCATCCCCATGCATACGTGCTGAGATTGCTACTTTGACCAACTTGCTGTTGCTTGATGTTGCTTAGATGGTCAAATAAAGGACAACAGTGCACATTTGTATAGAGTGCCTTCAGTGCAATAATGAATTCAAGATGATTCATGGGAGAATCATCAGATCTAAGTTGACAGTGTTTTGCACAAGATATTGGGGGAAGCGAGTAAGGAGTTGGGACTGCTGCCTCTTTGCTTCAGGTATGCCAGTTCAGTCCTAATCTTGGCTATGTGAGGACTTCTCACGCAGTTGTGGAGGGAATGCTCATTTTCTCTGGGTATGCCAGTTTCCTCCAACAGCTCAAAGACATGCTGGTGGGTAATGTGGCCTTAGGGTAGGTAAGTGTCAAAAAAAATCTCAAGGAGGGCACGCGACAGAGCATGTAGCAGAACAGGAAGGGAGCGAATGGGACTGATGCAATTGACTTGCTGGGAGTTGGCAAGGACCTGAAGAGCTCAGTGGGCCCGACCTGTGGGTTTTAAGGATCAACTTGGAGGCAGTAAAAGAGGTTTAGAGAAGGAATTTCAGAGTTTTTGTTCCTGGCTTCTGAAGTGCTGATTGTCATTGGTGGAATGATGAACACTGAGGAAAACACCAAAGCATATCTCTAGATTGGAGGTATTGGTAGTTTTTTTTTGGATGCAAGGATGTTACAGAACCGTTGGAGTGACTTCCAATGCGGATAAGGTTTTAAAATTAGATTTTGCTGGACCAAGAACTAACAGGTGAGCAAATAGGTGAGTAGATCTTACCCATTTGCAGCAATGCAAATTGCAGCATTTGTAAATTCTCAAGTTTTGAATAGTTCACTACTACAAGCCAGTGCTTTTTCCAGTTAAGCTGTTGGGAAAGTTTAAGAGGCTACTTTTTTTTCTTGAAACTCTGAAACAACAAGCACGTACAGAGCCTAAGGCAGTTTTAATTTGTCCGGTATTTAAATATTTGTGGTTTCCATCTGTAATTCCAAGATGATTGCGGTGGTCTTTCATAATCTGCTTTGAATTTACTCTCTGTAATCAGAAGGGGCATAGATATTTTTACATTTACTATTCTGTGTAAAATCAAGGATCAGTATTGAACTTAATCATCTCCAGCTTCCCAGCCAAAATCCGATAGTGGCATTCCAGATGTAAATCTGAAATGCTTGTATTGGTTAGCATATTGAAATGTGTAGATTGAATTTATCACCTAAATAACTATTACAGTATATGCTACATATAGTAGAACTATAACTAAATTTGCAGGGGAAGCAGAATATTTTGGTGTCAACCTGAACAGCTCAATGTCCTTGGAGACATAAGAGACTGCAGATGCTGGAAGAACTCAGCTGACCAGGCAGCATCTGTGGGAGGAAATGAATTGTTGGTATTTTGACTTGAAACCTGACACCAGGACGAAGAGTCGAACTGAGGGTTCAACGTCCTTATTGTGCACTTCGCTGCAATTGTACTCCTGACTTAGAATGGATAATATAGGATTTTGATAGGAGATCAAGTTCAACATATCAAAGTTTGCTGATGATACCAAGTTGGCTAGCACTGTGGAGTAAGGTGGGGGGGGGGGGGATACAGAGAGGCTTCAAACAGTTTGAGTGAATGGGCATATGGAACATAATGTGGAAGAATGTGAGCTCACTCAATATGGGAGGAAAAATTTAAGATTAAAGTTGTTTAAAAAGATTTGCTTTAGTTGGCACATGTACGTCAGAATAGAAAGTGAAATGAATTGGTTCAAATCTATCTAGTGTGGATTGTGCTGAAGTGTCGCCACACTTCAGGTGCTATCATAGAATGCCCAGAACTCGCTAACCCACATGACTTTGGAATATGGAAGGAAACTAGCACACCTAGAGGAAACCCACACAGTTATGGGTGAACATAAAAACTCCTTCCAGACAGTGGTGGGAATTGAAATGTGATCTTACAGATAGCACTGTAAAGCATTGCATTAACTACTATGCTGCCTCTGTATTAGTGTTTGGAGGGGCCACTACCCTTGTGCCTGAATCACTGATTGTAGATTTTAATTCCGATTCTCAAGATTTTAATTGTTGCCAAACATTTTAATTCCAATTCCCATTCCCATTCTGACATGTCATTCCATGGCCTCCTCTTGTTCCACGATCAGTCTGCATCTTCTATTCAGTCTGGGTAGCCTCCAACCTGATAGCATGAATATTAATTTATTCTTCTGTTCCTCACTGTGCCTCTTACCTCCTCACCTTTCTGTCACCTTCCTGTGGGTTCCATTCTTCTGTTTCTCCCATGGTCCACTCTCCTCTCCTATCTGATCCCTTCATCTCTGGCCCTTTATCTTTCCAACTGAATTGGCTTCACCTATCACCTTATAAAACATCAAACTCAAAGTCAATATAACAGCCTCGGAATGTCCAGCTTCAGCTCAGTTCAGTCCAATTAAGTGCTGTGCCATTCACAGGTGGAAAGCCAGTCCACCCTGATCAACAATGCACAAAACAGCAACAGAAAGCAGCAGCCATAACTCACATTGCAACATAAACTACAGAGTCCAGTTCGCAAACTACGTCAGTCAAACTTTGCCCAAGACCCAAGACTCTGGCACCATTCTCTATCAGCAGCGAGTGAAAGAGACCGACCGAGCATAGGCACCTTCTTTCAGGAGTCGTGTGTGAGTGGGGGAGAGAGAGAAAGAGACTGGTCACTCGCAGGCAGACGACACTCGTTTGCCTTCTGCTCTCATCCTCGCTGATTTCAATCTTCCTCGGCACCTTAACCGGCGAGTTTGGGGAGAAACAAACTTGCATCTCCAGGCCGCACACTTCGCTTGAAACATTACCGAACTTCCTCGGCATCTGCTAAGTGCCAGATTGCACAAATGGCCGGAAGACACCCCACCAAACTGTAAATCACTGGCTCCAATCTCATATTTGAAAGAAGAAGGAAATAAAAGAAGTTATTTCGTGAACTGTCTGAAGAATGTCACCTTTTGGTCATGTTGTTCACTGGCATCATCATCCTTTCTAACTTCGCTTCCTCCTAGATTTTCCTGTGATTGACTGTATTCACCACTTTTTGTAGGCCGCACTTGGCCAAAGAGCTAAAGGAGACAGGAGACAAGCTTTTCACACAGCAGATGGTCGTGTTCCAGATTGTGCTGTCTGGAAGCATAGTGGAGAGAAGAAGTTGCACATGAAGAAACCAGATTTTCCAGGGCGTTGGGAAAGAACTGTGGAATAGACTAGTAGATTGTGTTTAGAAAGTACTGGTAAATCGAATAAGATTCCTAAGATAACAATTTAAGATGGAGTGGGACTTGTGAACAAATGGCCGGTGTTACAGCAAGTAAAAGCGGTGGAAACAAATGACAGCAAATACTCTCAAAAATGCAGTGAGTGAAGAATGGTTGTTTATATGTTCTGTGCTGGAGCTCCATCTGGATCATAAACAGCAGTGTAGCCACCAAACTTGACTATCGGGGGGAATTATCCAATTATCTCCACTCTGATTGGCTTTAGAACTCTCTTTGTGCAGCTTTAAACTCCCTAAAGTTGCCTGATGGGTGCAGATGCAGTCTGATGATAAAATAGATCATCCAAGGTCCCAAATAGGAAATTGTAAGGCTGGTTGGGGCAGGGTAGGGGGGGGGGGGTTGTGGAGAAGTGGGTATTTAGTTAAGATCAACTAAGGTTATTCCTAATAATTGTTCAACAGCAAAGTATTGCAGGAAGTCAGAAAAAAAACAAAAAATGCTCAGGATACTCTTCAGTATATTCGGGTAGCATCAGTGGTCAATGAATCCGAGCAAAAGTTTTTTATATTATTTAGATGCAGTACCTAATACGCCCTCTGACTCCTCGAGCTGCATCACCTGGCAATTCCCCCTGATTTAACCCTAGCCTAATCACGGGGCAATTTCCAATGACCAGTTAAACCGACCCCAACCAGTATGTCTTCGGATTGTGGGAGTAAACTGGAGGAAACCCATGTGGTGACGGGGAGAATGTATAAACTCTGGTGTGTTTTGGGGCAGTGGCCTTCATTATTAGTAAACCCAGTTCTAGGTAATGGCACCTGGAAGCTAAAGATCAAAGTTCAAGGGACATTTATTATGTATACCATGTACAACTTTGAGATCCATCTTCTTGCAGGCAGCCACAATCCAATCCAGCCACTGCAGCAATGACCGCCAGGGCCACACTTGTATTTTCAAGAGTCCAGTTTGCGGCATCTTTCAGGATACCACAAACACGCCGAGTTGAACAGGTGGTTCAAAAGTAAAAAATGTCTTTCTGGGGTACTTAAGTGTCACATTGCATGTGAATGTTATGTTTGGCACTTTGGGCAATATTTGCCTTGATCCCAATCTCGCATCTCTGGTATCTTGCAAAACATCAAGTTCCAAAACAGTTAGAGCACAGAAACAGTTCATTTGGTCCCAATGACCTCCGGTAGTTAAGCTTCCAAGCAGATTTCCTACTGGCCGCCTTTATCTCAGTTATCAGCATATCCTTGGATTGTTTGTCGCATTTATCTAACTTCCCTTTAACTGCATACCTCTGAGTCTGTAATTATTGAAGATCTGCGGTTAAACTGAAATGGTCTTCATCCATGTCTAACCAAATTGACCACTTTCCACCTGTTGCAGGACTTCTGAACATTACTGTTGGTTTTTTTTTGTTGTTTAATCTGTTGCTGATTGGGCTTGGAACTGTGTTGTGTTGGTAGAGCCACAGTTTTGGAATAAAACAATGTGTCTCCAGCACTGGCCTTGTCAGACTGAGGGGCTGCTCATCAATAGTGTGTGAGTATATAGGAGTAGGACAAAAGTGGGTCATGTACCTCCATTAGCTGCTTCATTATTACAGTTGATCTCAGCTTTGGCTTTAATGCCATGTTTCATTACTTTACAGTATGTGGTGCAGAGGTCAATTTGAGCTTAAAGTTAAAATCCAAACCCAATTTGAGCCCATCTGTTTTATTACCTGAACATATTTAGGACCTTTCTAAGTTGGGTAGCTTGGCTACAGTGTGTCATGGCCTGGCGTGGATGTTAACCCTTTGGAAAGCTTTCATTAACTCAACCCTGGAACATCTGGACAGCAATGTTGCATACAGCCGGATGCTCTTTATCAACTATAGCTCAGCATTCAATACCATCACCCCCTCAAAGCTAACTAATAAGCTCAAAGACTTGGCCTGAGAACCTCCTTGTTCAATTGAATCCTCAATTTCCTCACTTGCAGACTCCAGTACATCTTGACTGGCAATGACATCTCCTCCACAATCTTCATTAGCACAGGTCCATCTCAAGGCCGTGTGCTTAGCCCCCTGTACTTTCTATATACTTATGACTGTGAGGCATAAGCACAGCTCCAATGCCATATTCAAGTTTGCGGACAAATACGTTATCGTTGGTCATGTCAAAGGTAGTGATGAATCAGGATATAGGAGGGAGATTGAAAATCTGGCTGAGTAGTGTTGTAACAACTTCTTATTCAATGTCAGCAAGACCAAGGAGCTGATTATTGACCTGGAGAAGGAAACCAGCTGTCTATGAGCCAGTCTTTACTGGAGGATCAGAGGTGGAGAGGGTCAACAACTTTAAATTCTTCAGTGTTATCATTTTGGCAGACATGTCCTGGACCGGTCGTAAGCGCAATTACAAAGGAAGGAGCACCTCTACTTAGGAGTTTGCGAAGATTTGACTTGGCATCTAAAACTTCGACAAACTTCTGTAAATGTGTAGTGGAGAGTATATTGACTGGCTGCATCACAGCTTGGTATGGAAACACCAATGTCTTTGAACAGAAAATCTTACAAAAAGTGGTGGCTAAGGCCCAGCCCATCACAGTTAAAGCCCTTCCCATTATTGAGCACATCTACACAAAATGCTGTCGCGGAAAATGGCATTCATCATCAGGAACCCCCACCACCCAGGACATGCTGTCTTCTCACTGTGGCCATCGGGGAAGGTGCAGGATTCTCAGAGCTCACACCACCAAGTCCAGGAACAGTTATTACCCCTCAATCATCAAGCTCTTGAACCAAAGGGGATAACTTCACTCAATTTCACTTATCCCATCATTGAAATGTTCCCACAACCAGTGACTCACTTTCAAGGACTCTTCATGTTATGTTCTTGATATTTATTTTTGTATTTGCAGAGTTTGTTGTCTTTTGCATACTGGCTGAATGCCAAAGTTGGTGCTGTTTTTCATAGATTCTGTTATGGTTATTCTGTGGATTTATTAAGTATGCCCACAGGACAATGAATCTCAGGGTTGTATATGATGACATATATGTACTTTAATAGTAAATTGACCTTGAACGTTGAACTTTTAATTAACGTCATGAGATTCAGAAGGAAGCAGACAGTTTGAGATGAAAGTGCAGCTGAGAGAGGTGAGCTGGTAACTGAAGGCTGTGGAAGACGGGAATCAAAGAATGGTATTTTAAGTCGGAGTGTGGTGCACAGTCGAAGCACGCGCACAGACTTAAATTAGAGGATGGTACACAACTGTGTTTTGCATCATTGTGTACAGACTCCCAGCTATTCGACCAGCACACCACAGCTCCAAACCTTTTCAGATTCAGATTTATTTATTTATCACATGTACATCGAAACATAAGGTAAAGTGCATCATTTGTGTTCACCAACCTAGCATAGGATTAATCAGATACAGGCTGAACTCCTACTAAAGGTATTGCCAAACAGATGGAAATATGTCTAGAATGGCATCTCCTTCACAAATTTACAGTTTGTGGCTTACTGGCAAGCTTGGTTTTGCCCGTTCGTCGTTATTCCTGTGGGGTAAACAGAATGCCATTCTCCTTGCAACACACACAAAATGCTGGTGGAACGCAGCAGGCCAGGCAGCATCTATAGGAAGAAGTACAGTCGACATTTCAGGCCGAGACCCTTCGGGTCCTGTGTGTTGCTTGAATTTCCAGCATCTGCAGATTTCCTCGTGGTTGCCATTCTCCTTGTCCCTGTTCCTGTGTGGAGTTATTTTTAGTGGCTTAATGCAGCGAGCGTACAGCTAGGCCACAATCAGAGATCATGAAAACTGTCCTGGAATTACAGGAATCTGTCAGTTCATTACTCTGTTCCTGAATGTAATATGTAGAGTTACAGATCGGGGGACAGCTGTAGTTTCATTGCATGCATACAGTTGGCTTGGCAGCTTGGAGTCAAGTCATTTGAAGGAAATGTTGTTATGTTATTTGAACAATGCTGGGGCTGATATTCCTATTACACATTACAAAGGAAGTGAATGTTTTATTTTCTATGTGCCGGATTTTTGGTACAGCTCCGTTGAGCTTCCATCGGGAAAGGGTTTTATTTTTGCCTCTGTTTCCACCTGTCAGTGACTCTTAATTTATAGTTCTGTTAAATGGTAGTGGCTTGTGTAGTACCACAACAAGTGTCCTTGCATGATGACTAGATGAGGGCAAACAGCAACTCATCCAAGTCCAATTCTGCTTTCTTCTTACACCATTCTCTGGCTGAGGGTCACAAGATGATGACTGGAGGTGGAAAACCCAAAAGAATTTTCCCCACCCCACTTATGGTTGTGGTAAATCTTGACTGAAATAAACCTATTTAGTAACACAGTCAACCAAATCTCAGAATGTTTGTGATTTGGATAAACCAGTCACTTGCTTGAACCTCTGGAAGGTCCTTCCCTGTGCTCTCAGAACAATATAAATCCAGATGCTGGGAAACGTCACAGTCTCCCTGATCGGACATCTGCCCAAAAGAACCTAACTGGATGAAGAGAGAATCTGCATTTCGTACACAACCTCAAGATTTTATTTAGAGGTACAGCACAGTAACAGGCCCTTCCGGCCCAATAAGCCTGCACCACTCAATTATACCCATGTGACAAATTAACCGATGACCCTTACATCTTTTGAATGGGAAGGGAAACTGGAGCACCCATGGGGGAAACTCGCGCGGCCCCTGGGAGAACATACAAACTTATTACAGACAGTGGCAGAATTGAACCCGGATCAAGAGTGCTGGAATAGTGAATACTAAGTGCTAGAATACTTCTAGGCTTAGAAGTATTCTGTGGCATAGCAAACTCCCAGGGACACAACATGACTGTAGCTAAGTAATTTGTTTTAGTAATGGAAATTGAGTGATTAAACTTTTGCCATGACATCATAGAATCTGATTTCCTTTCCACATAACTTATCATTAACTATATAAATTATGAACTTCGGATTCTACATTCGAAATATAGGAATAAAATTGAATCAAAGGTCATCAAAGCAAAGTGCAAGAGTAACTGTAACAAACAGGTATTCATCCACATCGTTCCAACATATAATTTTACTGTTTTAGTAAGAATGTGATTCATTGAACAAGCCTTGATTGTTTTTTTATATAAAGGCAGTCTACAGCCCCAATAACCCGCATATTTCTTGAAAGACTGTGAACCAACAACAGTTAGACACTTGTGGCCTGAGGATAGTAGGTAGTATGTAGCAACGTATGAACAGATTGCTTAGTAGACCACTTCCTTTCGAGAGGTGAGTGTACACTAGTAGCAAGCTGCCTAAGAGGCCAAGCATGAAAAGGGTGGAATATTTAGAGATAACAGATTGTCAGTGTGCAAAAAAAAAATCAAACCCACGGCTCTTATGCTAATGTATACCAAACTTAATCAGAGTGATTTAGTTCAGGCCTGGAGGTAATTCAAAATATTGATAGTGGGTGTGCCAAATATATATGCAGTCATATTCTAGGGGTTTGTTTCTCCGTTGTGAATGTCATTGTGACTCATGGTATAAGACAGGATATTGAGCAACACAGTGGAAGATTTGAAGAGGCGTTGGAAAATTTGGATGAATAGGCATTCCTCTATAATTTTGTTGCTGTGAGCAGCAAAAATATACAGGGGGTTACCTTTGAAGTTCCTGAGGAAGGAGGTGAGTGCTAGTACAAATGAAGCGATAGAGAAAGTGTCCCCATCGCTGTGACAACAGTTAGTTTTAACCAAGTTAGTTTGTTATAATTATTCAATAATAATATTTAATGAGTTATCAAATATTTATTATAAGTTAGTTATTGTACTGAATATGAATCAGGTTTGCTATCACGTATTTGTTATGAAATTTGTAAACTTTGCAGCAGAATATAATGCAATACATGATAATAGAGAGAAAATACTGAGAATTACAGTAAATGGTTAAGTAAGTAGTGCAAAGAAAAAGGAAATTAAAAAAATAGTGAGGTAGTGTTCATGGGTTCAATGTCCATTCACAAATCAGATGGTGCAGGGGAAAGAAGCTGTTCCTGAATCGTTGAATGTGTGCCTTCAGGCTTCTATACTCCTTTCCGATGGTAGCAGTGAGAACAAGGCATGTCCTGGGTGGCAGTCCTTAATGATCGACACCACCTTCCTCAGGCACCGCTCCTTGAAAATTTCCTGGATACTACAGAGGCTAGTGCCCATGGTGGAGCTGACTAATTTTACAATTCAATGCAGCTTACTTTGATCCTGTGCAATAGTGCCACCCCCCCCCCCCTCATACCAGACAGTGATGTAGCCATTTAGAATGCTGTCCATGGTGCATCTGTAGAAATTTGCAAGCCTTTTATGGTGACATACCAGATCTCCTCAAGCTCCTCATGTCTTGCCGTTTTTTATAGCTGCATCTTCTTGCTCTGACTTCTCATCTTTTTTTCCCAGTCGTGGTGAAGGGTCTCAGCCCGAAACGTCGACTGTTTATTAATTTCTGTAGATGCTGCATGACCTGCTTAATTCCTCCAGCATTTTGTGTGTTTTGCCTTGGATTTCTAGCATCTATAGATCTTCTCATGTTTGTGATTCTAGTACTATACATTTGAGGGAAGCTTACCCTGAAGGAGTTTAAATCTGTTTGTGAGTTTAGTGAAACTCTCCCTCACTGCTCCCCCTCTGTGATCTCTGCTGCCCTCCGACCCTCTGACCACCCAGACCCAGTACCACAGCCACGTATCCTTCCTGGGAACATGTCTTCACTACCATCTTGTGTCACGTGGCTTCCAGATCCATTTCCAAGCTTCTCGATTCAGACCCTCTGAGGCCACCAGGTACTCATAATCCACTGCCTCACCCAGTGCCTTCTATGCACCACACTTTCCGCCATGAGATAGGTGTTCCTATTGCAGTTGCTGCCACATCTCCAGGATTCTATCTCTGCTGCCTGCAATGGATCTTTCCAATACTTTATCCTCCGCCAGATCTATGCTTTTAATCAATTCATTGCTCTTACTGACATTGAGTGCAAGGTTGTTGCTATGACACCACTCAACTGGCTGGTAGGTCTCACTCCTGTATGGCCTCTCGTCACCATCTGAGATTCTGCCAACAATGGTTGTATTGTATGCAAATTTATAGATGGCATTTGAACAATATGGACTTGGTAACACTATGCAAAGAGCAAGTGTGTAGTCTATACCTGATCAGAGCACCAGTGCATGTACTTTGCCAAACAGTGTTGTATGTTCTGTGCACCTCTGTATGGTCCCTTGTGCAGGTTTGATCATCTTCACGTAGTCCCAAAGCAATCTCTCTGAAGGAGCAGGAGCCGGCGTTTGAAATCCGGGTCGGATCACTCTGTGATCCCAGCTTTGGTTGGTATCAGTTGAGCAGACCAGTGACTCTCCTGGCCTGAGGTCTATACAGTGGGGGAGGGAGTTATGTAGGCCGGTGACCCCCTAGGGTCACTGGAATTGGAGGTGTGTGTGAGTCCAGAAGTTGTGGCTCGAAGGTCAAATCCATGATTGGCAAGTCCTGTGGTCTATACCCAGTGATCACCGGAGGTCAAAGTCTGGAGTTCGGTGAGTCTGGAGGTAGAAGCCCAAAGTTCAAAGACTAAAGTTGGTGAGTCCAGAGGTGAAGCCCTGGGTCAGCTTGTCCATTGCGTCAGAGGCTGGTTGTCTGCTAGTCTGAGCTAGGGACTGGTGGTTGCAGGCTGAATGTCAGAGTCTGGAGATTGCCTGTACTGGGGTTGCAGACCTATCTGTAGTGTGTGAATGGGTGGGTGGGAAGGGTTTGTTTTTGCTGCTGTTGCTGCTGTTTTGCTGAACATTGTGGGCACCAGAATATGTGATGGCACTTGTGGCCTGCCACCCCACCCCAGAACATCTTTGGGTGTGTTGGTTGTTAATGCGGATGGCACATTGTATGTTACAATGTATATGTGACAAATCTGAATTTGAATCTGTCAGTTCGATTACTGGGTTGCAATCATGTCCCTTCGACCTTTTCAGTAAAGTCTTTTCTCCTTTCTCTCCATCTGAAATTGGCAAACGTAAGAAGCTATTACAGACAAAGTTCATCTCTGTCCTATTCACACCATTTCTTTCTGTCACGTCTACTTTTTTGAATTGCAATGATATAACCATGGTAGTAGGGTGGAGATACATCTCTACCAAAGGAGGTGTAGGGCACTCCTCCCCCTCTGCTAGCCTGCAGGTCAGACTTTGG
Source organism: Hypanus sabinus (assembly GCF_030144855.1). Lineage (NCBI taxonomy): Eukaryota > Metazoa > Chordata > Chondrichthyes > Myliobatiformes > Dasyatidae > Hypanus > Hypanus sabinus. The sequence goes on from NC_082721.1 coordinate 21,190,747, forward strand.
CAAGGTGTGGCCCCCGCTTAGCCCCCTGTTCAGGGTCACATGAAGCCATGGGAGCAGTTGGTGGATGGTCGTATGAGCAGCTGGTGCATATGACAAGTCCTGGTTATGCGACAGGCAGACAATCTCTGAAGAGTATTGATAATTTCTGGTGTCACCCGTCTTGTAAAGACTCTGCCCAGAAGAAGCCAATGACAAACCACTTTTGCAGAAAAATATGCCACGAACTATCATGGTCCTGGAAAGACCACGATCGCCCACGTCATATGACACAGCACATAACGAACGAATAACATGATTGTGTTGAAGACTTTACTATCTTTATTAAATAACCTCAGAATAACTGCTATATAGTACTTCATCAGCCCCGTGCCTGTACATTCAGTGTTGTTACTTAATGAAAGAGAAAAGGGAGACTTAACATCTGTATGGTGCTTTTTATATCTGTGAGGTTTCCAAAAATTATATCAATCTGATTATGTTATTATGATAGCACAAGGAATGAAATACTGAGGTGGTGGTAGACACAGATACGTTAGAGGCTTTTAAGAGTCTTAGGCACAGGGATGAAAGAAAACTGGAGGACTGTATGGGAGGGAAGGGTTAAATTGAACTTGGAGTAGTTTTAAAAGTTTGGCACAACATTGTGAGCCACAGGGCTTGTAGTATGTTGCACTGTTCTATGTTCTATACGTTTCGGAAGCATATTCGCTATCATAGAGTAAACATTTGGAGCAAAACAAATTTCCATAAACCTTGGTGTGATAACGATCAGAAAATCTTTTGAGGAATAAACATTCATTAGGATGCCAGTACGGTTTCACACACTGTTCCTCTGGTATTGCCTTAGGATCTTTGACATCCATCGAAGAAGGAAGATGAAGTCCTGGTTAATATCTCATTCCAGAGATTTCATCAATACTATTGGATTTTGGGCCTCCAAGTCTCTGAAGCTGAAATGACTCAGGCAGGAGCATTAGCTTCTGAGCCAAAGCAAATGCATATGTGATGTTTAAAAGTGCACGAGTGGTGGAATTGAATTATGTCTGCATGAAAGTAAGAGTGAAGCTTAGCTGGCAGAGATGTGTCATTGGTAGAATTAGTTTAAGGTGGTTGGCACAGAAGAATTGCGTTGGCATAGTATTGAAGCTTATTAACGAGTTTAATGAATTTGTATCAATACAGCAGAGACAGCGGAAATGATTGAAGTGTTTTCCCCCCATTTCTTTTGTAAAGGCAGTGAGAATTGAAAGTCTAGCCAAAGGCTGAGTAACTGATTAGGTCAACATACGCCAGAAAAATTAATGCCAGAAGGAGTGTGATAGATCATTGTTGACTGGCCTCAATGAATTCAGCTGCAAAAGAGCGCCAGCTTGACAGTATCCAGGACAATACAGTCCATGTTATTCACATCTCATCACACCGTAACCATTTACTTCCTCCAACTCCAGATTATTGTGGCTGCAGTGTGTTCCATCTATAAAGTTCACCAAAGGCTTCTTCAACAGCACCTTCCAAACATGTGACCAATGTCTTCTATGTTGTCTGAACTTTGATGTACATCATTGGGTGTAAGTACTAGAATGCTTTACCTTAAGGCAGCATGAGAGTACATGCACAATGTGATTACAACTAATCAGCAACATCTTCTCATCGAATATTCAGAAATGCATGTTAAATGTTGACCTTCACCTTGCTAGCGACATCAGTGTGTCAGGAACGTCGAAAAAACAACAGAATGAATTGCTTTTATGCCATCACCGGTTTAACTCCTAGTTACCTGTATCTAAGGATTAAACCAGTGATGGCATAAAGCCAGGCACCTGGCCAGATCCATATCTTTGGTCCCGTCAGGTAGTAAGGTATAAGTCAGGTTTTAAAGGTTCTGGGGTACTTGAGAATATAAAGTTTTATTCAAAGTGAGTTACCAGATGGGATGTTCTTGTAGCTGTTTATTTCTCCATGGTTAGAGGTCATATTGAATGGTTCCAAGTATTAAAAAATTACATTTTTAAATATATTTCTGCAAAATTGAAACACTGGAAGTGATGCCATATGGATTCTTGACTGGTTCTTCACTGTTTTCTAGGGACGGTTAAGGATAGGTTTGATTTGATTTTCTCTGTATATGATAGTGTGTATCATCATTACAACTCACTGATGGCATAGAGATTACAATTTTTGCATTTATCAAGAGAAATTTTAGTATCATAAAATGGAACTTTTATGCAGTATTCAGTCATTTTCACTACATCTGGCTCACAATGAGAGCCTATGTAAAACGCTGTACAATACCATTTAGTAGTCTTGGTGCAACTTACTATCCAGTGACCACTATGGTTAATGGTAGCTGTACTATCAGCAGCCAGCCCATAGTGTTGAGCAGCACACATCGACGTTTGGGCAGAAGGGTTTTCTTGTTTTGGTGCTTTTAGACCTTTAGGCCAATCAGCCCATCAAATCTACACCATTCAATTACAGCTCCCCAATTTATGTATTGGAAAGGAAATGTTTCATTAACAAGTAGTAAGAGACTCTGCAAAATGATGTGCTTTGCTCCAGATGTCAGTGGGATTTGTGAGAATCATTCTGCTGAGACTCTTGCTATTTGTTAATGGAACATTCCCTTTCCAATACCAATTATGTGCACATTCTGTGAGTAACTGGAAAGGAAGCTGAAGAGGGTGGAATGATTTGGTGGTGAGGGCTGCAAGAGAACTTGAGTTATAAGGAGACAGTGTGTGAGCGACTCCTGATCTGTCATAGGAACCTTGCTAAGACAAGGGAAGTGAAGGACAAAAAGTGATGGGACACTGATTTTGCTAAAGTAATATAGTCTGCAAGAGTGTATCATTATTTTTATTGGAGTCACTGAATAGACAGCATTAAGGCGGTATGACTTTGCAGTTGTTACCAGATTTCGAGAATTCTGGTTAATTGGGCCAACAGTTAATCGAGGCAGCTGCTTATTTGGGAACAAAAATGAATCAATATATCCAGAATTCCGTATGTTTTGGATGCTATACCACTTTATTGGGGCAGGAAGCTGTTACCAGTTAAAAACGTGTTAGTCGTCAGCAGCTCTATGTCCATTAAGACACTACACCATGCTTCGAGCAAACAGTTTTTAAATGGCGTCAGTTGCATGTGTTCAAAAAGCAGCAATTTTTGTCACAGAGAGAGAAGCAGCAGGACAATTCAGAACTGTTTTGCTCACTTGCAGCTTCAACCATTCAGGCTAGGAGATGCCAGAAACGGCCAAGAGTGAATATGAAACAATTTCACTCCTTCGGCAAGTTAGGAACAATGAAGAAACTGAAGGTTTGACTATCATCTTGAATGTTACAATGAAAATAAAGATTTAGAGGATGCAGTCGTTGATAGCATTGTATGAAGGCAGTCCATTATCTGCACTAGGTGTCTGCATTGATTTTGTTCATTTACAGAGTGACACGGATGAAGTCCTCTGTCAATAAGAATTGGAGCTAATACACGGTTTTATAGTACTATGGTAGTATTGATAGCATTCTAATTGGTTCTGTATTTTGTTGAAATACGTAATTTCTTACTCAGTTTGTCTTTTTTATGTCTTTTTAACTATCTCTATGAAACTTCGGCTAATTAGTGCAGCTGCTTAATCGGACCTAAATGTACAGGTCCTGATGTTTTCCCAATCCACTGTAATTGAATGCCTAGTTATTTATAGACAAGGCAGGCTGGTCAAAAAAGGTAAAAGACTATTGGATCCAAAAGAGCCTGGCAAATTGGATGAAAAATTGGTTCTGTGGCAGCAAACAAAGGGTTAATGGTTGACTGCCATTTTAGTGACTGGGTTCGTGTTCACAGTGGAATTCCAAAGGTCTCAAGACTCTGTTTCTGTAATTTAGAGATGCCTGCAGATAATTCATACATTGGCAAGGAGGAAAGCTTTAGATTGCAGGGAGATGCAGAAAAGTGGCAATTGGAATTGAATTGAGAGGAGTCTGTATGTAGTTAAGCAAAGTGATTTAAACAGAGAAAGGATGCTGAGAGGTGTGAAGTAACAGAAGGTCCTCAGAGTACAGTATTAAAGGTTATTGAAGGTAGCATGATATGGTCGCAATGACTTGCAGGACTCTTCCTTTCTCCCTTATACTGGCTGAGTTGTGGAATATAGCATTCTGGTGGCTGTGTGGGAGATCCATACAATGCTTGAGTACTGACTGCATGCAGTCCTACATACAGTATGGGATGCCATGTTGCAGGTATGATTACAAGTCAAAATCTGGAAGAAGAACAGAAACATGAAGATAGAGAGCTGGTCAGGCACCCACTGCAGAGAGTTAAAAGTACATTAATAATATTAATATTAATACTTTTCATTAGGCATAAAAAAAAAGCTTGCTATCAGATATAAACTTTTACTGGTTAATCAATCTGAAATATTAATTCTGTTTATATTTCCACAGATGCTTCTTGCCTCGCTGAGTATGCCCATCACATACTGTTGTTCTTGCAGAAAAGTTGAGATTGCACTGGAGAGAATTGAAAGGAAACTTGGTAGGATGTTGCCAGGACTATAGCTATATGTAAGAAGCTAACTAGGCTGGTTATTTTTTCTTTGAAATGCGGGAGACAGAGGGAAGATTTAATTGAGATGAAATCAAATTATCAAATAGACAGAGTAAATAGGAAGGATTTGTTTTCCTACCAGAGTAATCAAAAATCAAATTTAAATTGTTAGAAGGATTAGAAGGCACATGAGGGAAAAATAAAATCAATGAGTGGTCCAGTTTAAGATGGCACTAGTGAACGTGGGTGACTTCTTACTGGTGGTTCTCTAAGTAAGAAATTCAACTAAATACTCTGTTAATAACACCTCGTATATGAAAAATTGCAGTAAACAATCACCACACACTAGGAAGAGACAAGTGAAGGTGAGGCTGATTCAAGGGTTGTTCCGTGTTTGTGTGTGAGACAAAGCCAGAACACGGTCGAGGTGTGTTCCAGGAGAAAATGGATTCAGAGTCGGAGTTGGAATCGGAGACATAGCTGGAGTGAGTGGAGTGGAGAAGAGCTGAAGTGGAGCTGTTTCAGAGCCCGTCCACCTAAACTGGGAGCGAGGTTTGATCTAGCTAAGCACTGCGCCGATCTGAAAAGCTTGAGTTCAGGATGGACAAGACCTAAAACATGTCGCTGCAGTGAGGCCCGGGCTCAAGTTTGGGGGAATAACATGATGCTTGCACAATATAAATGTTAGGCCAGATGGACTGAAAAGGCAAGGTGTCAGAACTGGAGGTGAGGGTAGAGCTGGTTCTGCTCCATGATGTTTTTCTCCACATCTCCCAGCGGTGAGCCTGTGTTATTCTCGGCTGCACCGGGCTTAGTGTCTGCAAGCTTCGTGGCAGTTTGCCTCTGTGCGGTGGGTTAACGCTGAGACTAAGGGCCTACTCAGGTTGCTCCCGGCTTCGGGTTTATGGACTCAGTTTTGTTTCGAATGCTCATACTTGCTTTATTGTTTACATGATTTGATTTGGTTTTTTGCTCTGTGCATTAGGACGTTGGTCTTTTCTTTAATTGGCTTCTTTTGGGTTCGTTGTTCTGTGGCTGCCTGTAAGCAGACGAATCTCAAGGTTGTATAATATATACATACTTTGATATTAAAATGTACTTTGAATTTTAAACTTTGGAGCCTCAACAAGTGAAAGGCTGAAACCTCCCAACATTCAGTTTGGATGTGCACATGAAGAGCTGTGACATGGGGCTGTGGATCAAATGCTAGTACATGGAAATAGACTGCATTGTTTATTTTCAATTGACATTAATGGAGAGTGAGAGTCTCGAGACAATTTTGGAGAATCGATGCAGACAATTGTAACATTGGAACAGTGAGTTGCTGGTCTCCGCTCTCGTAGCAGTGACCTCTCTCTCCCTCGGAAGAGCGAAGGAGCCTGCCTGTGATACCAAAGCGCTGGGTAAGGGACTATAGTTTTGATGGACGCTGGATCAAGGTCTCTTTGGGGGGCTTCTGATGTTGCTTGCGTGATGGGGGTCAGTGCTTATGCTGGCATGAGTGAGGCAGTGTTGATGCTTTTGCTAATGCCTGTATGGGGAAGGGGGCTTCGACGTTTTCATTACTTATGGAGTTTCTTGTTTCAGGGATGTCTGAAGAGTACGAATTTCAGGTTGTAAACTGTATACATTCTCTGTTGTTAAATGAACCTTTGAGATGATAGGTTGAATGGCCACCCTCTGGTGCAGGTGTTCTATATTTCTTCTCTTTGAAATACTTGGAGTATCTACAGAGAACCATAAAGCCAGTTCATTAGTAGCCATTGCGGGATGGCCAGTAAATGCAGGCACTGTAAGTAACACTCATTCCTTGAATAAATAATGTTCAGTTTGGATCCCTCATAAGCTTTGCCAAAACACCACCTAAATTATATATCAACTTTTATAATCTAAGGTATTTCCAAGTGTCTTGAATCCAATAAATTACTTTGAATTGTGGTTACTTTTGGAGGAAATGCAGCAAGATCCCATAAACAGCAATATAATGGCTAACCAAGGAATTTGTTGTTGAAACAATGTTCGTCTTTCCTGCTGGAATCAACTGAATGCCAACATAATTTTTTGGTTGTGCTTTTGTATCCAGAACAAAGACGAAATTAATTTCAGCTTATTATTCTGCAGCAAATTCCAACATAAATGAATTACTTTAAACTGGCACAATATAAAGCCAGTGTCCCTTCTCCCTTTCTTCTCTCTGTGTCTTCATGGTGACTCTCCTAGCTACTAACATTTTTCCAAGAAAAATCATTAACTAGCTGCTCCTTTGCCACTTGAGCATTTCAATTCAATTCAAGTTTAATTGTCATTCAATCATACATTAAGACCCACGAATACAGTCAAATGAGACAGCATTACTCAAACACAGAACCAACATTCACACACAGCACTTACCACATACCAGACAGCAAGCACATGCAAGATATCAGTAAGATACAGCCATGCCAAAAAAGTAGTCTAGACCTTTAGTCTATGATTGCCACAGAAATCTTCAATTGACCACAATACAACTTGACTTATGCCGACTGAGTACTGGGGGCAGCGTCGACTCTTGTTTGGACACTGTGCCAGACCGCCCCCAGTGAAGCACACGGGCTCCGATGCCTCTCTTCTGGCGGCTGCATAAAGGCAACACCAAGGCTTGAGGCTCTGAGTCCATGATGCCACAGATATGGCTTGTCATCCGCCAAATGATTACTGACTCCAGCCTGGATGCCAGTGAACCATGTTCCCTGATATAATCTTGCCTGTCCTGAATAAGGGTTTTTGAACTTGAGGAAGAGGAATTATTCAGTCATTTTGCTTTGAGAGGGTAGAATTTGAAGGAAGTGTGTGTGTTTAATCTAATGCAAGTGTTGGGTTGTTTCTCCCAAGAGGAGAGGTCCAAAAAAACATGGAGCCAGTTTATTGGCAGTTTATAGGAGAATTATGTTTGAAGAAGTCTGAAACAATAGCTTGAAGGAAGTATTTATTTATGTGTTTGTATTTCACAATGGTCAGGGTTGCGTACTGACCGGGGAATACCTGGCAGCATTGCAGAGGCTTTCAGCCCTGCTTCATTTTCTATTGGATGTGACTGGGGAGGATACTTGTGCCTGTGCCTTGCAGCTAAGTTGAGTTCAGCAGTGCAGTAAGTTACTCAGACATTGTCAGAACACAGGCTGTTTTCATATTTTTGCTACTACTTTGAAATCTTTTGCTCTGTGTACCTGTTTTTTTTAATCTATTTACCCATGAAACACCTATCTGTTCCACTGATCTTTCATGTTTTGGATTGATTTTACTGATCATGCTTGTTATCACTAATTTATATGACATTGAATTTGTCAGTCAATCCATTGCATGTACAGTATTCAGATTCAGTTTATTGTCATTTAGAAACCAGAAATGCAATGCAGTTTAAAAATGAGACAACATTCCCCCAGAATGATATCACAAAAGCATATGACAAATCTGCACTTAAAGCTAAGTATTAATGGAAGAGTTGGAACTGTGACGGGTTTTGAAAATGTTTCTGGAAGGAGCTGTTTCCACTCATATTGGAGTCTTGTGGGTTGTATGTTTTGTAACCAGAAGCGACAGATTTAATTTAGATGCAAGAAAACAGCTAGGAAGAAAGATGTGCAATGGAAGCAAGTCCAAAAAGATCTTCAGAAGATAATACTTTGTGGGATATATTGGATATGAGAAATTTTTGTTACTTTAAGACTGCTACCCATTTGAAAGTTGTTTCATGCTGCTGACTGGACTGCAATCAAGTTTATAAAATTTCCAGAGGCTGCTTGTGAAGAGCCTTCAAGTGCACACACATATTTTTGTTTAAGCTCCTTAAGTCTTGTGTACATCCTGCAGAGGGTTCTGGTAGAGGCAAAGACCACTGAGCCAACAAATTTCGGAGATGGACTCACAGGGATGGTGAAAGGTCATGGAACCAATTGCATCAGTCTTCATGGGTACAATGAATGGGCCAATTATGTTCAAGAAAAGTTGACTGATCTTTTTGATATTATTGGAATCAAGGAATTTGGGGTTTGTACAAGAAAGTGGCACTGTGGTAAAGCAAATCTCAGCCATGATTCTACTGAAGGTTGGAGCGAGCACAAGGATTGAATGGCATATCTGGGTTGTTATGTTCCTACAAAAATGTTGAATTTGTCAGTGGAGCACTGTCTGTTCACTGTCTCAAGAGAACCTCTGCTGAGCTATCTGATCTCAGGATGTCCATCATTGACTTGCTCTGCCTCTCTTTCCTGTGCGTAATTGACCTCCGGCCAAGACTTTGCTGATGTGACTCGGCATTGAAGTTTTAGTTAATATTGCTTAAATAAAATGTTTTGAGTATTTTTCTACGTTGAAAGTCCAGTGCCTTCCCAGGCTACAGCAGAGTTCTGTTCCTGTAATCTGTTCATAAGCTGAACAGTTCACAAGAAACACAGTCATGAATTGAGTTCCCACACAGCAGAAGATGCCTGATGCCCTGCCAGAGAAAGCAAAGAAAGACTTGTTCATGTGTATGGGTTGTACTTGGAACGGGCATTCATAAGCTGGGCAAGACCTGTACTGCACATGTTTTTTTTTGAAGTGTAGCTATCGTTGAATTGTATGAAACAAATGCAGTAAGCTTGCACAGAGGAATGGGATTTTGTACCAAAGATCAATAAATTATTGGAAATTAAGGATTAAGGGAATCAATAGTTATGGGATTAGAGCAAGTAAATAGTATTGATGTAAAAGGTTGGCTGTAATCTTATTTATTGGCATAAATGATGTAGTCTTTTCTGACAAGGGAGGTCTCTTTGCTTGGTGGTTGAGATCTGTGGCTGTGAAACATTCTCAAGATCTGGGGCCTCATGGCAAGCTGCTCGATCTGATCTTTCCTAGACAACACCTCCAACATTAACATTCAGCTTAGATTGCACAACTCTCAATCACCACATAAGGCAAGCCCTGTCAAGGGCAACTTCACCCCAGTGTTGGTAAAAATTGGGAAACTGGAATTTATGCTGTACATTCCAGCCATTTTCAATTGCCTTGTAGACCTGAGACAATGTGGGTTCTTTTCTGCTTTCCCTTTCGATCACCTCTGCCATAATACGGAAACTTTCAATTTGTGTTCGGGAGAATATATCCAGATGAGTGTCCTCTTTTATAAAGTTTTCGGGTATTTCCTTTTCCAATCATAAACAGAACAATTCATTAGTATTTCCATGTTTAGTTGTCCTCTTGAATTCAATCTTGCAATTGCTGTTCGTTGAATACCCTTCTGTGAATTGAAAATGGACACTGGTGGTTGATGATCAGTAGTGAGGGTAAATTCTCTCCTATACAAGTACTGGGGTTGAAATGTTCAACACCTCAAACCAGACCCCAGGCCTCTTTGTCAATGGGTGCGTAATTTTTCCCTGCAGCAGTAAGGGAATGCGACGTAAAGGATGTGGGGTGTTCACTTCTGTCATTCCTAATGTGACATGACTGCACCTGTACCTTTAGGCAAGGCTACGCAGACAAGCTTCACTGAATGATGTGGATCATAATGAGTGGGATTATATTACATTTTTGAAAGCCACCTCACACTGCTTAGTCCAATGCCATTTCTTCCTGATCTGTAGTAAAGTGTTCAAAGGGTGGAGCACAGTAGCCAGGTTTGGCAAGAACCTGTTACTGTAATTGACAGATCCTAAGAAGGAAGACAACTGTGTCTTTTGGCCTTGGGGCATCCACTGCTGCTTGAATTTTCTCAGGACAATTGTGTAATTGTTCACAGTAAATGATAGTTGGTTTAAAGAATTCACACTTTTTGCATTGTACTCTGAGCCAATAATTTTCTAACCTTTTGAACACTGTCTTGATGTTTTGGATATGTTCCTTCACAGCTTTACTGATTACTGTGATGTCATGCAGGTAACACTGAGTGCTTGGACAGTCTCACAGCACTTGGTTCATAGCTTTCTGCCAGAGTGCCGGCGCAGATACTACAACCAAAGAATAAGAATCAGACTTTAATCGCCAAGTACCTGTGCACATACAAGGAATTTACTTCCGGCTGATGTTGTCTCTCTGCTCATAACAATAATAATGATAAATATAAATGAAAATATAGATTATACATACAGGTAGTGCAATCCAAGTAATAGCGATAAAACCCTTTGTGAGAGTTTATGTTGTGAGATACTTTGGACTCTTCTTTCATCTCCATCTGCAGGTAGACTTCAGCTAAATCCATTTTGCAGAAGGCTTTTCCTCCTTTATCCTTTATCTTTGGCAGAGGGTACTGATCTACTTACAGTACAGGGTTGATGATGACCTTAAAATCACCATAGGTCCTAACAGACCCATTCTTCTAGGCTACTGCAACTACTGGCATTGCCTATGGACACCTTGGAAGTAATTCCTTCAGCTTGCTTGCAATCTGGCTCACTGACTGCTTTATCTCAGATGTTATAAGGAACTGGATAGGCTTTGTAAAACTTGGGTGTGGCAATTTCATGTAACACTATTTGCCCTTGAGTTTTCCAGTGCCATCCTTGAACACTACCGTGGCCTCATCTAGTACCATTCACTTCCATTTGACTCTTGCAGGGTATGTGACATGTAAGTGGTAGATGGATCTCCAATTAAGTTGTTGTTGTCCTTGTCCTTTATGTTTTTACTACATACAAACCAAATGTGGCTGGTTGGTTGTATTTCACTGCTACAAATGCCATTCCCACAGGAGTTACCTTTTCTCCAGTGTAATTTCTTTGTTGACTATATGCAGGCTTCAGTTCCGTATCTTTGAAATGCCATTCAAACTAATTTTGTGGAATAACTGAAACAGCTGAGCCAGTGTCCAATTCCATATTAATTAATTTGCCATTCACTTCTGGTGTAAGCCATATTGTTTGTCTATTGTTAGGTTTTACATTGTAAATCTCGAGGCTACCCAGTGCTGTGTCTCTCTTATCATTATCAGACTTTTCATCAACAGCAAACTGATTAATGCTCTTTTTAAAATTGCAACTTGACTTTTTACCTTTATCTTGCCTATGCAGACCATTTAATTTTGTCTACCTGATAGGCTCTTTGTATCTGTCCTACTTTGTTGCAATTTTTTGCAAGTTTTGCCTTTAAACATGCATTGGTCTAGTGTATGTGAGCTCCTGCCACAACAATAACACAATTTGTTGGGCCAGGCCAATTCCTGTTTAGACATTGCAACTTTGCTCATGCTCACTTTCATTGTTGACTGTATCTCAATTGTGTCTGTTTCCATTGATACAGCTATTTCAACTGCTCTTATTTAAAAGAGCAACTTATTTAAGCTAGTTTTTCAGCCATTTTAGAATATTTTCTTGTAAGAATCCACAAACTAAATGATCTTTCAGTGCATCATTAAGCCCATCACTGATTTGACAATGCTCAGACAGTCTCTTAAATTCAGCAAATAAGCTGCAAAGGACTCTTCTGCCTTTTGATTCTGCTTAAGAAACCTATAAAGTTTTCTGCAATTAACGGTGGTTTCGGTTCTAAATGTTCCTGCATTACTTCCTTGGTATCTGCGAAGCTCGTTTCGGCTGGTTTGGTTGGAACAGGTAAAACTGCTTAGAATTTCCCAAGCACATAGCCCTCTTTCTAAGCTCTGTGTACCTATCTAAGAGGCTTTTAAAAGACCCTAGTGTATCCGCTCCCACCACCACTGGCAATGCATTCCACGCACTCACTGCTCTCTGTGTGGAAAAACTTACCCCTGACATACCCTCGGTACCTATTTCCAAGCAGGTTAAATCATGTTAGCCATTTCAGCCCTGGGAAAAAGCTTCTGGCTATCCACACAAGCAGTGCCCCTCATCATCATCTTATACACCTCTATCAGGTCACCTCTCATCCTCCATCACTCCAAGGAGAAAAGGCCAAGTTCACTCAACCTATTCTCGTAAGGTACACCCTCCAATCCAGGCAACATCCTTGTAAATCTCCTCTGCACTCTCTCTATAGTATCCACATCCTTCCTGTAGCGAGGTGACCAGAACTGAACATGGTACTCCAAACGGGGACTGACCAAGGAGGCTTTAGAAAAATGCTGCTTAATTCATTCCATAAACTATATCCAGTTATCTGATGTGTAATCAAATCACCTGTCATTCCGATTCAGCCAGTCATCTCTGCTCTTTTTAAAAAATTTTTATTATCACCTAAAACTCACTGTTTATGAATACGTGTCTTCCATTTTCTGCCTTTTTTTAAAAAAAAACACAATTGTCTTTCCTTTCGTGAGGAAAATGTGCTGCTCAGAAGGAAAAAAAATTGTCCCCTATACACCCATGACTGTGTTGTCATGCACAGCTCCAATCTGCTGATCAAATTTGCAGATGACATGACATTAATAGGCCAGATTTCCAACAATGATGAAACAGCCTACAAAGGAGAAGTCAATGCTCTGAATGCAGTGGTGCCAAGAAAACCTCTCCCTCAGTGGTGAAAAAAACGAAGGAGTTGATCATGGATTACAGGAGGAACAGAGACAGTGTGGCCCCTATTGAGATCAATGGGACTGTAGTTGAGATGGTGAGTAGTTTCAAGTTCTTCGCTGTACAGATCACCGAGGATCTTACCTGGATTAGCTGTGTGGTGAAAAAAGCACAACAATGCCTCTTTCGCCTCAGATGGCTGAAGAAGTTTGGCATGAGTCCTCAGGTCCCCAGATCCCCAGGTCTTACTACAGGAGCACCATCGAGAGCATCCTGACTGGCTGTGTCACCGCCTGGTATGGGAACTGTACTACCCTCAATCGCAGGGCACAGCAGAGAGTGGTGCGAACAGTCCAGTGCATCTGTGGATGTGAACGTTCCTCAATTCAGGACAATTATAGCATAAAAAGGGCCTGGAGGATTATGAGGGACTCCAGCCACCCCAACCACAAACTGTTCCAGCTCCTACTATAAACAGTACAGCAGCATTAAGGCCAGCACCAACAGGCTCTGGAACAGCTTCTTTTACCAGGCCATCAGATTTATCAATACACATTGATCTGATTGCATTTCTAACTGTGCATAGATCTGATTGTGTATGATTGTACGTATGTGTATGCTAAACAATTACATATACAATCTTAGTTTTCGGGCAATACCCTCCCACATTTCCCCTCTTTATTGCTTGTACATTGCAATAGAGATGCAACATAAAGATTTTTACTCCCTTGGATGTAAACAGTAAAATAAATACAAAAAATATGCTTTGCATTTTTTTACTTGACCGTTTCTCGTTGAGCTTTGGTTTTACCTTGAACCATTTGCAGCAGTTCAACATGTAGGTTACACTGGACATCAAAGGTTTTGCTTCCTGAATACATTTGGGTGTTTCATATGGATTTTGGGCTGCTGATAATGAAAATCACAATGAAGTTTCCCTATCATACATCATTTTTTTTAAAAATAGCCTATATTTGTTATTTCAATTCATAATTCAAGTTAATTAAAATATTGCTCACAACATAAGCTGAAATGTTTTCTATCTTGTCCAAGTGTGCTTAGGCAGAACAGATGCTGTATGGCAGGACAGGTTTTAGAAAGGCTATAAATTTCCATGAAGGATTTTGATATTTGAGAAAGATGTTTCACAGAATAACTGATACCAAGATTAATGAAGGCTTTTTTGCACTACTTGCTCTACTCACTTAACACTATGACTGTGTGGCTAAGTACAGCTCCAACACCATATTCAAGTTCGCTGATGACAGCACTGTTGTGGGCCGTATCAAAGATGGTGATAAATCAGCATTCAGGGGCTGAAATTTGGCTGAATGGTGTGATAACTACAATCTGTCACTTAATGTCAGCAAAACCAAAGAATTGACTGTGATCTTCAGGAGAGCGAAACCCGAAGGCCTTAAGCCAGCACTCATCTGAGGAGCAAAGGTGGAGAGGGTCAGTACCTTTAAATTCCTGAGTGTCAGTACCTCAGAGGACCTGTCCTGGACCCATCATATAAATGTAATTGTAAAGAAAGCACAACAGCACCTCTACTTCCTTGACGGTCTGCAGAGGTTTAGCATGTCACCAAAAACTTTGACAAAATTCTATAGATTTGTGGTGGAATGTGTATTGACTGGCTGTATTATGGCCTGGTAATGGGAACACCAATGCATTTGAGCAGAAAATCCTACAAAAGGTAATGGATTCAGCCCACCCAGCCATTGAGCACATCTACATGAAATGTTGTAGAAAAGCTGCATCCATCTTCAGATATCCTCACCACCCAGGCCATGCTCTTTTCTCACTGCTGCCATCAGGTACAGGTACAGGAGCCTCAGGACTTGCACCACCAGGTTCAAAACAGTTACTACCCCTCAACCATCAGGGTCTTGAACAAAAGGGGATAACTACACTCATTCTATTTCTGGTGATCCCACAACCAATGATCTCACTTTAAGGATTCTTTATCTTGCTATTTCATGCTCTCCTTATTGCTTTTTATTTATATTTGCATTTGCACAGTTTATTGTTCATTGATCCTATTTACAGTTACTGTTTTATACATTTTCCTGTGGGCACATTCAGCAAAAGAAATCCGGGGTTGTATGCGGTGACATGCTTGTACTCTGATAATAAATGTTACTTTGAACTTTTTGCTTGTCCACAAATAAAACAAGTCATAATTGACAGGCAGTTCGAAGAACTTCTAGTGGAACTAGAGAAAATTGCATGGAAGGCATTCAAGGATATTGTTGAAAATTTTCTTGGCAACTACAGAGGAACAAACTATGTGCGTCTAGTTGACAACATGCTTCAAACATAGAAAACCATGAAGCACAACATATTACAAAAGATTCATTTTCTTCATTCCCATTTAGGTATCTTCCCTGAAAATCTTGGCACTGTTAGTGACAAGTATGGTGAAAGATTTCACCGGGACGTTGCAGTCATGAAGAAATGGTATTAGGGTAACTGGAATCCATCAGTGCTGGCTGATTATTGTTGGACTTTTAAGTGAGAAGCCTTAGATACTGTGTACAAATGAAAATACTCAACAAAACATTTTTAGCTTAATTGAACAATTGTAAACTGTCAGTACCATTATGTAATCAAATGCTTTATATTTAATGAAGGTTAATTTCTTCTCCACATTCCTTCATGATGCAAGAAGTCTGAAATTATGTTTGTGTTCAGCTTCAGGTGGTTTAACATAAGCAAAAAAAAATTCTGATGAAGCAACACTTCAGAAAAAAATTTGTTGTCTAGTGTAATCACCTCAGGTTTGTTTGAAACATCTTGGCGCCAATGTTTCTTGTAACTCCAAAACTTTAAAACTAGTTGAAAGGGCAGCAAGAGAGCTGGAAGGTAATTTGTGTGCGTTTGTTTTTTAGTTCAAGCAAAGTTCATACAAATGACATGGTGGCATAATGACATATGCCATTTACGTACTTTTACACATAACCTGCGATGCATTTTGTAAAAACAGTGCTTGTAACGTTCTCCTTCGCGTGTAACGAAACGCCGAATTAAACGTCGAGATAAACCACAGTTAATAAGAACCAGATCGCAGTAAGATTAACCATTTACTGTTCACTCTTCACATTAACATATGGTGAAAACTGTTGATAAAACAATACAAGATTGATACAGTATTTGTTCCTTCCTTAATATCACATTTCAAGTGTAAATACTTGCAAAGGTGACTATAACTACATTACACTAAGGTGCAGTATACAGGGAGAGTTTACCTGCTCCATTGACTACTTTAAATACACTTCCATGCAAACTATCCGCGACTCTTTAACTAACGAAAGCATAAACATTATCAACCGTCGTTACTTCTAACAGGATCGGCATTAACATCTTAGTTCAATATATCGATTATCTATTAACTTACAGCGTTGCTCTCACTGTGATTTCTCATGCCTGCAAAACGACTTCTGCTCGGGTCTGCCTCGTGGTGAGCCCCCACCCTCGCGTTAATTCCAAACTGGTATTTTCCCACAAGACGCGGCGAAACCGGATGTGACGTCATCGCATGCCGATATATTTTACATGCAATGAATATACTTTAAACACTTCTAATTCTAACTAGAAAATACTATCGAATGAATTACTAAGCAAAAATATTATAAACTAAATAACTGTCGTAAAGACAGCACAGTGCTTAAACAGTATCTTTACAGTATTACTCAAATACGCAACATTTTATACTTTTAACAAGTAGGCTGTGATGCTGTAAGTTGGTGTTGCCTGTGCTCTCTCTGTAGTGTTCCTCTACCATTGTCAGAAGCCTTGAGGTCAAGCACAACTTCAGAAATGATTGTGCCCCAGCCATGCCAACTTCCATGAGGATGGAACACAGCCATGAGGATGTGTGATTGAAGAAGGGTCATAGCTGTTTCTATTTCCTGAGAAGACTGAGGTCCTTTAACATCTGCCGGGCGATGCTGAGAATGTTCTACGAGGCTGTGGTGGCCAGTGCTATCATATTTGCTGTTGTGTGCTGGGGCAGCAGGCTGAGGGTAGCAGACAACAACAGAATCAACAAACTTATTCGTAAGGCCAGTGATGTTGTGGGAATGGAACTGGACTCTCTGACGGTGGTGTCTGAAAAGCGGATGCTGTTCAAGTTGCATGCCATCTTAGACAATGACTCCCATCCACTCCATAATGTACTGGTTAGGCACAGGAGTACATTCAGCCAGAGACTCATTCCACCGAGATGTAACACTGAGCGGCATAGGAAGTCATTCCTACCTGTGGCCATCAAACTTTACAACTCCTCCCTCGGATTGTCAGACACCCTGTCTCAGTAGGCTGGTCCTGGACTTGCTTCTTCTTGGCATGATTAACTTATTATTTATGGTTTATATTGCTATATTTCTTCACCATTCTTGGTTGGTGTGGCTGTAACGAAACCTAGTTTCCCTCGGGATGAATGAAGTATGTCTGTCTGCATTGCCTTTCAGGTGATAAGCCAGCACCCTGTCCGTGGTGAATTCCTTGAAGTATTATCTAAATCAAATAAGGTGGTTTCTTTTAACCTTTCTGTAAACAAGCTTATCTAGATTTTTCTTTTTTACTTCCTCATTTCTGACAGTACAACTTTGTCCAATAATTCGAATGTTAAGTTTTCCCACATACTGACAATAATTCTAAAAGCACCCATTTAATTATGAGGGAGTTTGACACGTCATAATGTTCAGGAAAATTTTTGAAATTTTCAGCAACTCAGGCATCATTAAAAGATTGAACTAAAGATTTGATTTGAAAAATTTTTTATTGCTTCTATCCTGTTGTTGCCTGACTTGCTGAGTGTTCTGAGCATTTTTCATTTTCTCTTTGTGTCCCTTGTTTACTGGTTGTTGTTTCTCATTTGTTCTGCCCATTTGTGGTTAGCAGTTGAAGGGTCATTTTCAAAATCTAGAGAAGGTTTCTGTAGATGATAAATTTGGCGTTTTTTCCATTCCACTGGTACTTCATTGAAATGCAAAGCAGATTTGAGAACACAAAAGGTCATACAGAGACACATGTCGTCTTGTTTCATGGTTTGCTTTCTCATTAGTGCTCTGTATGTGTGAGCTAATGACCTACTGAAAAAGAAAATACAACGTGTGTGTGTGTGTGTGCGCACGCGCGCCCGTGTTCATTCATATGCGCAGATGTTTACCTGGGCGCATGTCCATGACTGCATCCATGCTTGCCTGTGTAACTGTCTTGGTGTGCATTTAAAGTCCAATACAATCAGTAAGGGAGATGATATGTAACTTTGTTCTCATAGGTGTGTCAATAAAGAATCAAAGGTTCAAATTACATTTATTATCAGAGTATGTATGTAGTATTCAACCCTGAAATTTGTCTTCCCTGCAGACAGCCACGAAACAAAGAAAACCTTGGAACCTCTTCAAAGAAAAACATCAAACTCACTGTCCTTCCGCCGCACATGCAAAAAGAAAGAAATCGTGCAAATGGCAACAAACAAATGAGTAAAAAAAAATACAGAATGTATGGGCAAATTTCAGATCAGCTCAGTGGCTGCCCCGTTTCAAAATTACCCAAAGTAGCAACAAAAACGGAGTAACTAGAAACACATCATAATGTGAAATACAGTGTCCAGTCCACATATCACATTGAGTTAACCTTGCCCAAGAACTCTAGCACCATCTTCCAACTGCATTGAAACAGAGAGAGGTGGTTTGAATGCAGCCACCTTCCTTTAGCAGCAATGAGCGAGATGGTAGATGGCGCTGAACACTCGCTCGCCTCCCACACTTGCCTCTATGGTTTCAGTCTTCTTTGGCGCTTTAGTTGATGAGATCGGTGAGAGATGGAGTCAGTCACGGGCTCGCTCACCATCTGCAGACTTCTTGGCCTGTAGGCCACACATTTCGCTTGCAGCTTCGTGGAATCTTCTTGAAGATAGCAAAGAACCAGATCGCCCAATCAGCTTGAAAACACACTGCCCAAGTGCAGCTCACAGGCTCCAATGGTAGCAGATCTACATTTGAAAGAAAAAGAAGATGTAAAAGTGAAAGAAGTAGCTTTGTGAACTGTCTGGAGACTGTTGTCCTTGGTTGCCTTGTTCGCTGGTGCCATCTTCTTGCAGACCAGGAGAGACTCAAGATAATTAACAAGGATTGTCTTGCGGACTGTTAGATTTTATTTTCTAGATTTGTGCTTTGAAGTGTAGACTCGCAGAAATTGTTCAAGCCTTTCATCCTACCATGTCTATGCCAGCTGTTTGTAGAGCCATCTTATTCCCATTATCATGCCTTTCAAAAGAGAATGTGGATATAAGCTGAAGCTTCTGACAAATTGGCATCTCTTTTGGGAGAGTGAGCACATCTATTAAACTAAAAGGTCTCCCATCCCTTACATGGTGATTTACGTTTATCTTAGAATTTGTGGGATTAGTGGAGGTGTGCCTTTCTTCCTGATTTTATACTATTCGATCACTTGTTCCCATGGATCTGTCAGTCGTTGCAAGTGAATGATGGTAAATTTTAGGGATGCTCAGCAGAATCACTTTGCGCCATTTTGCATCCTGAAAGCTTCTGAAACTGCCCAGAGCAGTTGGTGCACACTGAGGTGGTTAGTGAATCACAAGCCAGACAAAGAGTATCTTTGTGTTTTGTACCATGCAAACAGCCAGAAAGTTGTATTTCTTC
This sequence comes from Hypanus sabinus, assembly GCF_030144855.1. Classification (NCBI taxonomy): domain Eukaryota; kingdom Metazoa; phylum Chordata; class Chondrichthyes; order Myliobatiformes; family Dasyatidae; genus Hypanus; species Hypanus sabinus. The sequence goes on from NC_082721.1 coordinate 21,210,413, forward strand.
TTTTGGCTGCATTTTGTTGGGTCCCGTTGGCTTTCATCTTACTATCCTGACTTCCTCCTTTAGTACATTGGTTGTCAATCTACTAAGTGTGCAGCTCAACTCTATTGTATTTCTTTGTTCTACTGTGAATACCTGCAAGAAGATGAATCTCAAGTTAGCATGTTCTGGCATATACATACTTAGATAATGAATTTACTTTGAACTTTGAATGATCTATCATTTAGTCATGATGCTAGCCTCTCCTGGCTATTAACTCGTTGATATTCCTACCCCTAATTCAGACTTGGTAGTTTCCCAGCTCTATCCTTTCAGTTCCCAGCTGCAGTTCTTGTTAAGCTGCTGGTGAGGTGGAAGGAGGAAGAATTTTTCAACAATTGTTAAACATTGAAAACTTTATAACATATGGAAAATATACAGCACAAAAGTAGGCCATTCAGCTAGGCCAATCTCTGAGCAGTGTTTATGCTCAGCATGGGTCTCCTTCCAACAACAACACACAAAATGCTGGAGGAACTCCACACACCAGGCAGCATCTAGGAAAAGAGAATAGTCAGCGTTTCGTGCCGAAACCCTTTGGCAGGACTTTGGATTTGATGGGTCTCCTTCCAGCTGTACTGATATTAACACAGTTAGCAAATGCCTTTCTCTTCCAAACTAATTTGGAAACCTGGTCATTTGTATAATCCAAATGATATACTCCCGGGCAGAATTCTGACTAAAGTTGACTATTCTTTTGTGACCCGGCAAAATCTTTGGGTAACCATATCACAAACGTGTTATTCAAACATATTGATTGTAAACAAATTGTTCTGTGTGTGATTAAGTACAGACTCAGGCCCAATTGCTCTGATCTTCTTGGACAACTGATTTGTACATAAAGTCAGGTCCCTTTGGGCTCTGGTAGGGTTACTGGATTCTAATTGTTTTAGCCTTAAGCAATTAGTCTGTTCAAAGGTGCATTTAACGTCAGAGAAATGTATACAATATACATCCTGAAATCTTTTTCTTCGCAATCATCCATGAAAACAGGGGAGTGCCCCCAAAGAATGAATGATAGTTAAATGTTAGAACCTCAACCCCCCCCCCCCACATGTAAGCGGCAAAGCAACGATTCCTCCCTCCCCCAATGGCGAAAAAAGCGTCGGCACCCACCACCAAGCACTCAACATGCAGCAAAGCATCAGCAAGGACACAGGCTTGCAGTACCCCAAAGACAACTTGTTCACCTGGTAGTCATATACCACAGGCTCTCTCTCTCTCCCCCTAATAAGGGAAAAAGAGGTGTCTCCATTTCACAGCGAGAGGGGAGACATTCCAAAAAACTCATGATTTATGATGTTAAAAGTCCATTGCGTCACTTTTTTCCGAGCTCTGTGCCCAAAGAACTCTGGTTTGTGGGCACACAGCCAGCAGACAGCTTGCTACTTTCAATCTTCCATGTCCCACAACACACTAGATTCCTGCAGAGGCATCAACACTCGGTCTGCACAACTCCAGAACCACGAGATCCCGCAACTCTGAAGGCGAGCTAATCTAGGCCTTGTCCTTGACATGTCGAATAACAGCACAAAGAACCGAAGTCAGCGTGTAACTCCAGGTCAGGGTGTTCAAAAAAACACCGAAATGGAAAAATAGAGATATTAACGATAGAAATAGAGCTGTTTCTGAAGATGCAAACAAAGGAGTGTTGGTTAAGCACTATTGACTCTCCTAAGTTCACATCGATTACTCTCTTTGTGAACGTATGAATTTGAAGCAAGAATAAGCTGCTGGGCCCCTAAATCCTGCTGCGCTGTCTTATACAACCATAGCAGAGTTCTGCATTCCCATCAACCAATTCATACCCTTGCTTTTCAAGTATCTATTTACTCCTGCCTTAAAAATGTTCAAAGGGTTTTCTTCCATTATACTTTGAGCAGGAGAATTCCAAAGGCAATTGACCTTCAGTGAGGAAAATAAGTATTACCTCAACTTTGCTTTAAATGGACAAACCATGTTTTTAAAGAGGGACCCTGACCACAGTATCACAACATGTTTCAATCATGTCCCCTTCACTTTTGCAAACACCAGTGAAACACCGAGCATTTCTCGGTCTTTCCTTATGGGACAGTACTAATCTAGTAAACCTTCTCTGAACTGCTAATGTACACACAGTGGTTTCTGTATCAAATGAAGTGGCCGCTGGGTGTATTTATTGAGAGATCCAGTGCGGAATAGGTCCTTCCATGCCGCCGAGCAACCCTTGTACGTTTGAGGACTTTAGCTGCTGCCGCCCGTCCACTTCAAGCTTCGATGTGTTGTGCATTCAGAAGTGCCCTTCTGCACACCACTGTTGTAGTGTGTGGTTATTTGAGTTACTGTCACCTTCCTGTCAGCTTGAACCAGTCTGGCCATTCTCGTCTGACCTCTCTCGTTAACAAGGTATTTTCGCCCACAGAACTGCTGCTCATTGGATGCTTTCTGTTATGTTGTACCATTGTGTGTGAAAATCGCAGAAGATAAGCAGTTTCTGATACTCAAGCCACCCCATCCAGCACCAGCAATTATTCCATGGTTAAAGTCACTTAGATCACATTTCTTCTCCATTCCAATGGTGGATCTGAACAACAACCGAACCTCTTGACCCTGTCTGCATGTTTTTATGCATTCTGTTGCTGCCACTTGATTGGCTGATTAAATATTTGCATTAATGAGCAGATGTACATCATAAAGTGGCCACTGAGTGTAGATTTGCACTGAGCTTTCTATCCTGGATGCAAAGTGGTAGGGCTGAGTGCTGGAAATGAACAAGTGTTTGGGAAGCTGTCTAGATGATTACAGGTTGTTTAACCATGTGATAGGCTATGGGGCCATATCCTGCCACTTTGTTCTTATTGATCTGCACTGTAACTGCCTGCCCAGTTACTCAACATTTCTTGTCCTAACCTAACCAATCTCATCCATATGAAAAATGGAGGCCTGAAATGCATATTGAAGGAGAGAGTTACATATTTCCTCCAGCTTTTAGATTTGCACTTCCCAACAAGCAAAAAGCACCAACTTTATCCTGCTGAACCGCAAAACCTGCATCAAACCACCAAATCATAGAATACTCACAAATATACAGATCATTACAGCTATACCAGTCAAAAACAAATGTTTTCTAAACTAATCCTATCTTCAGTACTAGCTCTGCAGGCATTCTCAAGAAGAGAGCCCCATTCCCCTCATCTTGCTCTATGTCTCTTTGGAGAGCAAGTCCATTGAATTTAACCTCCTTGGTTTTGTCATCAATATTGTCAACTGTCTTTAGTCCATGCCATTTACTCAGCTTTGCACTGAGGTTGTGGCCTGCTCGTAAATCGGCTGCAGTGATGCCTGGCTTTGTGTCTGGGCAAACTTCCTTTCATAAAATTCAGGTCTGAATGCTATTTGCTTACTTTTATTGTTCGCACAATTTGCTTTTTTTTTCTCTCTGCATGTTGGGTGTTTGTAAATGGGTTCTGTTGGGTTTCTTTATTTTGTGGCTGCCTGTAAGGAGATGAATCTCAAGGTCACAAAACGTGTGCGTACTTTGGTAATAAATGTACTTTTGAACTTTTTTTTTAACTTTATTTTCTCCACTACTTCTGGAAGGAGTTCTTGTCATTTCAATGTTCAAAGTGAATTTATTATCAAAGTATGCATGTATTATTCTTATTCATTTTCTTGCAGCATTCACAGTAAAACAAAGAAATATAATAGAACAATTATAAACTACACACACTGACAAACACTAATATGCAAAAGAAGACAAATTGTGCAAATACAAAAAATATAAATAATATAATAAAGCAGTAAGTAAGCGAATAACGCTGAGAACACAAGTTGTAGGGTCCTTGAAAGTGAGTCCATAGGTTGTGTTCGGTGATCAATATACAGTGTTGAGGTGAACAAAATTATTCATGCTGGTACAGGAATCTGATGTTTGGAGGGTAGTAACTGCTTCATATGCTCCCTACGTGAGCCTGTGATAATAAGGATTCAAGTTCACAAGCTTGCTGGAGAGAGGAGAGCAATGAAATGACTTGGAATTGGAAGGACATCCTTTTCCACTTTCCCTTTTAAAGTTCCAGGTTGCCAGATCAGTGTGTATGAAGAAAATATACTAGCACAGCTTAACAACTAGGGTTCAGTGCTTACTCTGGATGTTGGACATGACCTGGGCCCACCAGTTTCCTCTATCTCCCAGACTTTGTTTGTTAGACTAATTAGTCATTGTATGTTGTCTCCAGGGTGTGAGTAGCATAATCTGGGGCAAATTGCTGGCACTGTGTGGAGAGTACATTACAGCGGAGAAAATTCTAGGTGAAGGGAATTGCTCTGTGAGCCAGCAACGGGCTGAACAGCCTCTTTCTCTGTTGCCTAAACATACGAAATTAACCTAAAGCAGGCCCCTTGGCAGCTTGTTCTGAAGTTCCCAAAAACGGACATGTTACCTCATGCAAGATGTCCATTCATTTGCTTAAATTCATATGCAAGAGAAGTTGAACCAATTCAACCAGGTGAAGGTCACACTTGAGTGCACATTGAACCAAATGATAGTGTACCTCTAGGAGGTAGCAGCTGTATTAACTGAGATACCCCAGAATCAGACTGATTCCTTATCTGGTGATGTATAGCCTCTATAGGTTGGGTCATTACATTTTAAACCAATAATAGTTGCTACAATGTAGATTTCTGCCCTCTTCAAGAGAACAAAATAACATTGAAAATAATAAACCCAAGAGATTCTGCAGATGCTGGAAACCCAGAGTAACACACACACAAAATGCTGGAGGATCTTAGCAGGTCAGGCAGCATCTCTGGAAGGAAATAAAGTGTCCTGATGGAGGGTCTCAATCCGAAATGTTGACTGTATTCGTTTGCATAGATGATGGCTGACTTGCTGAATTCCTCCATCACTTTGTAAATGTTGGAAATAATTTCTGGTTCAAGCTGAAGAGAGAGAAAGCCAGCCAGTGGTTTGGATCAGTGACCTCTCACAAGGAAGCTGCCCAGCCTATTGAATGTTTCCAACATTTGCTGCTTTCGCTTAATATTTCAAGCATCTGCAGCCTTTTGATGTTTGTTCGGAAAAGGCTCATTTCTCTTCCTTCCTCTGAGATTCTCGTGTGGCCCTTTGCTTCAGCAAAACCAGAACCAAGGGGCGCAAAAGTGAAATGCTCACCAGTTTTGTATTTAAGAAGCTGCATTACCAGACGAATGAGCAGCATGCTTGCACAACGCTTTACAGTGCTAGCAACCCAGTTCAGTTCCCACCGCTGTCTGTCATTCTCCCCATCCTCCATGTGGGTTTCCTCCATTTCATGTTAAAATCTTTTAAAATTATTATTGAAGATCAGTAAAAAAAGATACATTAAGTCAATATGTCATTATGTACAATGAAGAATTAAATTAGCAAATAGCTGATTAACAAAGCTAAGCAATTTATCAATAATAAGAAGAAAAAATAAAGTGTTAAGGGTTTTTTTTTAAAGGAAAAGGAAAAAAAAACCCCTACTAACTAACTAAAAAGAAACCCCTACTAACTGAAAAAAATCAAAACAAAAAACCCCATTGGGAGCACAACCCCAGAGCTATACATCATACAAGCTTCCATTAAAAAAAAATCAATCCACCAACTCAAATCCATTTAAAGAAAAATCAGAAATAAACCATATTAATTAACTCAAATCAGATGATAGTAGTGGGCGAATAAACCTCACTTTTTCTCAAAATCAAATCGAGGATCAGAAGTTTGACTTCTGATTTTCTCGAAACTAAGACATAGCATCACCTGAGAGAACCATTGTATCAAAATAGGAGCAGAAGCATCTTTCCATTTCAACAAAATAACCCTTCTGGCCAATAATGTAATGAATGCAATTACATGTTGGTCTGATGGAGAAACACCAAGAACATATTGAGGGATTATACCAAATAAAACTGTCAATTTATTAGGTTGTAAATTAATTTTTAAAACTTTAGAAATTGTAGAGAAAATAGACTCCCAAAAATGTTTCAATACAGAACAAGACCAAAACATATGTGTCAATGTGGCTGTTTCGGTTTTACATCTGTCACACTGACTATCAACATTAAGAAACATTTTAGACAGTCTCTCCTTTGTCAAATAGTAGCGATGTACAATTTTAAATTGAATTAAAGAGTGATTGGCATGGGTTTCCTCCAGCTTCTGTGGTTTCTTCCCACAGTCCAAAGGTATAGATGTTAGTAGGTTAACTGGTCGCTTGGGTGTAATTGGGTGGTGCAGGCTCATTTGGCCAGAAGGACCTATTATTGTGCTGTATCTCTAAATTAAAAGTAAGAATAACATTAACTAAATTTTATATACTGCCACTAAATTTGGTAAAATATTCCCAGGTAATTTTCAGGAATGTAATGAAACAAAAACATAATGTGCTGCAAGAATTGAAGTGAAGCTTGGCCCAGGTGCTGTGGGCCAGGGAGAGGGTTAACCTCTACAGTTCAAAATGAATAGTGGGGACAAGAACTTACTGTGCGTGTAAGTGATCCATAAAGATCAGGAAATGCTATTTACAATGCAGCTAATCGATGCACAAATGTTACGGCTGAAATTTATTGGAGATATGCTAGCTGCCGCTTGAAGAGATCTGAGGCCTAATTGCCCCCTGAGCAAGCAAAACTTTGTAAATGGAGTGCACGATTTATCTGAGAACATAAAATTTTGCTTCCTGGTACAGTTTTATTGATCTTAGTAGCTGCAGATATTCCATACTCCATTAGCTGTTTTCAGTATCTCAGGGAATAAGGAGGATGGTGACATGCGTGAAAATAGGTAGTGTATTTTCCACATCCCCTTCAGTAGACACCAAGACAGTTTGTAGGCAATAAAGTTCAGATGAAGTTATTCAGAACTTCATATTTGAGATGAAGGTTCTTAATCTGAAACCTAGACGGTCCAATTTCCCTTTACAGTTTCTCAAACGCTTTTTTAGTTCGAAGAGATTGGAGATTACCTTTATTTATCATGTGTAGGTTGAATCATATAGTGAAGTGCTTCATTAGCATCAAATCAATTCGGCGAGGAATTTGCTAGGCAAATGTCACTATGTTTCCAGCGCCAACGTAGCATGCCCACAGCTCAGTAACCATAGTTCTTTCGTCTTTTGGACTGTGGGAGGAAACCAGAGCACCTGGAGAAAACCAACTGGTCGTGGGGAGAATGTACAAATTCCTTATAGACAACAACAGGAATCAAACCCCGATCTTATAGCTGGCGCTGTAAAGTGATTGTGTTAGCCACTGCACTACCATGCCACCCGCAAAACTATGTGTCCTTTTTTTTAAATTGCATATTTATTCAGTTACTTGAATTTAAATCTCCCAACCGCTATGGCAGGATTGAAAATTGTATCCCTGATCAATGGAATTCTGGCTTCTGCTCCGGAACTTCAGTTTGTCTCTTGCAACAGAAGCGTTAGTGATCTAGGCAGGTGAACAAGAATGATGATGAACAGGCTGTAATTAAACAGACTGCACTGGGTTGCACTCATTCAGGAAAGCAGAGAGTGCGTCACATTTCTGCTTGCAAACTGTGGAAAGGCTTTGGAAAATTGGGAGGTGAGTTACTTGCTGCAGGCACTGATCTGCTCTTTTAACCACAGTATTCTTAGAGTTATTGGACATGAATGTATGGTAATTTAGTTTATTGGACTAGGAGGAATGAAGTTATTTTATCAGGCTTTGACTGGCAGCTGCAATAGTTTTAATTGACTGGATGTTGTTCTCTCCTCTCCAGTAATGCCTGAGAGAAGAACAATATTCTTACAACATTTGATGGTGTAGATACAGGAGTAATTTTTCCCTTTCCTGAGATATCCAAAACCAAGGATCACATTCTCAAACTGAGCTACTGGACATTCAGGATGAGCAGAGACCTTTACCCAGACAGTAGTGAATCTCTACCTGTGAAGGTTTGGTCACTCATTGTGTTCAGAAAACTGATTAATAGATTGACATATAGTGTTGAAATCTACAGCTGCATATACATCTGATGAAAGCTTGGATTGAGCATTGGCAGATGGAACTTCATCCCATCAAGTGTAAGGTATGTAATTTGAGAAGTTAAATGCAGGTAAGAAAATTACAATAAATGATAAGGCACTAAGGAGTGTGGATGAACAGGGGCCTAGGGATTCAAGACCAGTGTTCTCTGAAAGGGTTGCGCAGACTGATAGAGCGGGGAAGAAGTCATGTGGCATTAGGGTTCATGAGTCAGCACATGGAGTATGACTATTTGGTGTTATATTGCAACTTTATAGAGTATCGGTTAAACAACTCTTGGAATATTGTGCACTGTTCTGGAGGGCACAATATAAGAAGAATTTGATTGCACTGAAGAGAATAGAGAAAAGATTCACCAAGATGTTGCCTGAAATGAAGGACTTTAGTTATGGGGAGAGATTGGTTTCCGTGGATTGAAGAAGGTTGAGAGGTGGTCTGATAGAAGACCAGAACCAAGAGTTGTGAAAGTGAAATGCTCACCAGTACTCCCTGGTAAGGAATTCAGGATGATAGAAAAATGGAGAGCTATGTAAGAAGGGTAGGGTTGGTTTCAACAATCCAAACCTTCAGTTATTCAACAAGCTTAGGTTATAAGGTAGGCACAGTATCGTGGGCCAAGGGGCCTGTACTACTGTAGTATTCTCTGTTCTATTTTCAAAATGTATAAGATTATGAGGGTCATAGACAGAGTAAGTGAACAAAATCTTTTTGCCATGACGGTGGCATTAAGAACTAGAAGATGGGTTAGAGGTGAGAAAAAGGAGTTTTGACGAGGATCTGAGGGTTAAAGTTAATAGCTGGGGCACACTTACAGAGCAGGTAGTGGGACTGGTTAAAATTACGAGGTTCAGCAGATAATTTAGGCATAAAGATAGGTATGGCTTAGAAGGATGTGATCCATATGCCGGGATTTCTATAAATGGTCAAATTGATTAGCATGGGTATAGTGGGTTGAAGAACCTGTTTCTATGGTGTAAGACTCTTAATAGAATGGAGGATATTGGGATCAATGCAGGAAAATGGCACTGAGGTAAAGGTCAGCCAGGATCTGATCGAATGGCACAAAAAGCATGACGGGCCATATGGCCTGCCACTCTTTAAGTTTGTATGAAGTTGGACCAGAGTGATCAGAGGCTGCATCTCTTCTTTGGCTGGTGAATAAAACGTGACCTGAAATAGGCTGAGTTAGTGACAGTTGCACATAACTGACAGACATAAAATCAATTGCCGTTGTTTTTAGCATTGTGGTTACCAAGTTTAGTTAGCATGGAAATTATGCAGTCATCACCATTGAGTAATTGCAGAGCAGTTACTATTAAATAGATTGGCCACTCAGTGGAAATAAGGTTTATTCATCAAATAAACTCAATAGACTCTGAAACCAAGTCCAATTAAAATGCAGACGATTTGATAACAAGATGACGCTGGCAGCCAATGGGAAAGTTTTGCAAACAGCTCATGAAAGTATGAGATACTCCAGTAGATACGCATCTTCTGAACTGCGATTACTGCAGTGGCAACTTGTCATTTACCTTTTAACAGTGAACTTTGGAACCGACTAAGTGATATGGCACAATTGCACTCTCCATGGGTATTTGACAGACTAGGTTGGAAAGTGTGGGTACAGCTGGGGCAGCCATTGCCCAGGGTGGATGATGCATCAAGGTCTGATAATGCAAGATGAGCACGTAATCAGCTCCAATATTCCACGCCGATTAAAGTGTTGAAGAAGACTAAAACACTGAGAACGAGAGTGGAAAATGAGCAGGTTGTTCAGCGTTGCTTACCTACGTTTGACTGGTCTCCCTTTCTTCTCATTACTACCATTGTGCAGGGATCTTGGGTCCGACGCTGCCAGGTTTGGGAGCCGTTGTCGCCCAAAGGGCATTGAGCTCCTGGACGTGTTTCACTCCTCTTTAATGCTGAACTGGTTCCACTTTCGGTTCCATGTTGTTTTTGTTTTTTTTAACTATCCGCACAATAGAGCCAGCAGCATCTCTACTTTCTGCGAAGGCTGAGGAAAGTCCATCTCCCACCCCCCCCATCCTCACCACATTCTACAGGGGTTGTATTGAGAGCATCCTGAGCAGCTGCATCACTGCCTGGTTCGGAAATTGCACCATCTCGGATCGAAAGACCCTGTAGCGGATAGTGAGGTCAGCTGAGAAGATCATCGGGGTCTCTCTTCCCGTCATTACAGACATTTACACTACACACTGCATCCGCAAAGCAAACAGCATTATGAAGGACCCCTCGCACCCCTCATACAAACTCTTCTCCCTCCTGCCGCCTGGGAAAAGGCACCGAAGCGTTCGAGCTCTCACGACCAGACTATGTAACAGTTTCTTCCCCCAAGCCATCAGAATCCTCAATACCCAGAGCCTGGACTGATACCTTACTGCCCTATTTTCTTGTTTATTATTTATTGTAATGCCTGCACTGTTTTGTGCAATTTATGCAGTACTGGGTAGGTCTGTAGTTTTTTTCTGTGTTTTTTACGTAGTTCAGTCTAGTTTTGTACTGTGTCATGTAACACCACGGTCCCGAAAAAACTTTGTCTCATTTTTACTATGTACTGTACATAGCAGTTATGGTCAAAATGACAATAAAAGTGACTTGACTTGTCTTGAATTTGACCCCTTATGCAATTTGGAAATGTGGCAGTCTTGTTATGTGCATTCTTTAGTTAATTCTGTTACGTTTCTTTGTTTTGTAAGTGCCTGCAAGAAGATAAATCTCAAGGTTGTGTATGGTGTATATACTTTGATAGCAAATGTGAACTCTGAATGGTTACAATTTCTTCCAGCAAAAAAAGTGGTAATTTCTCATGAAAATATGAGTAGAAGATAGTTGGATATAAATATCGTGCAGAAAATTATCTTGTCTTAATTTCCATTCTGGCTTGTTGGATTCTGAGGTAATTGGTGAAGGCCATGATTAATTAAGCACTTAAATCCAGATCCCTAGTAACAGTTGACTGTTGGACGAAATAGCTGAACAAGGCATTTAGTTTGAGGAGATTCAGTAAATGAACATTAAAATGCTGTCTCGCCAGTGATGCCTATATCATGTGAATTAATTTGAATAGAGGCATTAGCAGTAGTTACAGTATAGTGATTCAGTAATCACAATTCTACTTTCATCTTCAAAAACTTCTGCCCTCTTTCTATCTCTCTTGCGCTCTCTCCTTCTCCCTCCTTTGCTGTCACTCACTCTCTCCCCCACTTTCCTTTTTGCTCCCTCTCTCCCTCACTCTCCTTTTCACTCTCACTGTCTCTCTTGTGTTCTCTCACCTCCCCCAGGCCAACTGTTGTTACGACTATCCTGATGGAGATTACTGACCTCCCCACTGGATGAACAGAGATTCACAGACCCTTTTCTCTGGCCAGTGGGCCTCATCTTCCAGACTTCCAATTCGCCATTGGACCTTGGCCCTTGGCATTGATCCCAGGACATGCCAATCACTGAACACCAGTGTTACAGTGTGGGCAAAAGGGCTGTCAATTTTTGCATAACATGTCGCTGCAACGAACATTGTGATTTTGACCAAATAAACTTTTTATTATGTTGCATTGGGGGTCTTCTGTGTTCCCCTGAGAGGGTCTTTTTGTTTAAAGTTTACCAGGAAGAAAGTATCTTTAACAACGCAGTACGGTTTGAGTGCCCTTTATCCAAAATTCCAAAATCCAAACAATCTCAAAAATCTGAATTTTTTTGAGTACTGACATGTGTCATAAATGAAAAATGACACAAGGCGTTGGGAAGATTCCCAGGTGATGAGCAGGTTTCTGTGTACTACAAACACTTCTGAGAAGTGACCTCACATATGTACTGAACAGAAGTCAATAAAAATAGAAAAATACTGCATAAAGCGAGAAATGAAGATCTTGATTGTGTACCATTAGTGTTGGAGTGAACATATACCACTTACCGGTGTGCTGATCATGAAACAAGCAAAGATCTATCACAACAAACTGAAAATTGAAGGTATTTGTGAATATTCAACAGTCTGGTTACAGAGATTTTAAAAAAGGAACGGCATTAAAATTTTAAAGTGTCAGTTGATCATGAAAATCTAGCACCAGAAATGGTCTCGGTGCCGATTGTTCTTATACCTTATGTAATGACATTAAATTTTTAAAGCATTGCTGATGAAAATCTAACACCAGAACAAGTCTACAATGCTGATAGGTTTTTTTTACCATATATAATGGCATTAAATTTTTAGTGTCGTTGATGAAACTCTTAACAGCAGAATAAGTCTACAGTGTTGATTGTTTTTATACCTTATATAAATCTGAAAAAGTCAAATACAAGTACAATGTACTGTAATCTTTGTAGATGGAGTCTGAAAGCCTGCCATTGTTTGTTGTTCATCAACTGATTCAGGTATTCTCCCAAAGCAGCCATGCTGCTTTTGCTACCCTGCACACTTTGTATTTTTATTATTTTAATGGTATGTAATCATTTTTAACTCAAGTACATATGCATGATGTATAAGTGTAAACAAAGATTGCATACCAGTAGCACATAAATTTAGAGTCAGAAGTGATGGCGATCCCAAGCTATCATGCTATATAATCTAAAATCCAAAGCACTTCCACCCCTAAGCATTTTGGATAAGGAGTACTCAACCTGTACCACTCATGCATTGCAGCATCGGCCAAGATTTTCTGCAGAGATCTCTGGGGTCAATCAAGGTCATAGCCATCTGACTCCGAACTGAAAATGGGATCAACTGATTCATGACTGACGCATCCAAACCATGCTAAAATAATTTAGAGTATTCTCAAGAACAGCTTTTCTTCCTGTTCCTTGGCTACCTTGAGATGGTGGTGATGAGCTGGCTTTTTGTACAGTCCACAGTCCTTCTGGGAAAAACACCCCCCATTTGTGCTGTTGCAACATTTATATATTAAGAAAGGATGGTGTGTGATTTGTAGGAGTTCTGCTGCAGCTGGTAGTGTTCTTCTGCTCTTGTCCTCCTTGTGGCTAGAGATTCCTGGTTTGCGAAGTGCTGTTGCATGAGTATTTATGGTGCATTTTGTAAATGGAACACACTGCAGCCATTATATGCTGGCTCAAACCTCAAAGTAAAATTATTAAAGTAAGTATATGTTACCATGACATACTACCTTGAGATTCATTTTCTTGCATTTACAGAAAAAAAGAAATGCAATAGAATTTTAGGAAAAGACTACATGAAGAGAAGAAGACTGACATATAACTAATATACAAAAGAAGACGAGCTGCAAATAAAAATAATACTGAGAAGATGAATTGCAAAAGGCCCTTGAAAGTGAGTCTGTAGGTTGTAGATTCAGTTCAGAGTAGTGGTGAATGAAGTCATTCATGACAATTCAGTAGCCTGATGGTTGTAACTACTCCTGAACCTGGTGGTTTGGGACCAATGGCTATTGCACTTTCTGCCCAATAGTAGAACCGGGAAGGGGGCAAGGCCATTGAGGTTCATTGATTTAATGCCAGTTAAGTATGCTGTTCTGTCTGGAATGGGACTGAACTTCTTAAGACTCTTTCTAAATTGCTCTTATCCAGGCAGGAAGAGAGATTTCCATTGGTCTCCTGACTTGATCTAAACTATGAAGGAATAGGTGATACATTTCCAAGTCAGAATTTATAGTTGGAGGGGATAGATTTAAAAGGGACTCAACGGCAACTTTTTCATGTAGAGAGTGAATATATAAAATGAGCTACCAGAAGAATTGGTTGAGGCAGGTGCTTTTAATGAACATTTGGACAGGTACATGGAAAGGTGGGGCTTAGATAGATGTGGGCCAAATACAGGAAATTGGTGCTAGATGGGTGGGCACCATGATTACCGTGGACTCTTTGGACTGCAGGGCCTGTATCTGTGTTGTATTACTCAATGACTATTTGAACCTCGGTACAGAACACTTAGAGTTGTTTTCCAAAGTACCTGTTGTCTGTGCCCTTGACATTCTAGTTATATCAGGTGCTGTGGATGAATTTGCAATGCCTACTGCAGGTGATGCACATTGCAGCCAAAGTGTGCTGGCATTTAAGAGGAAAATATTGAAATCAGATTAATATTTAGACACATCTATTTCTGCACGTAATGTTTGCATTCTTAGATGTGGGAGTTAAGGACTGGATTTGTGAAGACGTTCTTCAGTTTCACAGTTAATAAATGGCTTTATAATGCGTTTCAAAAAGCTTAGTTGACTTTTCAGTATCTTATAGGTACAGAGCTGAATCTTTTATCTGATAATTTAAATTGCTATGCAGTCATTGTTACAATAACTTCAGTTTTTTGCCATTTGGAGGAACAGTCTTGGTACAGGTGGCCCTCCCCCGTTTTTCGAACGTTCGCTTTACGACAGCTCACTGTTACGAAAAACCTACATTAGTTCCTGTTTTCGCTAACCAAAGAGGATTTTCGCTTTTACGATAAAATGACGCCAGCTTTATACGTATATTTACCCAGAGAAAGACTACAATGACCGTGAAACTTTGTGTGGGCAGTTGTTTTGCACATGTGTGTACATGCCGATTAATTTTTTTTCTCTCTCCAAATCGATTTTGGTTCGCTGTCTTCCCGAGTTTGTTAAGTGAAACTACAGCGTACATACAATATTTCTACTTTATATAGGGTGTATATTTGTCTTATCATTCCTGCTTTTACTATATGTTAAATGTTATTTTCGGTTTTATGTGGTATTTGGTTTGATTTGGTAGGTTTTTTTTGGGTCTGGGAACGCTCAAAATTTTTTCCCATATAAATTAATGGTAATTGCTTCTTTGCTTTACAACATTTTGGCTTACAAAAGGTTTCATAGGAACATTCTACCTTCAGATTGCAGGGGAAACCTGTATTAAGTGGAAACTGTAGATAGAGTTATTTGGTTTTGCCTATTTGACAAAATATTTTACACATGGCAGATTAAGATTAGTGTACAGATATTTGGAGATTCAATCGTTCCCTTTAATATCAGAGAATGTGTACAATATGCAACCTGAAGTTCATGCTCTTCGCCGACATCCACAAAAATAGAAGTACCCCAAAGAATGAATGACAGTAAAAAATGTCAGAACCCCAGAGCACCCCTTCTCACCCTCCCACGCACTAGCAGCACCAATGCATCAAGCCTCCCTCTCTCTTCCCCCATTTATTTTAGCAAAAAGCATCAGAGCACACCACCCATCAAGCAAGCAAAGCCCCCAACTCGAGACCATGGTCTTCAGTACAGAAAAACTAATTGTTCACCCAACGATTCAACGTGCCACGGGCTGTCTTTCTCCTTAATAAAGGGGTAGAGAGGTGTTACACAGTAACACAGTGGGAGAAGAGAGCAACAAAAATAAAACAACTTGCTGATTTACGGTGTTAAAGTCTGCCATGTCGCTTCTTTCGAGTTCTCCGACATGGGAATCGCAGCAAACTGTTCCCCACCAATGAGAGAGAGACATTTGCTGTGTGCAGAGACCTCCAACAGCTGATCCGATGTTCCCAACATCCATTTTCTCCTGCAATGCTTCAGTCAGTGGCAGCGGCATAGAATCGGCTCGTCCACAGGGCCGCAAAAACCAGGAACCCCAAAGGCACGCTCGTCTTCTAGCCTGCACCCTTGGGACATTGAAAAACGGAGGGACGGTCGATGAACCCTAGGAGTGGGTACCATTGTTGTAAAGAACAAAAGTTTGGAGTGCAGCTCTAGGTCAAGGTCACTGACAGAACTGATTCATCTTGAAAAGGGAGATAAAAGAGATATTAAAGGTAGAAATTAAGCTGTTTCTGCAGATAAGCTCAGAGAAGCTGCTGTCTAGCACTCTTGTAGACATTAAAGCAAATTGTCCTTGGGCCAGAAGGTTTCTTAGTGGAGAAATTAATGATTCTGAGTTACTTATGGTAATGTTGTAGACGAACATTTGCTTGGCAGTAAAATAAAATGTTTGCTAACTGCAAGACTAGTAGTTGGTAAAATGAGCTATGGAAATTCCACTGTAAGTTTACATACACTGCTGTTATATTTTTAAAGTTGTCTCACAGGTACATGTCAAACAGGAAATGTTGGCTGCCAGAATTGTATCATGTTTTTAGATTGTGTTGAGAGAAAACTAGACTGTATTGGTTTTAGTGATTCTTTTTCACTCTCTGAGTCATAAACTTTAGTTTTTTTTCAAACTAAATTTGGTGTGTTTAGACCCAAGCAGTAGGTTCTAAATTCCATTGCATGAACAATGAGCTTTTATCTTTTAGAATTAATGTAAATATTCTTGAAAGTTCTTCCCTATTTGCCTTCACCCCACCAAAACTTTAACCCATTACTTTTGCATACACTGCCTGGTTTTCCATTTCCAAGGAGTTAGCTGTCCTTGGCACTGATACCTAATGTTTTAAAACTGAGTCTCAGATTAATCTTCCCTCCTGGAACAGGTATGTACATCAGCTGCTGTTGCTTGAATGTTGAAGAAGACCAAGATTGGGGTTGAAAAATAATGGAATGTTTTCTTTTTCCATTCTCTTTCAGAGTTGTTGGAATTCATGTGAACATGTTGAAGAGAAAGAAGCCTCATAGGTAAAGGGGAGCATTGGGACAGAGCACAACCCAGTGTGGTTATTTTTGTGTTGATCATCAAGTTGCTGGAGTACTGTTGTTCAATTCGAGCTGCGTTCAAAGGTTTAAAGGTTTATTTATTATTGAAGAATGTATTTAGTATACAGCTCTGATATTCGTCTTCTCCAGGTAGCCATGAAACAAAGAAAAACCTTGGAAGTTATTTCAGAGAGTTACACCAAACCCACCCCCAGCACAAAGAAGGAACAGCAATACGATCATCAAACACCCCCTCCCCCTGAACAAACCACAACACGATTATCAACCCCTCCCTGATCCCTCTCACCCTGCACAAAAAAATTAACAAGAACACAATAAGAATATGGACCCCCCCCAAAACACCCTTCCCCACACAAAATGCAACAAGAAATAATGAGCAAAAACACAGAATATCAAAATCATAAGACTGAAAAAAGTCCATAGTCCAAATCCATGAGCGTAGAAACCTCAGTAACATCCTCTCAAGATCATGGAAAGAGAGAGACACAGAGGCCTACCCACTGGGCACAGTGATATGGCTCTGGCAGTAGAATGATGCCACCAGCAATCAGAAGGCCGGCAGTCGGTGCTCAGCTTCCACGTTCATCTTGATGTTTCAATCTTCCTCGTCGTTTTAGTTGGGGAACAATAGAAGTTTTAGTCGGCAAAATGGGGTCGAACATCTGCTCACATCCTGTCTCGTAGTTTCTTCACTTCGAGGTGTGACCTACTCATGATAATTCCTAAACCATAAGAAGAAACATGGGTACCAATGGATGACCACTGCATTCAGGAACTGGGTACATTTGAACGCATGGAATTTGTTTCATACTATTGGATATCTGAATTAACTTCAAGACACCTTCAGATGTTTTAACACTGCAAAAGTCACGAGAAATGAGAAGATCTGTATAAATTGGATGCAATAAGCAGAATGGCAAAAAGCCAATCCTATTGAAATGGTTACAGAAGGCTTTTTAACTTTTTTCCCCCAGATGTTGGCATCACTGACCAGGCTAAGAATTATTGTCAATCTTTATTTACTTTTAAGAAGGTAGTGGTGAGTCACCCTCTTGACTAGCTCCTTTTGATGAAGATATTCCCATATTGCCTTAGTGTTAAGAGTTTTAGGATTTAGAACCAGAGATAATGAACACCAGTACGTTTCCAAGTCAGGAGATTGTGTGCCAGTGGGAGGTGGTGTTCTCATAACCTGCTGATGGACTTGTGGTTTTGTTGTCATACTAACTTAAATGCAGTGCATTTTCACAGGGTATCCCTGTGGGATGGGTGACAATCAAGTGAGCTGTTTTGTCCTGAGTAGTTTTAAGTTTCTGGTGTTAACAGGGTTCCACGCTCCAGATTACACGGAGATTGTTCCATTTTCCTTTTGTTCTGTGGCAGGCAGAAAATGGAAAGGATTTGGGGTGTCACAGGCTGAATTTCTTGACATAGGTGAGCCTGCTGTTATAACCATACTGCAGGGGTTCCCAACCTGGGGCCTACAGACCCCTTGCTTAATGGTATTGGTTCATGGCATAAAAAAGGTTGGGAATAATGTGTGTGGCTGGTGCAGTGAATTTCTAGTCAGCTGTGGTCCCTGTTCTCCAGAATAATGTTGATGTTGACTGAGATCATGATCCCTGTTTTTAGCACACTTCTTAAAAGATTTTGCAAAGACTTCATGCATGGCCCTGTGTTGATCTTATGTCCAATGGAGTCATCAACTCTACATCAGCCATGCTAAGGACTGTGTTATACTGTGAGCTCCTCTCGTTCCCTTACACGTGAGAGTACAGACTCAGTCTGTTTAATCTCTCTTTGTACAAAAAGGCTTCTCCCCCCCCCCCCCATGAATCATCGGTGCACCTTCACAGCTCTCCCTCTATTGCAGAAATATGCATTGTTGAATAGGGAGCCTGCATCGAAAGTCACTATCTGTCTCCAGACAGATGTATGGAAGTCATCAAGACAACTTGTTTTGATTTTTGTCAGGGTAATGGGGGAAGAGAGTTGTCATTTTCGGGTTGATTTGTGATCTTGGGAAAGTACTTGCAGGAGAGTAAGGGCTTGTAATTTGGATCTCCTGAGCTTTTCAACAATTTGGAGTCAGCCGTATTGCTGGAAAACAAATTAGTTGGCCTAAAGCTCACTTCTTGAAGATTTTGCGTAGTCATCATTCATGGCCCTGAATAGTTGACCTTATAGTCAGTGAAGGCCAGCATTCAGTTCTCGTGCCTCCGTGCTTGCTGAACTGATGAACTAAATTTTTGTGCACTAAGAAACCCAGGCCCTTCTGAATCTTTCAGTCACTCAACATTTAAAATATACACTGCTTTTCTATTTCAACAGTCAGTGGATGGCCAAAACCTATTTGCTTATTTAACCTTGCTTTTAACTTACACCTTTTTGTCTTTTTTCCCATATTTATTTTTATTTTTTATTTTATATTCATGTTTGTACTTTTATCCCATTGTTCAAAGTAAATTTATTATCAAAATACATATACGTCCCCATATACAGCCCTGAGATTTATTTTCTTGTGCACTTACTCAGCAAATTTATAGAATAGTAACTATAACAGAATCGAGGAAGGATCAACCAGTGTGCAGAAGATAACAAACTCTGCAAATGCAAGTATAAATAAATACCAATAAATAATGAGAACCTGAGATAATGAGATAGAGTCCTTAAAATGATCATTGGTTGTGGGAACAATTCAGTGATGGGGCAAATGAGTGTAGTCATCCCCTTTTAGTCAAGGTTCTGACAGTTGAGATGTAGAAACTATTCTTGAACTTCGTGATGTATCTCCTACCTGATGGCAGCAGTGAGAAGAGAGCATAACCTGGGTGATGGATGCTGCTTTCCTATTGTTTCATGTAGAGGTGTTCAGTGCTTGTAAGGCTTTACCCATGATGTACCAGGCTGACTCCTCTGCCTTTTGTAGAATTTTCCTTTCAAAGGCATTGGCATTTCCATACCAGGCTGCAATGCAGCCAGTGAATACACTTTCCACTACACATCCATAGAAGCTTGTCAAAGTTTTAAATGTTATGCTGAATCTCCTCAGAATCTTGAAGAAGTAGAGGCACTGCTGTGCTTTCTTTGCAATTGCACTTACATGCTGGTTGCAGGACAGGCCCTATGAAATAGTAACACCCAGGGATTTCGATTTGCTAATCCACTCCACCTCTGATCCTCCAATTGAGGACTGAATCATGGACCTCTTGTTTCCCTCTCCTTAAGTTTATAATCAATTCCTTGGTCTTGCTGACATTGAATGAGAGGTTGTTGTTATGACACCACTCAGCCTAATTTTCAGTCTTCCTCCTGTAAGCTATTTATTCTATGCTATGATTCATCACCACCTTTGATTCGGCCCACAACAGTGGTGTCATCAGCAAACTTAAGTATGACATTGGAGCTGTGCTTAACCACACAGTCGTAGGAATAGAGTAGAGGACTAAGCACGTAGTCCTGTGGTGCACCTGGGCAGCCGGAGATCATGGAGGAGATATTGTTACCAAACTGAACTGAATGGGGCCTAATAGTGACTGTAGCATTTCGAGCTACATCATCTGTATGAAAAGTGCTCTATAAATAACGTTGTTATTATTTTCATTTTTTTCTGCTCAAGCTGGTAAAACCTAAGGCACAAGCATAGCCAAGCACACTTATTTCTCAGTTGCTAGGAGCTTTCAGACTACTCTAGTGGTGTTTAGTATTGTGGCTTTCTGAAGATTTACATAAGTATTGCAGTGTAGGCCTGTGGTGTGATTTTGGGATGATACCAGTTGTAGATTTTACTATTGGGGCAACGTGTACCTGTTCATTTTCTGCAGTCTTTTGATTTCCTCTTTTAATTCAACATATTTCTGGTGTTTTTCACTTACTAATTTCTGTATACCGTGTTTGTTTGGAATAACCAGATCTATGAAGTTGATGGTGTTATTACTGTTATTTCCTTTCCATATATTTCATCTGCTGCATCCTTTCCCCATTAACTTGGCCACTAAAAATCACCTGAAGCCATGCACCCTCTAAGAAGTCCACATAGCCACCAGGCTTGGTATCATCAGCAGATTAAACCCCTCTCTGTTGACCCCACGTCACAGGTCCCCAACTGGAAAGTTACCATATATTCCTACGCGTCTTCTGTTAATTAACCCTTTCACAATGCATGCTGGGATTTTGTTCATAAGTGTCATGTACAACAATCACATTGAGTCAGTCAAGCACTGAGTGTAGGATTTGGGAAGTTAAGTTGCTGTTATATTATATAAGGTACCAGTGAGGCTACACTTGGAGAGTTGTGTACAGTTTTGTTTGCCCTGTTTTCAGAAAGATGCTACTAGACTAGAAAGAGTACAGAAATTATTTACAAGTATGTTGCCTTGAAGCCTGAGTTCAAGGAAAGGTTGCATAGACTGAGACTTTATTCCCTGGAACACAGGAGAATGAGGGGTGCCCTGATAAAGGTATATGAGATTATGAGGAGATTATGAGCCAATTACTGCCCCATCAGCCTACTCTCAATCATCAGCAAGTTAACGGAAGGAGTCATCATTAGTGTTATCATGCAGCGCCTACTTGGCAATAACCTGCTTACGGATGCCCAGTTTGAATTCCATCAAGGCCACTCAGCTCCTGACCTCATCACTTCCTTGGTCCAAACATGGGCAAAGAGCTAAATACCAGAGGTGAGGTGAGAATGATGGCCCTTGACATTAAGGCAGCAGTTGACTAAATATGACGTCAAGGTGCCCTAGCTAAAATGGAATCAGTGTGAATCGGGGGGGCGGGGGGGGAGAACCTTCCACTGGCTGGAATCATGCCAGACACAAAGGAAGATGGTTGTGGTGGTTGGAGGTCAATCATCTCATCCTCAGGCCATCACTGCAGGAGTTCCTCAGGAAAGTGTCCTAGGACCAACCATCTTCAGCTGCTTCATCAATGACCTTCCTTCCGTCATAAGGTCGGAAGTGGAGATGTTCTCAGATGACTGCACAATGTTCTACACCATTCCTGATTCCACAGATAGCGAAGCATTTCATACCCAAATGCAGCAGGACCTGGACAATATCCAGGCTTTGGCTGACAAGTGGCAAGTAACATTCGAGCCATGCACGTGTCAGGCAATGACCATCTCCAACAAGAGAGGCTCTAACTCACGTTTCCTGATATTCAGTGGCATCACCATCACTGAATCCCCTAATATCAACATCCTGGGGGCTACCATTAACAGGAAATTGAACTGGTATATAAACACCATGGCTACCAGAGCAGGTCAAAGGCTAGGAATCCTGTGGTGTGTAACTCAGCTCCTGGCTCCCCAAAGCATATTCACCATCTACAAGGCTCAGATCAGTAGTGTAATGGAATAATCACCTGGTTGAGTGCAGCTCCATCAACACTCTAGAAGCTCAACACCATCCAGTACAAGGCAGCCCACTTAATTGGTACCCCTTCCACAAGCATCCAGTCCCTTCACCATTGACGAACAATTGCAACTATGTGTACTATCTACAAGATGCACTGCAACAACACACCAAAGTTCCTCTGGCAACATCTTCCAGATCCATGACCACTACCATCTAGGGAACAGTAGATATCTGGGAACACCACCACTTGGAAATCCCCCTTCAAGTCGCTCACCATCTTGACTTGGAACCATCACCATTCCTTCATTATTGCTGGGCAAAAATCATGGAATTTCCTCTATAACAGCACTGTAAGTATACCTACACCCTAGGGACTGCAGCAGTTCAAGAAGGCAGTTCATCACCACCTCCTCAAGGGCAACTGGGGATGGACAATGAATGCTGGCTTAGCTGCTACTGCCGACGTCCTGTGAATGAATTTAAAAAGAAACATATATATAGGGCGAAAGCTTTGGACCAAGGAGAGAGTGCTAAAATCAAGGGCATAGGTTTAAGATCGGATGTAGAGATTTAAAAGGGATCTCGGGGGCATCATCTTCTTGCAAAAAAAGGGCACTATGTATTTAGAATAGGCTGCCTGGAATACTGGTTGAGGTGAGCACATTAGCAACATTTAAAAGGCATGTATGTAAATACATGGACAGGAGAGGTTTAGAGGCAGTGAGCCAAATGCAGGCAGTTGGAACTGTATCACTTGGTTACACAGTCGGCAATGGGCAAGGTGGTCTGAAAAGACTGTTTTCATGTTGTATGACTGACTTGAGGAAGTAAAATACACAACAGTTCATTCATCTTTTTCTTCTAGTTGCAACCAAATTTAAATAATAATTTGAAACATTATTTCTCTTTCATAAATCTATGTCGACAGGCCGGCTGGTGGTGTAGTGGCATCAGCGCCGGACTTCGGAGCGAAGGCTCCAGAGTTCGAATCCAGCCGGCTCCAAAAACCTGGAGAGCGATGGGCTCCTCCAGGGTTCAGTTGCTCAAGACACACTGCATGATGAGCAATCACAAAAAAAGATCGGTGCAAAAAGCTTGTCATGATGCCGCCCTGACGACTCCACCAGGAGCCCCACTCCCACCCCCACCCCCACCCCCACCCACACACACACACCCCCCTCATCTTACTGTTTTTTTCAAGTACTACAGCCTTAGTAATGGATTTGTTTTGAGCTGAGACCCTTCATCAGGACTGGAAAGGAAGGGAAATAAACCAAAATAAAAAGGTGGGTTGGTAGGGGGAGGGGTGGGGGAGTCAGTGAGGAGTATAAACTGACAGGTGACAGGTGAAACCAGGTAAGGGGGAAGGTGTGTGAGTAGGAAAGCAGGGATGAAGTAAGGAGCTGGGAGGTAGAGGTAAAAGGCTGAAGAAGAAGGAATTTGATAGGAGAGGACAGTGATACACAAAAAAAAGGGAGGAAGGTCACCAGAGAGAGGTAATGGGCAGGTGAGGAGAAGGGAAGGGGTGAGAGGGGAACCAGAATAGGGATGGAAAAAAGAAGGGGGAGGGGATTGAAATTACTGGAAGTTGGAGAAATGAATGTTCACGTCACCATTCCCTATTCTGGTTCCATCACCTCCATTAGGATGCTCATTAAACCAAAGCTGTTCTTCATTTGCCACAAAACACTGACATATATTGCTGATGATATTTTGTGAATCAGCTTGGAAGGTTTCACTAAAGACATTGTGCATAAATAAAAATGCAGTTGTGGTTTTAAATTAAAACCAAAGCAAAATTTTATCAAGCAGGAAGCCTGAAATGTAAGCAGAAAGTACTGAGTAGTTCAGGCAACATCTGTGGAGAGAGACAAAGCAGTACAGTTTCCAAGACTTCACATGCAATACGGACAGGCAGGGAGAAGATGGAGAAGGAGTAATTATCCAAACTTACCACTTCTTTAAAAAAATGTGATTCCTAGCCAATTTTTCTTGTTCTGTCACCCGGTTGTTATCATGGGCATTTAGCCAACTGTGTTCTGTGAAGGACCTGTACTACAGTGAGTGATGGACACAGCCCAGTCGATCGCAGGCAAAGACCTCCCCACCATTGAGGATATTTACATGGAGTGCTGCCAGAAGAAAGAAGACTCCCACTATCCAGGCCATGCTGTCTTCTTGCCTCTACCATTGGGCAGAAGGTACAAAAGCCTTAAGTCCCACACCACCAGGTTTTGGAACAGTTATTACGCTACAACCATTCTGTTCCTGAACCAGCATGGTTAACTTCACTCACCATAACGCTTGAACTGATTCTACTTATAAGTCATGTTCTCAACATTATTTTTTTATTTTGTATATTTGTCAATTTTTGCACATTGGTTGCTTGTTAGTCTTTCTTTATGTATAGCTTTTAAAAAAATTTCCCATAAATGTTTATAAGAAAATGAGTATCAAGGTAGTATATGGTAACATATATGTGCTTTGATAATTAATTTGTTTTGAACTCTGGACATCTGTAACCAAGTTGGTCAGGAACTGGTATGAGGAAGTGAAGCTGTGATTGCAGTAAGAGTTGAACCTTTAACTCAGTTGACAGCTTGAAGACTGCCCACATTCATGACTATGGATCTTGTGAACTTTGTATTGAGCCCATTGAAGGGAATAATCTTCACAAGAAGATGACAGCAATCCCTCTCATCACTTGCCCACTCCCTTTCTGTATCGCTTACACACATGCCCTCTGGTGGGCATGGCTTACACTGTTTGCAAGCCGCTTCTGTCATGCTGATTGGCTCGTTTAAAGTCTGTGATGCTCTTTTCCTGTTAGTTGGCTTCTGTGCCACGGAGCCCAATTCCAGTTCTGTGCATTAGTTCTGGGTATAAAGGATAGCATGTGCAGAGGTTTCACCCTCTTTCTTTCCTGCCACCCACAGGGCCTGATTTCAGGCTGAAGTTGCGACCAGTCCTGAAGGACCACTGAAAAGGAGCATTGCAGACATAGATGCCACCTCCCCCCCCCCCCCCCCCCCAGTAGTTTGTTTAGTTATGTATCCAATCGTAGCATGCCTACTTCTTGGGTTTTATAAATCAAGGAGGTTTAACAGACTGTCTGTTCATTTAAAGGGTAACTGAATGTACAGTGTAGTGGTTTTGAGTAGCTTATACAAACACGTGTTTAGTTAGACACCCGATTTAGTGCTTCACAGTTCATTTCTCAAATAAATATCTAATGTACCCATTTAAAAATTTGTTTCTCCCTTTTCACTTATTGGCTCCTCGAACCTGCTCTTCCACATTACAATACAAAGGATTCTGCAGATACTGGAAATTCAGAGCAACACACAACTTTTTCTGTGTTCCCTGTCACTTGTTCCTTGCCCATCCTTTCTCCAGCATTGCATTTGTCATTTAACATCAACTGTCCTTTATACCGATAGAAGCTTTAGCTTGTTATAAAATGGCTAAGACAATCATCAGCATAACATTTCCCTTCACTTCACAGTAACTCATTGTCTGTAAAGTCCTCTGAGATTTGCAATTTGATGAGACCTGTATAAATAAGACTTTCTTTAGTAACACAAGAAGGAAATTGGATCTCGAAGCTTAAAAATTTGAACATCTGGTCATTTTTTGTTCCAAAAACAAGGGTTTGAATTTACTAAGTGTACTTCACATTCTCCCTCAGTGTTTTGCAGCTATTGAAACATGGTATAATTTGTAATGTAAGAAATGTTGCAAGTTGGGACAACCTCCCACAAATTGCAATGGGATTATGACCTAATATCCTATTATAATGATGTTGCTTAGGGGTAAATATTAGGCAGGAAATGAGGCAAATCTTTTCTGCTTTTCTTCAACAAGTGAGTGTGATTGGAGCTGGTTTATTATTGTCATGGGTACCAAGATGCAGAGGAAAGCCTTTCCTGCATATTGTTCATACAGATCAGATCATTACATAGTGTATTGTGGTAGCAGAAGGTAAACAATAACGGTGCAGAATAAAGCGTAACAGCTAGAGAGAGTGCAAGATCATACTGAGGTATATTCTGTGGTCAAGAGTCCAACTTATCGTACAAGGGAACTATTTATTCTTATAACAGTGAGGTAGAAGCTGTCCTCGAGTCTTTTCCATTTAGTAGATGTTACCTCTGGAAACATGCGATGTGGAAGAGGAAGTTAGACTGAATGACAGGATCTAATTGTAGACTGGTGGAAGTGATAAAGGATGATGCTCTGGACACAGGTTAGTCGAGTGAAAAATGAGGACTAGAAGAATTCTTTCTCAATTCTGTTTGGAGAAAGGTGGGCTGAGAGCAATAGCCCAACAAATGGAGGAAATGTGAGAGGGGGCTTCATCAATCCACTTTTCCTGAAAAAGATGTCCTGGAAAGGCTTCATCCTGACAGGATGTGGGAAAGGGATGGTAAATATAGGGGCAAAGGATAGCATCCTTACAAAAAGCAAGGTAAATAACTGTGGGAAACAGTGGGTTTATAGAAAATGTGCATTGATAGTTTATCTCCTGAGATAAAGACAGATCCTGAAAAGGGAGAAAAGTGCTAGAAATGGTCAAACTGAATTTGAGAGGGGGATGGGGACATCACCTCTTGTTCAAGTTGCAGCTCTGAAGAAAATCTAGTCATGACTGGCAAGTCCAGCAATTATTTCCCATCTCTAATGGCCGTTGTACTGAAAGGCTTGCCAGGTAATTCCAGAGTGCAGTTTTGACTCAATCATAAGAAGCAGGCCATCTGATCCTTCGTGTCTAATCTGTATTTGTACTCAACTCTACTTTCTTTCCTGATCCCCAAAAGCTTCATTTCCACAAATATGTTGAATGAAACAGTTCTCATGGCTCTCTGGTGGAGAATCCAATTGGCCACAACTTACTGAGGAATGAAGTTATTCCTAATCTCTATTTTAAAATAGCTGTCCATGCTCTTTGGCTGTAGACTCCACATACAGGGGAAACATCTTCTTGGCATTCACTCTGCCAAGCCTCAGGATCTTGTTTCTTCTTCTGTCAACTAAGAATGAAGGTCTAATATGCACCACTGTTCCTGCTAAGGCAGGGGTTTTCAACCTTTTTTTTGAGCCATGGACCCTTACCATTTACCAAGGGGTCCATGGACCCCAGGTTGGGAACCCCTGTGCAAAGGGAACATTGATATAGCTAGTCATGTGGGCCAGATGAGCAACAACGGCAGCATTTTTCCATTAAGGTCATGTATACACCTCAAAGGCGGTAGGTGAATTCAGTGAATTTAGCTTAAGGGTCACCATCCGGCTTATTTGCAGCAGTATCTCAGGTAGAGATATCTCAGATTTTAAGTTAATGCTATGTGCCTGTGACACTGCTACAAATAAGTGTTTCATTGTACCTGTAATGCATGGCAATAAACTCAACTTTGACTTTGAAATTGTAGATTTAATTAACTTTTTAGAATATCCCAGCTGTTGTGAATTTACATTTGAACTTGAATCGTAATTAGTTCAAATCTCTAGACTGCCAGTAATTTAACCGTTCTATCGCCCTCAATCTCCTTTCAGCATTAATGGTAGTACTCTGTTGACCTGCTGTGCTCTGTTTACATCAAGTTCTTTCCAAGTTACGCAATCAAAAATTAATGCTTTGGTTACAGGCAGAGACTGTTGATATTCTGACTGGGTGGGCAACAGGATAGACATCAAAGAGCGGAGCGCTTTTTCGAGGTTGGGGAGCGGTGGGGTGGGATAAAGTGTAGGAGGGCAGAACCTACTTGGAGTTGGGGGGGGCAGGTTATACTGAAGAGAATGTGTGCCTTTGTTATTGCACTTGCCTAACTAGGATCTTGCTGGGGTCAATTATAAAATTGAAATATTTTTACCTTGCCGTCATTATATATTTTTTGATGA
This sequence comes from Hypanus sabinus, assembly GCF_030144855.1. Taxonomy (NCBI): domain Eukaryota; kingdom Metazoa; phylum Chordata; class Chondrichthyes; order Myliobatiformes; family Dasyatidae; genus Hypanus; species Hypanus sabinus. The sequence continues at coordinate 21,238,320 of NC_082721.1, forward strand.
GTGTTTCAGTCATTTCCAGTTTTCTGGGAGTAGTTAAATCTACGCTGAGGTTTTTTAAAAAAATCTCTCCTCATTCTAGGTCCACGTTCAGGGGAAATATCTCAGTATTCACACTGGCAAGCAATTTACCAGTCATAATAACTCACTTGATTATCAGTATTGCCTGTTGATTAGATTGTGTGCTATGTCCTACTCAAAGTACATCTATAATCGAAGTATGTATGCAGTGTACAACCTTGAGATTCATCTTCCCACAGACAGCCACTAAACAAAGAAAACCATAGAACAAATTCAAGGATAACAGCAAACCCGCCCCCCACCACGCACATCAAAAAGTCCCGCAACCGGCAACAAAAAACGAGCGAGTAAACAGAATATAAAACACAATAACAAAAGCGTCCAGGCATATTCAGTTCTGCTCAGAGTTCATTATCTGGAGGCTGCCCCGATTCAAAGTCACCCAAAATATTAACAAAATAAAGTGAGCAACCAGAAACAAATCATAACATGAATTACAGAATCGAATCCACAGACCGCATTGATTAAACCTTGCTCAACTTCCAGCAGCATCGAAGGAGAAAAACCATTTGAACGCAGGGACCTTCCTTCTGGAGCAGCGAGTGAGAGAGAGAGAAAGCCACACACAAGCACCTTCCTCTGGCAGTAGCGAGTGAGAGGCTGGTAGATGACTCTCTTGCCTTGATGATTTCAATCTTCCTTGGTGCTTTAATCAGCGAGAAGTAGTCAATCATGGGCTCCTTGTCTCCAGGCTTCTCCGCCTTGAGGCTGCAAACTTTGTTTGGAACATCCTCGGAAACAGCAAAGCGCCAGATCGCTCAGTCACCCCGGTACACAACACCAAAGTTTAGATCGCAGGCTCCAACAGTAGCAGAGCTACATTTGAAAGCAAAAGAAGATGTAAAAGAAGTGAAAGAAACGCACACAAAATACTGGAGGAACTCAGCAGGCAGGGCAGCATCTATGGACAAGAGTACAGTCGATGTTTCGGGTTGAGACCCTTCAGCAGGGCTGTCCTGAAGGGTCTTGGCCCAAAATGTCAACCGTACTGTTTCCATAGATGCTGCCTGGCCTGTTGATTTCCTCCAGCATTTTGTGTGTGTTGCTTGGATTTCTAGCATCTGCAGATTTTCTCTTGGTTGAGAAGTGAAAGAAGTAGTTTTGTCAACCATCTGGAGGTTGTTGCCCTTTGTTGTTCACTGGCTCCTTCTTCCATACCCTCTCACCCCGCTGTCAACATTCCAGTTCCTAAACTAATGTCAGAGCATAAAATGAACTTGCAAGTTATGTGGTAATAAAGCATGCTAGGTTGCCTCATGAGGCTGAGCCAGATTTATTTATAATGTTGTGTGTACCTGTTTGTGCCTGGAACCTCAAAAGAGCAGCACTCGATGAGGTTGCCTTGTGTGTTACTAACTCAATCAACTGACCAAGTAAATGAGATTTAATGCCAGTATTTTGTTGTATTAGGAGATTTCACCCTGCTGACTATGATATCCCTAAAAAAAAAACTATTCAAATGCCAAAATGCTAATATAATATTCCAGCAGTCTTTGCAGGAGGTACTCTGACAGACAGCTGAGGGCAGGATCAGAATGGACACCTTCCCTCACTCATTTGCATCCCTCTTCTAGCCTCGCCTCCTCAAAATAAGCAGGTTTAACATCTGTTAAATGACATTCCATTGTAGACCACATTAATAATTGTAAAGGGAGAATAGATCCACAGTTTTAACTGTCTTGGCATTTCTTACTTTCCGATTCCTGCTGGTTATGTTCTGTCTCTTAACACATTGCAGCTGTTCTTTCCAGAGCAGCTGGTCAGGGGCCATTGAACATGGTGCATTTACATTTCCATCCTGCTGCTGTTTTCCTCCTCCTGCGTTTAATTTTGTCCCCTGGCAGTTGTCAAGGCAAGTGAAATGAACTCTGAGGCTTGTGACTCATTTTGATGTCCAGCTTTCTAATGTGAGGGTTCTGCAACATTCAGGTGGGTGGGTTTATAATAAGAATTTAACACAAAAATGCCCTGCTTCCCTTCACAGAAGAGGAGTTGTTAATGTATCCAAGTGTGGGCCTGTATTTTGCCTCTCTCAAATGTGGCCGATAGTGAATGTGTTATTCAAGCTCTCTTGGCTGCAGTCCGCCATGACAAACCCCCATTGAGCCACTATGAATGCCAAGAGTGTTTCTCAGTAAACTTACCGCAGTCAACACAGCAACATGATGCCTTAAGCGCAGTGAAATGTCCCATGACACTTCACAGGAACAATTATCAGGAGATGAGCAGATTTATCAACAGAATTTGACACTGAGCTATATAATTGGAATTGGTTTATTCTTGTCACATGCACTGAGGTACAGTGCAAAGCTCCTGTTGCATTTCCTTCATTCAGATCAATTCATTAAATGTTGTATTGAGTAGTACAAGGTAAAACAATAACTATGCAGAACAAAGTGCAACAGCAACAGAGAGAATGTGGTGCATGTAAACCATATGGTGCAAGACCATAAGGAGGCAGATTAGAAGACAGTTGATTTTAGGAGACTGACATTTAGGTGATCACATACTTGGTCAAAGAGACAGGTTTTAAAATGTGCTTTAAGTTAGATGTAGTTATTTAAGTTAAGAATTTATAATCCAACACCCCAGTCAACTGAAAGGCTGCCAGTGGTGGAACGATGAAACTTAGGGTTGTCAAGAAGCCCCACTTCTTCTGAGTATGGGACCTGGCCTTGTATGTCTACTCTCATTGGTTTTTATATTCACCCCCAGAGGCTTAACCTTGATGCAGTAATGTCAGAGTGGATCAACATACAAGGCTCAGTTTCACAGATAAGGAATAGGAATTTAGAACACAGAACAATACAGCACAGTACAGGGCCCTTTGGCCCACAGTGCAGTGCTGTCCATTTAACCTACAAGGTCAATCTAACCCTTCCCTCCCACAAAGCCCTCTATTGTTCCTCCATGTGTCTATCAAAGAGTTCCATGAATGTCCCTAATGTATCTGCCTCTACCATCACCCCTGGCAAGGCATACCACACATCCACCATTCTCCATGTTTAAAAAAAAAGCCTACCCCTGACATCATCCCTTACTTATCCTCCAAATACCTCAAAATTATGCCCTCTCATATTAACCCTTTCTGCCCTGAGAAAAAGGTGCTAATTGTCCTTTCTATCTATGCCTCTTATCATCTTGTACATCTCTAATGTCATCCTTCATTCCAAAGTGAAAGGCGTAGCTCAACCTTTCTTCATAAGACATGCTCATTACCTGGTCAGCATCCTGGTAAATATCCTCTGCACCCTCTCTAAAGCTTCCACATCCTTCCTATAATGAGGTGACTGGAACTGAACACAGTACTCCAAGTGTGGTCTAATCAGAGTTTTTACTGAGCCACATTACATTAGCTTGTGGCTCTTGAACTCAGTCTCCTGAACTACTGAAAGCCAACATACCATATGCTTTCTGAACAATCAACCTGTGCAGCAACTTTGAGGGATCTATGGACATGGACCCTGAAATCACTCTGACACCTATGCAATGCCCTCTGCCTTCAAGTTTGGCCTTCCAAAGTTTATCAGCTCACACTTTTATCGATTGAATGTCATCTGCCACTTCTCAGCCCAGCTCTATCAATTTCCAGTTGTAACATACAACAATCTTCTACATTACCTGCAAAACTACCAGGCTCAAAGATAGCTTCTCTCTTGTTGTTATGGTAGGGTAAGGTGGATTCTCAACCTCTCGATCTACATTGTGTTATACTTACTGTCTACCTATACTGCACACTCTCTGAAACTGGAACACTTTTTCCTGCATTCTGCTGTTGAGTTTACCTTGTTTCTCAGTGCACTGGGCAATGACTTGAACCGTATGAACAGTATACATGGTTTTCACTGTATTGTGACAATAATAATCCAATTTACTGTACCTAATAGCACTTATGACAGTTCAGCAGAATGACTCTGGATGAATCATCGTAGTTATTTTGTCCTTAGGTCCCTTGGTGGGGACATCTGCTTGCTATGGTAAATAAGAAGCTGAGACGGTTACAAATCAAAGCAGTTCACACCTTAAATGGTTGAGGAAGTTTGGTATGGGCCCCCAAATCCCAAGAACTTTCTACAGGGGCACAATTGGGAGCATCCTGACTGGCTGTATCACTGCCTGATATGGGAACTGTACCTCCCTTAATTGCAGGGCTCTGCAGCGAGTGGTACAGACAGCCCAGTGCATCTGTAGTTGTAAACTTCCCATGATTCAGGACATTTATAAGGACAGGTGTGTAAAACAGGCTCCAGGACAGCTTCTTCCACCAGGCCATCAGACTGATGAACTCACGCTGATTTGAATGTACTCCATATTACACTGACTATTTATTATATATTACTATGATTGCACATTGCACATTTAGATGTAGATGTAACAAAGATTTTTACTCCTATTTGTGAAAGATATAAGAAATAAAGTCAATTCAGTGATGTCCAAATGTGAAATAAATGTATTATTTGATGATATCTGTAACCATGGAATTCTGTATTGGTTTTGTATCTACTGACAAAACCTTCACAATTCTGGTGCCATGGATACAGTTGCTAAGAGCCAACAAAAGCCAGTTCAAAAGACACTACACAGTTATTTGCTGTCACAATGACAGATTGCAGGGGGATGTCCTGTAGCAGGTTGAGTGAACTTAAACTCTTATCAGCTTTCTTCTGCGGTTACAAGACCTATTGTTTTCCATTCTGAAGCAAAACAAAGCAGGCCACCTTTTCAATGAAGAATTCGTTAGTGGCTTGGTTTGTAGGAAAAATAGCGAGCTTGACATTGGGGACTGTGAAGTTTTGTGAAATGGGTGTGCAAACTGGTGTAAAATGTTGCTGTCATGGTTCTTGTCTTTTTTTAAATGTAGCCTCTAGATGAACTTCTTCTCTAACTTGCAACATCCTGTATCCAGGCACTCATCATTACCATTGCAAGGGTCCTGCTTTGTTACTTTGGAACAAGTTACTCAAACTGCTAATTTTGTTCTTTGCTTTTGATCCTTACGGGTGTCTTCTCTTCTACGTAATCGTTGAAGATCGAATGTTCCTTGGTATGGAATTGCATGTGGAGTTCTAGTAATCTACAACAAAGAAGAACTTTCCACTCAACATGTCCACTCTGGGGGGAAAAAGCTCTTGCCACTTTCCATCTGTCAGCCTGAGTAATACAGCATGGGAACTGGTTTCTACGCTAAACAATGTCCCCATCTAAGCTTCACCCATTTGCTCGCATTGGGGCCAAAACCTTCTAAACTTGGGCTGAGAAGTGACAGCTGGAGTTTAGTCCAGAAAAGTGTGAAGTGACTCACTTTTGAAGGTAGAATACAGTGTTAATGGCAGGATGTTTAACAGTGTGGAGGAACAGAAGGACCTTGGGGTTCACATCCATGGGTCCCTTAAGGCTGCCATGCAAGCTGATGGTATGGTTAGGGAGTCGTATGATGTGTTGACCTTTATTATGAGTTTGAGTTCAAGAGACACAAGTAATGTTACAGATCTATAATACTCTGGTTCGACCACACTTGGAGTATTGTGTTCATTTCTGTTGCTTCATTACAGGAAGGATATGAAAGCTTTAGAGAAGGTGCAGAGGAGATTTAATAGGATGCTTTTCAGATTAGAGAACATGTCTTATGAGGATAGGTTGAGCGAGCTAGGCTTTTCTCTTTGGAGTGAAGGAGGATGGGAGGTGAATGTTAGAGGTGTCCAAGATGATGAGAGTTATAGATGGACTGGACAGCCAGTGCCTTTTTCCCAGGGTAGAAATGGTGGGTATGATGGGGCCTAACTTTAATTTGTTTGGAGGTAAGAGGGATGTCAAACGTACTTTTTATCTACACAGAGAGTGGTGCCTTGGGCCATTGTTAGAGGCAGATACATTAGGGACATTTGAGAGACACGGATAGGCACATGGATGAAAGATGAATAGGGGGGAGAGCCTGCGTGGGAGGGATAGTTTAGATTGATCTTGGAGTAGGTCGGCACAAAGGGCCATGTACCTGTCCAAATGATTTTTTTTTTGATTGTCATTATTGTACCTGCCTCAGTCATTTCCTTGAAAGCTCCATTTTCCAAATATACACCATCCTCTTGTGTGAAGATATGTCCCTTTGATCCTTTTTAAATCTTTCCCCTTCACCTTAAACCTATACCCTCAAGTTTTGATTCCCTTTCCATAAGAAAATGACCCTATTTATTTATGTTCCTCGTGATTTTTATACACTTGCTATAAGATCATTCCCCTCCAGTTCCCTGGGTTTCAATGAATAAATTCCTAGCCTGCTCAACCTCTATCTATAACTCAGCCCCCCCCCCCCTCCACTTTTACAGGTTTTGTCACATGAAGTGCTTTTCCAGCTCCTTTGTAAATATGCTGAATGTTTGGGGGACTCCCCTTTCTACCATCATTCCCCGTAAACACTTATGCAGATGTGCACAATTCTGTACTGAAGAAAAGATTCCTTTGGTTATTTCAAATCTAGTTTTTGAAATTGTTGCAGATGAAAATAACTGTTGTGCCCCTCAGCATTTCATACTTACCCCCTCTGTTCTAGAGGAACAGTCCATTTTACCTTTCAGATGAGACTTCGAACTTAGAACCTAACCCTTCCTGTCGGGTGAGCAGTAAGGAACCAATGGAACTATTTGGATGAGTCTGTCATCTGTAAACACCACTAAATACAGTTTGTCACATGGCAAATTCTGGGAGGTTGTTTGCCAGTTGGCTGGTGTGCTTCTAACATTTTCACCTCAGAGGCTATAAAGTATTTGACGGAATACCTTGTGGTTATGAAAGGCATCATAGCAATGAAGTTTTTTCCCTGCAGGTTTGTTTTAACAAAGCCATGAAATTATATTCAAAGCACTGCGGTTCACATTCAAAAGAATAAACTTCAAAAGCAGAGAATGTATGTAACTTGAGAGCTTGACTTAGCCCATTTGAAGTACCGTGAATTACAAAGCGGACTCAAAGCCTGGAGAGAATGAAAGGAGACACATATAATGATACAGACTGAACTGATAGAAAATGAAAACAGTATCACAAAGACAAGCTGAACCGAAACATTACAGAGTTGTTACAGGAATGGTAAATGAGAGCAAATCTTGGGGCCCCTCTAAGGAAGGATGTGCTGGCATTGATGTGGGTCCAGAGGGGGTTCATGAGAATGATCCCAGGAATGGAAGGGTTAATGTATGAGGAACATTTGATGGTTCTGTGCCTGTACTTGCTGTAGTTTAGTAGAATGGGGGGGGGGGGGGTTCATTCCATTGAAACCTATAGAATATTGAAAGACCTAGAAAGTTTCCATGTGAAGAGGACATTTCCTATATTGGGGAAGTCTAGGATTAAAGGGCACAGGCTTAGAGTACCAGGACATGCCTTTAGATCAGAGAAGAGGAGGAATTTCTATATCCAGAGGGCAGAGAATCTGTGGAATTCATTGTCTCAAACAGAGGCCAAGTAAATGGGTGTATTTAAAGCAGGAGTTGATAGGCTGTTGATTAGTAAGGGCGTAAAAGGTTGCGGGGAGAATGCAGGAGAACGGGATTGAGAGGGGTAATAACTCAGACATGATGGAAAGGCAGAGCAGACTTGGTGGGCCAAATAGCCTAATTCTGCTTCTGTGTCTTATGTCTTGTGGTCTTATCATGGAGAATAGCGTAATAGAGCAAGATGATGTTTGAGCAAAAAAAGAATTCCTGTAAATTGCCTGTATCGTTTCTGTAATTTCCATATGCAAAATCATTTAAAGTGCTTGGGGTTGGCAGTGATATAATTGAGAATCATGTTAAATATAATTGACTGTTTATGTTTTTACCCTTTTACCAAGGAAGGTGTGATAAAACTAGACCAATGCAAATTTTTATTTTTCATGCTGTTTTGACTCCAAGGAAGCGTAGCAAAGCAGATGCAAGTGATCCAGTTGCCTACAAACAGCGCAGTATTGTTGGAAGTAAAGTGCAACATGGATGGAGGGAGAAGACGGGAGTGGTTACCCAGTGGAAGGGGACAGTGTTGGACCAGCTGCCAGTTAACCCTTCACTCTTCTTGGTGAAATACGACGATTTCGACTGTGTGTATGGGATCGAACTTTTCAAAGATGAGAGGGTCTCAGGACTTGAAATACTGCCTGACAAAAGTGGTATGTAAATTGGTACCAATCTATAAAGTTTTGTATGTGTGTGTGATTAAACTCTCAAAGTTCAAAGTACATTTATTATCATAAATTAATCATAAATCATATGTTACCATATACAACTCTAAAATTAGTCTTCTTGCAGGCATACACAGTAAATCCAAGAAACACAATAGAATCAATGAGAGATCATACCCAACACGATGGAGAAACAACCAATGTGCAAAAGATAACAAACTATGCAAATACAAAAGAGAAAAAATAGTAAATAACTAAACAATAAATATTGAGAACATGAGATGAAGAGTCCTTGAGAGAAGAGAGTCCATAGGTTGTGGGAACAATTCAGTAATGGATCGAGTGAAGTTATCCCCACTGGTTTAAAAGCATTATGGTTGAGGGGTAATAACTGCTCCAAAACCTGGTGCTGTGAGTCCTGAAGATCCTGTATCTTCTACCTGATGGCAGCAGCATGAAGGGAGCCTGCCCTGGGTGGTGCATGTCCTTGATTATGGATGACGTTTTTTGCAATAGCACACTGTGATCAATAGAAGTTTTTGATCAGTAGCTATAGATCGAAACTTATAATACTTGGGCATGTTTCAGATCAATAAAGTCTTATTTAATCTTATCACTATAACAATCATAATTTTTATGCTCTACAATACTGTGCTCTACAATACTGTACAATAATGCTCTACAATACTCTACAATTCTTAGGCACATGTATGCAGCTAGGATATCTAAGATTTTGCACAGTAGTGTATTTGTCAATGTGGAGAGAGAGTGAGTTTGTAAATCTGGTAGGAACAAAGGATGTTGGGAATGGCGAGGTTGGAGCGCCACAGGAGGGGTGTGGGACAGGGGCAGAGAAGGAGTACTATGGCAGAGGGGGTAGCACAGGTGCAGACACACCCAGCCCTGAGACACCATGCAAGGTCATTTGATACCAAATAATTGGTTTTTTGATGATTACAGAATATTTCTCCAGTGCTTCCTGCTCCCTCCCCTTTTCCTCCCCTCTTTCTTCCCCTTTTCCCAGCCATGATACCCCCTTCAACTCTCAGTCTACAGTACAGACCCATATCAGAATCGGGTTCATTATCACTCACATGCATCATACATTATCAAACAAAATTGACTCTCGCCTTCAAAGTAGGACAGACAATAAAAACAATTGGCAGGTTTTTAAAAAGTCTTAATAGAAGAGTGAGAGAGAATAGTGCTTCAAATGCAAAGTGAGATTGCACAGCTTTTCAGTAATTGTGTCTGTTGTTAGGGAATCCTGAGGTTGCTTTCTAAACGTACAATGAATCTGATGACATTTGTTATGCCTCTATTTTGGGTTTGTATCAAATGTGCAGTAGTTTCAATTCGCAGGGACGTTTTTTAAAATCAGATTAATCTCCAAGGCCATGCAAAATTATTCAAATTTCAGTGGTGTAAACCTGGGCATTCCCAGAACTCTCAGATAAATCATTTTGATCTGATGCATGTCTCTGTGGCTGTGAAATTCAGTGGTAAAACTGCTTAATCAAATGAGTCATGGTTAAATTTGTATTTCATAGTTCCCTAAAGATAATTAAATATATGGAACTGTTTGCTGATGTTTTCTATTTGTGCTGTTAGTACTAATATGGAGCCTCTCAGATTCAGGGGTATACTTTTAAAGATATTAATATTAATATTAAGTACAGTTATTTATGGTGACATAATGCTAATAGCCACATTTAGTTTTTGCACTTGTGTTTTCTCCACCTTTCTGCATTTCCCCTTTCTGTGAACCATACTCCATGTTGTATGTGATACTTTGGGATTTAGCTGCCCTCCGGTAAACCTTGAGTGCTGGCAATCTACAAAGCAATGTTGAGCGGTTAACTGTGAGCAAGAAGGGGTCAGGTGAAGTAAATGTGAACAAAATGGGAGGTCATTCACTTTGGTTGGAAGAGTAAAAACATTATTTTATAACCAAGGTCCACAGTGGGATTTGGGTGTGCTGTTAACATGCAGTATAGTAGCACACAGTTAGCACCAGTAACTCACAGCTACGGGAACTGAGATTCTGTTCTAAGCTTCGATGCTTTCTCATGGGACTTGCACATTCTCCCTGAAACTCTTTTGGTTTTCCCTCAGTGCTCCAAACTCATCTCACATCCCAAACCTGCTGGTGGTTAATTGGCTTCTGTAAATTAATTCTGAGTGCAAGGAAAGAGCAAAAAAAAATATCAAGGGTTCATTTGAGAGAATATGTTGTAGGACTGCAAGAAAATAACATGAGGGATTAGACATAAAGGATTGCTGTGCTGGGATTTGCTTGGTCCCAGTGGAGTCCATTGCTGCCTTCTGTGTCATAACTGCTTGATGTACATATTTATTTAGTATTCAAATGTGGCTTTATTACAAGGGGTTGAAACATAAGAGGAGACATATTTTGTTGTAGTTCATCAGCACTTGGGTTGTGCATGTAGTTTTGATCGCTTGCATATACCGTGCTTTAGAGAAAACACTGCTTAGATTCATTTAGTTTAAGCTTTGGATGAGAAGGTGGTCAACACTACAGTAATGGAATAGAACTAACTTCTTGGGATTTAAAAGAACAAGTGATCTCTTTAAAATACTCAAACACTGAGATTGTGTTTTCTTTAACTAAAGAGTCTAGAACTTAATGGGTGTTTAGTATTGAGGTAAGTAGACAATTTTTTTACACAGGGATACTATACCCTCGGGAGTTGCAAGAGACATAAGAATGTGCAAGTTCAACCATGATTTTTATTGAATTTTGAGTCAGATCTAGAGCTTTCTCTTGTTCTTGTTGCCCCTCATATTCTCTGAGATGGTCATCCTTTTCATGTGACTCCAGTCGAGGAATCTGTACTGTGCGCAGGCTGGGCACATCAGTTAACTTGGAGTCTACGTACCCAGTTGATCTGTCCTGACTTCCAGCTACCTCCATTCAATACAGGTAGTCCCTGAGTTATGAACGTCCAACTTACGGACAGCTTGTACTTACAAACCAAGGAAAGAGAACGCCATCTGCCATTTTAAGTCGTTGCCGTTGACACTGTGTTGAGTGTTTAACTTTGTATTTGGCTTAAAATTTTCTTAGTAAGATTCACCCCCATCGTTCCGGTTGGCTGGTGGCGCAGTGAGATCAGCGCCGGGCTGGAGAACCGAGGTTTCCGTGCTGGGTTGATGTCGATCCAGTGACTCCCGTACTATCCATGCTGGGTTGATGTCGAGCTCGCAAGTCGACCTCATAAGAAAAACACTGCCACTTCCAGTTTAAATTCCCACGCGGAATATTGTGGTTGAACAAATACGCAAACCCAGTACAGCCCCCACTTGTCCCATTCAGTGCGGTGGTTGTTAGGACCCAGCGGACCTCAAGAGCTGGCAGAGGTCGGGACCCAACGCCAGTGGTGTTTCTGTTCTGTTGACAGAAAGCGATCGCGATTGAAAATAAAGTGGAAGTAATAAAGCGGGAGGTGAAACGCCATCGGTCATTAGAAAAGCATTAGGCTACAGTCGGTCAATGATCGGAACAATTTTAAAGGATAACGGATAAAGTGAGAATAATGGAGCATTTGAAAAGCCCTGCCCCAATGAAAGCTACAATTATTACTAAGCAACACAGTGGTTTAATTATTGGAATACATATGTTTCTGAAATGTTTTATATGCATAAGAAGGTAAAATATATACTATATACTAAGACAAATGTTTGACTGCCGCTAAATAATACTGGATGTACTTGTTCCGATGTATGTACAAATCCGACTTAAATACGGACTCAGGATCGGAACTCGTACATATCCCGGGGACTGCCTGTATCCAACTTCCATTATGAATAATTCTCTGATTAGCAATTAGAACTGAAGCACAAGTTGAAAATGCTGGGAATGCTTCATCAGGCAGCTTCTATGGACTAAGATGCACTTAGTACTTTAGATTGGTGACCACACGATTGATCTGGGGAAAGAGTCAGTGTAACAGACCGGTTTTCTCTCATAAAGTGCCAGCACAGGCTGAAAGGACCAAGTGTCCCTTTGCAAAGGATTGTTGGATTTTACTATTGACTCTTGATCCCTGCCTTTCCAACAGGTCGAACAAAAATAATGGATGGTGATTTGGCGGAGTTAATAGTTGGCAAAGCGGTGGAACACATGTTCGAAAAGGATGACGGATCTAAGAATGAATGGCGAGGGATGGTGTTGGCACGTGCACCTGTCATGACCACTTGGTATTATATCACCTATGAAAAGGACCCTGTTCTGTATATGTACCAACTACTTGAAGATTACAAAGAGGGAGATCTCCGCATCCTGCCAGATTCAGGTACATATTTGGTTGCAGAATTGTGTCGCTGTGCCACTTTCAAAAGCCATGTACGCGCACAGCGCACCAGGTCACTTCCAAGTTTTAAACCCGTGCTGTTCACAAGGCATTATATTTAGGAGGCACCTCAGCTTTGTAGTGGTTTTAATAAGCCCGAGTTTGCCACCTTTCGTCGGATATGGCATCTGGTCATACGTTATCAGGAATTACCTGATACTTCCTTTCTAATGAGCAGAGTTGGTATTGATTTGTGAAGATGACCACTCTGTTGCAAGCAAAAGAGTGAACCAAAGAATACATAGAGGAGGCCTCACTTCATAGAGATTGAAGTATCCACACCCACCACCAAAAAAGGTGCCCCCCCCCCCCACCGGGTACAACTCTGTCCCTGAAAGCTGTGGCAAAGCACCGGGTGCCATTTTTAGGGGGAGGGGAAGCTTTAACTCTGCCCATTGGAGGGAAGCTTTGCTGAAGAAGCATCAGTGAGTTATCAACTGAGAAATGTGTTCCAAAGGGAATGAAGTGAAAGTTTCAAGATAGCCTCCTCATAAGAGGCAACATCTGTTACACAGCTAAGCCATCTTCCGAAGCTTTTATCATCTGACTCTACTGCCAATCCTGGTAAGTGCGCTGTAATTTTCTTTTTTGTTTTATAGGACAAAACACCTATAAAGTCTCCTGTTAAAACCTTAACCAACAAAGGCTCCATATTAAGATGTCCTGTAGCTATAATGTTTGTTTTGCTTGCAATAAAATAAAGTTACTGTTGTCTAGTTGCTTTGTGAGATCTCTTTACTTTTTGAGTGAAAAACATTTGCGGTTTAAATGTAATCCAGAGTCTTCAAGTGTCACTTCAGTGTTACTCTTAGCAGTGTGGTTGAACAGAGGGACTTTGGGCCTTAATTTCACCGATCCTTCAGAGTTGCTACATAGATTGATAGGGTTGTTAAGAAGGCGCGGGTTGTGTTGGCCTTCATTAGTTGGGTGGTTGAGTTCAAGAGCCGTGTGGTAAGGTTGTAGCTCTATAAATACCCTGGTTAGATCTCACTTGGAATATTGTGTTCAGTTCTGGTTGCCTCATTATAGGAAGGATGGGGAAGCTTTAACAAAGGTGGAGAGGAGATTTACCAGGATGTTGGTTGGATTAGAGAGCTTGTCTTTATGAGAGTAGGGTGAGCAAGCTATGACCTTCTTCTTTGGAACAAAGGAGATTGAGAGATGATTTGATGGAGACATACAAGATTATAAGAAGTATAGATCAAGTTGATAGTCAAATGCTTTTTTCTTTGGTGGAAATGGCTAAAACAAAGAGGTATTATTTTAAGGTGATTGATGGAAATTGTAGGGGTAATGTTGGTGGTACATTTTTTTACATAGAGTGGTGGGTATGTGGAACACCTTGCTAGTGGTAGAGACAGATAATTGGGGCATTTAAGAGACTCTTAGATAGGCACATGGATGATAGAAAAATGGAGGCTATGTAGGAGGGAAAGGTTAAGTTGCTCCTAGAGTAGGTTAAAAGATTGGCACAACATCATGGGCCAAAGAGCTGTAGTATTCTATGTTCTGTGAGTCTTCCATTAACTACTCTGGTTACCTCCATAGCCTTATTGGGTAAGGGAGAGTGAAGTTTCCGAATGCATCACTGTCCTTGATAATTTAAAGTCCACACGATGTAGATTGTGCTACTTGAATGTTGAGCTTAATCACAAAGGTTATGAAGTACTGTACAGAAACGGAAAGGTTTGATGCAGGCACTTAGTGAGATAGCATCGGGATTGCCTTGCGCAATTTTGTTTTCTATATTTAAGGAAATATGTGCCTGCATTGTAGGAAGTGCCTTGAAAATTCACCAGGTTGATTTCTTGAATAAAGAGACTGAACTACTAAGAAAGGTTAAACAAGTTAGGCTTGCTGTCTTTGGAGTACAGGTTTCCCCCGCTATCCGAAGGTAGAGTGTTCCTATGAAATGGTTCATAAGCCAGAATGTGGTAAAGTGAAGAAACAATTACCATTAATTTATATGGGAAAAATTTTTGAGCATTCCCAGATGCAAAAATAACCTACCAAATCCAACCAGATAACACATAAAACCTAAAATAACATGAACATATAGTAAAAGCAGGAATAATATAATAAATTTACAGCCTATATAAAATAGAAATATTGTACGTACGAAGTAGTTTCACTTATCAAAATCAGGAAGACAGCAAGCCAAAATTAATGTGGAGAAAATAAATCGGCACGTACACGCAAGCGCACGTACACACATATGCACGCACAACTGCCTGCACAAGGCTTCACGGTCATTGTAGTCTTTCTCAGGGTAAACACACATATAGAGCGGGCATCTTTTTTTGTAGAAGTGAAAATCCTCTTTGGTTAGCGAAAACAGGTACCAATGAGGGTCTTTCGTAACAGCGAGCTGCTGTAAAGTGAACGTTCGAGAAAAGGGGGCCACCTGTATAGGAGAACGAGAGGCAGTCTTATTGAAACCTGCAAGATCCTGAGAGAGGCTGACGAAATGTTGACAAAATGTTTGTCCTAGATGGGTTATCTACAACTTGGGTTAATGCTTCCAGAACAGAGATTTCCTGCAGAGTGAGCAGTGGGTATCAGTTTCTCCCGGGGGGGGGGGGGGTGCAGGATGTTTGGAACTCTCCATCCTAGTGAAGTGAACCATTGAATACTGTACATCAGAGGTGGACATTGACGGGGATTTAAACTGCAAGGGAGTCAGATGACATAGGAGTGAAAAGTCATGTTGAGACTGGATCAAACGTTATCTTATTGAAAAGTGAAGGAAACCTGATGGGTCAGTTGGCCTCTCTTATTTTTTATGTTCTGTGTGGATAATATTGTAAGCTGATTGGGGGCCTCGATCCTGCGGCATCCCACAGGGTCACTGTTTGCTAGTGCCAAATAAACGTAACTTGCTCAAAAATATGGACACATCTTCCTCAGGTGTTGGGTTTGTGGTGTTCTCTATGGACTCCCAGTACCGTTTGTCCTAATGCCCTTAGTTATGTTGCACTTTGCAGATAACCTGATTATTGAAAAGCCTAAAACCTCAGCAAGGCAGCAGTGAGATACCGCCTTCCAGCAAGAACTCTTCTGGGAAAAGAAAAAAGCTAGAGTAGGCCATTCAAGCCCTCATGCCTGCTTCACCATTTAGTAAGATCATGATTGATTGCTTACTTCAGTGGAGCTCTCTGCGCTAACCTTGCATCCAAAAATCTTTTGGTCTCTGGAATATGCTCAACAATTGAATTTCTACTGCTCTCTTGTGTAGACTATTCCAAAGGTTTGCTGTCTTTTTCATCTCCCCTCTCGAATGCCTGACCCCATTATCTTTATATTGTGACCCCGGTCCCAGGCATCTGTCCTCAGAACTCATTCATTTCTTTTTAACATTCTAATGAGATCTTTTCTCACTCTCCTAATATTCTAGAGGGTATAGCTCACTCTGCTGAAAAAAACAATCGCCCCCATCTTGGGAATGAGCAGTTCCTTCAAGTCAAAAAACACTATAAACATAGCTGGTTTTGTAATAAAAGTTAAGTTGAAAATGGAGCCTGGAGGATTCAGAGGTGAGTTCTGTACCTCTGAAGAAAACTCCAGCTTGCAGCCACAGTCTGTGTTCTATTCTCTGATCTTGGTTACAGCACTGGCTGGGGAAGAGCATAGCCCCTAGTTATTATGCTCTTGGATGCTCCCTAGTGGCTCACAGTTTAAAATCCGCGCCTGTCTACCTGAGAGTCAGAAGAGGATCAGAATTGGTTATAATCATCAAAAATAGCTCAGTGTCAAAGCACACACATGAACTGCAGGCTCTTGGGTGTTCATTCAACTACCTGCCCTTGCAGCAGCAATGCAGAGGGAATGAGTTATCCTCAGCAAGGAGGGGGAAATTAATTAGAGAAATCCCATAGAGTAATATGTGTTACGTGCAGATTTCAGTCGCATTGCAGAGACTGTAATCGTTACCTGTTGAAATATGGTGGAGAGTCACCTTACTTAATTGGAGGATAAAGTAAAATATAATCTGAGAAAGCTGGAGGAACAAATGTGTAGGGAGTATCGTCGTTGCAGTGCTGCAGAACCAAAGATAACAAAGTTGGATGGGTGTGAATTGAGCAGCGAAATCCAAAGTGCCAAAACAAAGTTTTATTAATTATTCATCGATCAATTGAAATACAAAACGGAATAGTCTTTAAGAGCCGTGCTGCCCAGAAATCCCCTGATTTAATCCTAGCCTAACACACGGGAAAATTTGCAATGACCAATTAACCTACTAAGTGGTATGTCTTTGGACTGTGGGAGGAAACCGGAACACTTAGAGAAAACCTATATGGTCATGGGGACATCAGACAGATTTCTTACAGGCAACAGCAGGAATTGAACCCACGTTGCTGGTACTGTAAAGCGTTATGCTCACTGCTACACTACTGCGAAGTTTGCATGATGGGCAGGGAGCGACTGGACATCAGACATCTACATCTCACAACTCTGACCTTCCTATCTTCCACTGGTCTCTCCGCTGAAGCCAGCAGGAAAGCACAGAGGTGCTGAGGAAATACTGCTTGCAGGATAACTCTCTGGCAGACACACCTCCATTTTAAACAATGAGCACCTCACATCTGACCCTCAGCTTTATTCCAAAGAGGGCTGGAGCACAAACAGAAACAGAGTCCCAATCCTATGGAAGAAGGTAAGTTCAGGTGATAGATTGAATTATTTTGCTTTATTTTATATTTTAATTCTTGCTTATATCCAGAAAGAGGTCACTCACCCAGCTAGACCATGTTGGCATGCAGTAAAATCCCATCAATCCCATTTCTTCACTTCTCTGCAATCTATTCTCTCTTTGATGGTATTTTTGATTAAATATGTTTTATAAAAATAGATTTTTCATCACAAATCTGTTTGAAGAGCTTATATATCTGAGGCAGTGGCTCAGAGTCACCTTTTTCACCAAATGCATTTCTGGTGCAGAGGGCCAGTTTATCCAGTCTCTAGGCAGGCAACATAGTTTGGCCTTCATTTTCCACTGAGTTCAAAGTTAATGTTATATATAATAAACTCTTCTCAAGCTTCCAGCTGGGTACAGGTAGCGATTATAACCAATGTTTCGATGACAAACTCTGCCATCTTCTTCAGGGAAGATGATGAAGATGGCAGAGTTCATCATCGAAACATCGGTTATAATCGATACTTGTATCTGACTGGAAGGCCGAGAAGGCTTTATTCATCATACAGACCAGGAAAGCACTGATCCTTTTTTTACATAGATATCACCATGTACAACTCTGAGCTTCATTTTCTTGTGGGCTAGAGCTTGATGGTTGAGGGGTAGCAACTGCTCTTGAACCTGGTAGTGCGAGTCCTGAGACGCATGTACCCTCTAGAGGTTTGGTGAGACTTAAACTAGGGGTCATGAGTTAAGGGTGAAAGGTGAAATGTTTCTGTGGAAAATAAGTGAGAAGCTCTTCACCCTGAGGGTTGTGAAAGTGTGGAAAAAGCTGCCAATGGAAGTGATGAAGTTGGTTTGATTGCAACATCTAAGAAAAATTCAGATTAGTACATTGATGGGAAGGGTATGGAAGGCTATAGTCAAGGTGCAGATGAATGGGACGAGGCTGAATAATATTTCAGCATGGTCTGAAGGGCCTGTTGTGCTCTATAACTCCAATAGCCTTGCATAACTAATCTTGATGGCACAGGAAGGATTTTTAAAAAATAATCATAGTTACTTTCCCAGATTGTTAACCAGTTCTTGGGTACAAGGATTACATGAAATCGACGCAAGCTTTGGGCAATGGGCCAGGTGTATGTCTGTGTATGCGCAGGACACAATCTGGCCAGCTGAGCTGGTTTCCTGAAGATGGAGGTCTTCAGCGCCTGCGTCTGGGTTGGTCTGCAGGTACTGAAGGTGTGAATGAGGGATTCTGCAGTAGACGGAGCTGAAGTGGAAACAGTGAAAGAACGATGAGGGGATGTGCTGTTTGTATCATCAGCCATTGTACCGTCACAGGAAGGCACATGGTGCACTAGGGAAGAAGTTGTTTATCCTGTATTGGGCAATTGTTTTTTTTGTATCCGCTATAAACATCACCAGGTACGTCTGATCCAAGATTTAATCCTTAGATTTTTCTCTGCAGTGAGTGAGTTAAGCACCGAGGTTTATAATCTCACTAACTACATGATGCAACATGCTGTGCATTTAGTCACTGGTAAAACTGCTGTGGACCACTTCTCTATAAGCTTGCGGAAGTGCAGAATAGTTGAAAGCACTGATACAGCTGCTTGACCTCTCAGGTTTATTATGAGAAAAAACAATCCAAGTTTTTCCGCTCTCCTCTGGTTCGTGTCCAGCTTCCATTTGAATGCTCACCATGGAACCAGCCTCCACTATTTTCCCAGGTAGTGCATTTTACACCTGACCACTCAGTGTAATAAAGAATTCTCATTGTCTCAATTTGCTTCTTACACCAGTCAACTTCACTCTGTCCCTTGGTGCTCAAACCCTCCACCAGTGAGAACGGTATTATTTTCTATGCACTCTCTTTCTAGCTTTCATGGTTATTTTAAAAGACTTAGATAGAGTGGACAGCCAGTGCCTTTATCCCAGGACGGAAATAGCTAAAACAAGAGGGTATATTTTTAAAGTGATTGGAGGAAAGTATAGAATCAGAATTAGGTTCACAATCACCGGCATATGTTGTGAAATTTGTTGTCTTTGCAGCAGCTGTACAATGCAATATACAATAATGGAAAAATGTGAATTACTGTAAAATATATATTAAAAAGATAAATAAGTACAAAAATAAAAATTAAAAGAAGTAATGAGGTAGTGTTCATGGGTTCAATGTCCATTCAGAAATCAGATGTCAGGGGAAGAGGGAGGTTATTTCCACAGAGAGTAGTGGTGTGTGGAAGTCACTGCCAGGGTGGTGGTAGAGGCAGATACTAATACTTAAATGTCAGACTACTGTTTATTGACTACAGCTCAGCATTTAATACAATTATCCTTACAGTTCGTCACACTAACACACTTCAAGGATGTGTGCTTGGCTCACTGCTCTACTCTGTCTACACCCGTGACTGTGTGGCTAGGCACAGCTCAAATGCCATCTATAAATTTGCTGACGCCACAATTATTGTTGACAGAATTTTCAGAGAAAGAGTACAGGAGCGAGATAGATCAGCTGGTTGAGTGGTGCTGCAAAAACAGCCTTCCTCTCAACATCAGTAAGACCAAAGAATCGATTGTGGACTTCAGAAAGGGTAAGACGAGGCAAGCAAATTCAAATTCTTGGGTGTCAGCGTCTATGAGGATGTATCCTCATCCCAACATATCAGAGACAAAGAAAACATGACAGCAGATATGTTTCATTAAGAGTCTGAGGAGTTTTTGTATGTCACCAGCTATCTACGGATGTACCATAGATAGCATTCTAACTGGCTGCATTACCGTCTGCTTGTGGGGGGTGGGGGGGGGGGGGGATGATGAGCACAGCGTGGGATTGAAATAAGCTGCAGAAAGTTGTAAACTCAGCCAGCTCCATCATGGCCAGTAGCCTCCTCAGAATCTAGAACATCTTCAAGGAACGAAGCTTCAAAAAAGGTGGCATCCATCATTAAGGACCTCCCATCACCCATGACATGCTCTCTTCTCATTGCTACCATCAGGGAAGAGATACAGGAGCCTGAAGGCACACACTCAATGAATCAGGAACAGCTTCTTCCCCTCTGCCATCGATTTCTGAAGGGACATTGAACCCATGAACACTACCTAACCACTTTTATTTTCTCTTTTTGCACTACTTATTTAACTATATATGAGTGTACTGCTGCTGCATAACAACAAATTTCATTACATCTGCCAGTTACATTTAACCTGATTCTGATACATTAGGGACATTTAAGAGACTCTTAGAAAGTAGGCACATGGATGAAAGAAAAATAGCAGGTTATGTGGGAGTGAAGCATTAAAATGATCTTGAAGTGGGTTTAAAGATCGTCATAATACTGTAGGCTGAATGGACTGTTCTATGCAGTCAGAATCAGGTTTATCATCACTGGCAGGATAAACCTCACAGCAGTAGTTTAATGCAATACATAATCTATTAGTAATGTTCTATGTTCTGTCTTCTTGCAGTTTCTGTGTTTCAAAGGGAATAAGTACAGCTTTTCTGGTCTGCCTCAACACAAGACCCTTATCCCTGGAGTAAATCTCATTCGCTCTCTCTCCATAACATTTACATCTTTGCAAATGTGTGGAGCCCAGAACTGGACACAGTGCTCCAGTAGTGATTAAGTTGAAGCCTTTTAAAGACTTCCTTACTCTTGTACATAATGCCTCTATTTTAACCACTTTTACAACATGCTTTGGCACTTTCAATGTAGTTTGCATATGCACCCCAATCTCTCTGTTTATGCACCTCTCTGAGAATTGAACTGGCATGTTTATTTTTGTCTCGTGCTACTGCACTATAAGGTAACACTTCACATTCTTAGCACTAACTTGTATCTGCTACTTATCTTTTGATTCTTACAGTCTGTCTGTATTTCCTTGGAGCCTATAATTCAGTTCCATACAGTTCAATAATTCTTCAAAGTTTGCGTCCTGGGTAGATGATGAAATTGTGTTTTGTACAGCCAAGTCCAAATCAATATATATTCAAAGGATTCAAAGAACACTTACTAAGTATGTAAGCAGTATACAACCCTGAGATATGCCTTTTCCACAGGCGGCCATGAAACAGACAACTGTGGAACACGTTCACAGAAAAACATCAACCCCACCCCCATGCGCAAACGGTAACAGCCCCCACACGCAAAAAACCAAATCATGCAAATAGCAACAAGAAAGAACGAGTGAAAACACAGAAAATAAAATACAAAATGGAAATAGTGCATATTCAGTTCACTAGTCCAATCCACAAACCGCAGACGCAGTACTTTGGTACCATCCTCCGACAGCATCGAGGGGGAAAGAGAGAGACCGTTCAAATGTAGGGACCTTCCTTCAGGATCAGTGAGCTGGAGGGAGAGAAAGATTGCTACATGCAGTCACCTTCCTCCAGCAGCAGCAAGCAAGTGGCTGGTTGATGGCACTGAACAGTCACTCGCCTTTCACACTCACCTCTGTTTCAATCGTCCTCAACGCTTTAATCGGTGGGATCGGTGAGAAATGGAGTTGTAAAGAGAGTGTCAAAGCAGTGGTCCTTGTACAGACTCCTGGGGAACAGGGAAGCTGTGATCAAATCTGATGCAGCTACCTAATATGAAGATTGCAATTAAAGTGATCTTCAGTCAAAAACCAATTTTTCATTGCTACGTTTCCAGTTACTTGGGCTGAATTATATGTGTACTCCTATGGTACCCTTTTTATTTAGTGGCCTTCAAGCTTATCATATGGCTTAAGTTTTGGAAATCAATAAAGAATATATATATAAAATATCTCACATTGACTATATTTCCCTCATTAACAGTCTCTTACTTCAGATAACTTTTTTTCGTTAGTTGGGTAACACACACAGAATACTGGAGGAATTTCAGCATCTGCAGAATCTCGTGTAGTTATTTAGTTAGACATATGTTTTCTTTAATAAGTCCACACTGGCTTTCGCTAATCAACACACATTTCTCCAAGTAGCTTCCAATTCTGCCTCTGCTTAGTGTTAAGAAATATTTATAATTATCCCCAAAGGGAAGACAGCAATGTGCTATACAACTACTTAATTAGGACAGAAGTGACACATCAGAAAATATGATTAAATCATCTTATTCATGCATTTGGGACATAATGACCTGATGTAAATAATAAACTAGTGAAAAGTTAATTTAAGATCATGTAGATTAAAGATTTTGCACAACAGTTGAGTCAAATTATGGGCTGGAAAGTACCAGAGGGATCAGTTGTTGGGAAGCAGCCTTTTACTATATGTGTGATTTTTTTTTTCTTTCTCTCTTTATTCATTAGTGTGCAGTGATGTTTCTTATACTGTTGGTCCATTATTGCTCTTGAGTAACTTGATAAAAAGCTGCCTTAAATGTTCCCTTTCAAACTGTTCCCACCATCCTGACTTGGAAATCTAACACTTCTGGGACATGCTGGATATGCTAGAGCACATTGATGTTAAGAAACAGGTTGTGCCGAAACTTCTGAAAAACATTAGAATAGCTAAGTCCCTGGAGCCAGATGGGATAAACTCTAGATTACAACAGGAACCAGGGAAAAAGATTGCTGTACCTTTAGCGATGACCTTTATGTCCTCACTGGCCACAGGAGTAGTACCAGAAGATTGGAGGATGGCAAATATTATTCCTTTTCAAGAAAGGTAGGAGGGATAATCTTGGGAATTATAGACCAGTGAGCCATGCATCAGTGGTGGGCAAACTGTTAGAGAGGCTTCTCGGAGACAGGATTTACGAGCATTTAGAAAAGCATAGACTGATTAGGGATAGACATCAAGGCTGTATGAAGGGCCGGAGGTGCCTCTCAAGCCTGAGTGAATTCTTTGAAGAAGCGGCAAAGCAAATTGAAGAGGATAGAGCAGTAGATGTGATGCATATGGATTTTAGCAAGATGTTTAACAAAGTTCCTCATGGTATCTTCATTCAGAAAGACAAAGCAATGGATCCAGGGAAACTTGGCTGTGACGATTCAGAATTGGCTTGCCTACAAAAGTTAGATGGAGTGGATGGAGTGTTTTCTGCTAGGAGGCCAGTGACTAGTGGTGTTACACAGGGATCTGTTCTGGGACCCCTGCTTCTTGTGATTTTTATAAGTGACTTGGAGGAGGAAGTGGCTGGATGAGTTAGTAAGTTTTCAGGTGACATGAAGATTGTTGGTGTTGTGGATAGTGTGGAAAGTTGTCGAAGGTTACAACTTGATAAGATGCAGAGCTGGGCTGAGAAGTGGCAGATGGAGTTCAGTCTGGAAAAGTGGGAAGTGATGCTTCTTAAAGGTTGAACCTGAAGGCAGTACAGGGTTAATGGCAGAATTCTCAGCAGTGTGGAGGAACACAGATCTCTTGGGGTCCACACCCATAGATCTCCCAGAGTTACCACACAAATTGATAGGGTGGTTAAGAAGGTGTATGGTGGGATGGCCTTCATAAGTCAGGATTGAGTTCAAGAGCCACAAGGTAATGCTGCAGCTCTATAAAACCCCGGTTAGACCACTCCTGGAGTATTGTGTTCAGTTTCTGTCGTTTCAATATAAGAAAGGTGTGAACACTTTAGAGCGGATGCAGAGGAGATTTACCAGTATGCTTCTTGGATTAGCGTGCGTGTCTTATGAGGATAGTTCAAGCGAGCTTAGGGCTTTTGTCTGTGAAGAGGAGGATGATGGGAAGTGACTTGATAAAGGTGTATAAGCTAAGAGGCATAGGTGAAAGGACAGCCGGATACTATTCTCAGGGTGGAAATGGCTAATATGTGAAGGCATGATTTTAAGATGATTGGAGAAAAGTACAGGGGAAATGAAAGAAATAATTTTTTTAAAACTCAGAGTGGCCAGTGCATGGTACACTCTTTTGGGAGCGGTGGGAGAGGCTCATACGTTAGGACGCACATGTTAGAGATCATCGATTGGAGATGTACTGATGTCAAAGTGGCATAGTGGCAGATCTCTTACAGCTGCAAACAACCCAGGTTCAATTCTGCCCTCCGGTATTATCTGTGCATAGTATGTATAATCTTCTTGTAACAATGTTGGTTTCCACCAGTTTCCTTTGACTGCCCAAGAAAGTGTTGGCTTTTAGATTACTCAGTTACTTTAAATCATTACCATAGTAGGTACCTGCTGTGAGAATTGGGAAGTGGGTGCAAAATGTTAATGGGCATGTAAAAGAATAGTTTACAGGAAAGGGATGTCTCTACAAGGGTGAATAATGGCCTCCTATGTGGTTATGAAATGCTTCATAGGTTTCTGCAGTGCATTTTGGAGGGGAGTTAATGTTGAAGGAAGTGGCTATAGTGTCAGAGTCATCTTTTGAGCCAAACTTTTGTCGGCCGATAGATCCTACCTACTTACAAGGGGGGGCGGGCATGCGCCCTGTCGCATTCCACACTCGATCGGTCGCTCTCTCCGGACTGCGACTGCCGCGGCCCCGGTACAGGGACCTCCGGCCCTTACCTTGTCCTCTCACCGGTGCATTGCAATGATTTTGTACGTTCATACGAGGAAAATATGCATTGTGTGTTTAAGATCCAAATGTTACTTAAAATGCTATGATACTATTGACTTATAAGTGAGTTGTAATTGACTTATTACTATATTCATGCGAGGAAAATATGCGCTGTGTGTTTAATATTAAATTCATTAGATAAACCCTTTTAGAAATGAAAATGAGTGCATTAGCCACTTATAAGTGACTTATCACCTATATTCCGGTCGTGATTAACACCCCCCCCCCGTCGGCCAGTCTGCAAGAATATTGTCAATATTAAACCGGTCCGTGGTGCAAGAAAGGTTGGTGACCCCTGAAGTACCCAGCCTCTACAATTAACTTGAATGCCTTATAACCAGAGATGAAGATCACCAATTGTAGTAGTATTTTTTGTTAATTATTGCAAAAGGCATTTAAGAGTACAAATTGTATTGGGTGAAGTATTAATTGCATGCTTTGTTGTGACAGAGAACAAGCAAGTTCTGCCGACTGAGCCTGGCGAAGTGATCGAAAGTCTTGTGGGAAAGCAAGTGGAGTATGTGACCGAAGATGGCACAAAGAGAACGGGGTTGGTGATTCACCAAGTGCAAGCCAAACCATCAGTCTATTTCATCAAGTTTGATGACGATTTTCACATTTATGTGTATGACTTGGTCAAAACCTCCTAGCTGCATGCAACGCTTGTCATTGCCTTCACTAAGAGATTTTACTGTGAACTGTGAGCTGATCACTGAAGAGACTTGTGTTCTTTATGTTAGCCCTCCATGTATTCATTTACGAGACTTTGAAAGGTGAAGTATACACATCCATCTTTTTGACATTTCCCCAGCAGTTGGCTCAGCATGGTGTTTTGTTACACCAACCATTGTGATCATCCCAGCTTTCGTGGGTTGTAACATTGTCTGCAAGGCCAAAGGAGAGGTCCTTCGCTGCTGAGTTTGGTGGTCCCAGCACTGTTGGACTCCTGAACTTACAAGGATAAGTTTTTCCTTTTGTTTCCACTGTGATCTTTTTGATGGGAACAGCTTGTGCTAAGGATTAAATGTGACTGTGGTCACCGTGGGCTACACTAGACTTCCCTATAACTGGCTATGGCTAGTCTCCTTCCTCTTGAGTGGAGGGTGTAATTGGGACACAGAGAATACATTGACCAAATTAGGCTGTAGAATCCTGTTATAAAAGTGGGTCAAATAGATCCTAAATGGTTTGAAAGATTTTATGTTTGTCTTCAAAATGTGTGATTTATCCTAGATAGGACACATTTTCTAATTTTTGTCAGAAGAGCAGATCAGAAGAAACAAGAATTGAACTTGGTTATGCTGAAGGGTGAAAATATTTTGGGTAGGGAATTACATAAAGCTATGTTTATGGCTTTTGTTTCACTATTTCTGATTGGCTGTGATGTCTGGTGTCATGCATGCTGATCAGCTACCTTGTAGAGTTTCCTGTGTTAAGCATCCATATGTTATAATGCACTATTTCCATGTCTCGCATAGCTCTCGTGTTGAAGTGTGTGTGTGTGAGAGGGAGAATTGTTCTGTCATATCTACCATGCTCAGGCTAACAGAAAGAATATTGTCTCTTGGTTGTGCAACTTTTGCAAGACTCATTGGATATCGGATTTGTCTTTATTTTGTGTCCTTGGCTTTGTTTAAAAAGGTAAATATAAGTAGCATTTTGGAGATAATGGCCTTACTCCTTTTGAAGCAAAACTCTTCCAACTTTCAGTCCCAACTGTGTGCTTCTGTGTGGGAGGTGTGCTTTCCCATGTTCCGTTACTTCTGTTTTGATTATAACTAATAATTTAGAAAGAGGGCTAGAAGGTTTCTCATGGTGCCACCTCCCTTCCACTGTACTCTCCCTCCCCTTTTTAAAACAAATGCCTTTGTCCATCAGCCAGAACTCTGTGCAACTCGTCGAACACGCTTAACTACTGGCACTGCACCCAAACAGAAACAATCCTATCTGCTCCCTCCCCCCCCCCCCCCAAAGAATCAGTAAAGTAGGAGGGGGCTGATGATGTGGAAATGAAGTTAAAATTTTTACTTGTTCCAGTGTGAAAGATTACTGCACTTGGTGAACTTTCCTTTGTTCTGTCTCTGAACTAGATGGGGGAATTCTGACAATTGGCAGGGTTAACACAGCAAAGCACTTAAGCTGCTTCTGTAGGAGTGTTTCAGAAGCAGAGTTACTTGTTGGGCATTGCCTCTCCCTCGTCGTCAGAGCACAGTAGCTGAACAACTAAGATCACTCACAGTGACTTTGGGGTTTCCTGCCTCCATGCACTGAATCAGGGAAGTCACTGCCGGTTAAGTGAGGGAATGTCAGTGAAGGATGACAGCCTCATTGGCATGGGCAGAGCCTCCATTATGTCATGAGAATTATTTTTAATTCTCTTTTTGCTTTCAGTCTCTACTTCATAAAGTATGTCAGAGTTACAGTCCCTATGCCTTTATCAACGTGTACTCAATGCTAGATGTTCGGAGAGACAGGAAATCTTTACGTTCCTGCCAGTAAACGTTACATATTGATTTTTGCTGCTGCTATCTGAGACCATTAGACATAGGAGCAGAATTAAGCCATTCAGCCCTTTGAGTTGGTTCTGTGATTTAGGGAGAATGTTTCACATAACTGAGCAGCAAGGTATCAGCTCAGGTTGACAGGATGGGAAGGAAATGCGGTGCTCTTTGATGTCTGTGAATTTGGAGTAAGTAGCATAACCATGGATGAAGCCATTTCCAACCTAGATAGCCATTGAGTGAAAAGAGCAGAGGTTCAGACTTGTATGTAGAAAAGACATCCTAAATTCTGTAAGATCCCAATGGCCCAAATAATTTTGCTCATAGAGCTCCTGTTTATTATTTTTTTTTAAGTAGTGATGCCAGCCTTAAAGTATCATCATAGATGGAAGCCTTTGAATGGTCTCAGTGCTCAAGTAAAGAGAGGACTCTGAACCTGTTCTCATCATCATGATGGGAACTCCATCTTGGAAGGTTGTCAGAGGAGTCAGTTTTGCTGTCAGATCATTGTTCCCTCCCAAATTAATTACCATATCCCTTCCATTTTACTGCACGGTCAGTTTTTATTTAGCACTTAATGATGCTACTAATTATATAGTATGAGCAGTGAGTATGGGCTTTGACAATGCTGAACATGGTTTCCTAAACTAGGCTTTAAGCTTGGTAGACTTGTACAAAGTTGAGAGTAAATTTATTATCTTAAGTACATATATGTCACTGACCCTGACATTCATCTTCTTGCAGGCAGTCATATTAAATACAAGAATCATAGTAGAATCAATGAAAGGCCACATCTACAGGGTGGACAAAAAAATTGCAAAATAAAACCCATAGCAAATTGTGCACATATAAAAAGAAAATGAATGAATGAATGAATAAGCAATAGATTTTTAAAATTATGAAATGAAGTGTCCTTGAAAGTGAGTCCATAGGTTATAGGAACAGTCAGTGATGGGGTGAATGAAGTTAACCCCCTGGCTCAAGAGATGATGTTTGAGGGTTAATAATAGTTCCTAAAACCTGGTGGTGTTGGGTCCTCAGGCTCTTGTCCCTTCTCCCTTATGGTAACAAAAGGAAGAGAGCATGGCCTGTTTGTGGGGTCCCTGATGATGGATGCTGCTTTCCTGCAAAGGTGCTCAGTGGAGGGGAAGGCTTTACCTATGGACTCAGCTTTATCCACTACATATTGTAGGCTTCTCCATACAAGGGCATTGGTGTTTTCATACCAGGCTGTGATGCAACCAGTCAATGTAATCTCCATCACGCATCTATAGAAGTTTGTCAAAGCTTTAGATGTCATGCCAAATCTTCGTAAATTCCTAAGGAAGTAGAGGCACTTTCTTCATAATGGCACTTAAATGTTGGACCCAGGACAGATCTTCTGAAATGATAACACTGAGGAATTTAAAGTCGCTGATCCTCTCAGCCACTGATCCCCCAATGAGGACTGATAGATGGACCTCTGGTTTTCTCCTCCTGCAGTCAATAATCATCTCCTTGGTCTTACTGATATTGAGTAAGAGGTTGTTGCTGTGCACCACTCAGCCAGATTTTCAGTCTCTCTCCTATATGCTAATTTGTCACCACCTTTGATTTGGCCAACAACAGTGATATCATGAAGCTGTGCTTAGCCTCACAGTCAGAAATATAACTGTGAGTGGGGGCTAAGAACACAGACTTGTGTTGCACCTGTGCTGAGGGAAGATTGTGGAGGAGGTGTTGCTGCCAATCTGAACTGACTGGGGTCTGCAAGTGAGGAAATTGAGGATCCTGTTGCATACACAGGTGTTGAGGCCTAAGTCTCGAAGCTTATTGATCAGTTTTGAGGGGATTTGTAGTACTGCCAAGCTGTAGTCAATGAAAAGTATCCTGATGAATGCAGTTGATGTTGCGGTGTATGCTACTAGCACAGAAGCGAAAATGCTTTCAAGGTATATGTATATAATTATAAAATATGCAATACATACAAAAGAAATATTATTCATTATTGATTTATGTATATAAACTTCTTTTTCTTCCCCTTGCTATTTGGGCTGGGGAGGTGGTGTTATGTTATGGTGCTGTCTTTATCACTCCAGAAATGATTGCTTCCCAGATTAATAATTTTTTAAAAACTCTTTGCATGCTTTTTAACCAGAGTATAACTAATTCTACACTACTCAGTCTTAATTATTTCTGCTATTTAAAAAAGGGCCTAAATTTACAATAATTGGATTTTAGTTAAAAGTGTCCTAGCAAGAATGGTTAGTTCTGTTCATATTGCTTGCTTTCTAGCCAGAGTTTGCTTAGTTCTATTACATTGAACTCTGAAAAAGACAGCATGTCTATGGACTGCTCAAACCAAGATTTTGCTAAGTTTCTCATGGCTGTAGAGTGCAATGAAAAATCTCCAGTATCAAATAGTGTTTTGCACTATATTTTCAAATGTGTTCCACAGTCAACTGTGAGCAAAAGGACAAGTGATTTGATTAAACATCCTCCCCATTTCTCACAATATACTCTATGTCCTTGTATCTGAGTTAGTAAGTCTGCTAGAGCAGGCTAGAAGGCAGCCACCACATTTATCCGTCAAGCAGAGCATAAAAGAAAAAAAATCCCTTATAAATCTTATAAATCAGACTTTTTGCTGCAACTTATGTAGCCCTAACTATGGGTTCAGTAGTGTAACGTCTGCAATTGTAGACCTATCTGTTGATGGAGTCCCATTGCAACAGCTAGCCAGATATCTACGTAAATAATTCTGAGAAAAAAGTGTTGACAATGCTTCCAATGAAACTACAGAAATTTGTAAAAACTCTGTCTGGTGTATTAGTGACCATCTTTACATGCACTGGGCTGTATTTCGGTCCAGGCTCACAACAATATAGTTGACTCAAGGCTAAATTCTGTAATGTTTAGCAGGGCACTTGGTCCAGGGGCATTAAATGCTTGTTTCGCTAGTGTGGCCCACATCTCATGAGGGATTAAATTAAATATATAAAATTGGGAAATGCATGTTGTGTATTCGTCTAGGAATTGTTTCTATCAGCACATAAAAATCTAAAGGTGAAATATTTTTGTTACCCTCTTGGGATATAAACATCATTAGCAAGGCATAATTTATTGGCCATTTCCAACTGGCTTGAGCAGGTGATGTTGAGCTGTCGCTTCAGCCTGCTGTAGTCCGTATAGTGAGGGCACTTTCACAGCGCTGTTTGGTTGGGGAATTTTGATCCATTGGTGATGAAGGAGTAGAATGTGACTTGGACTGGACGATCTTCCCTGTGCTAGACAGTAGGTTTTTGATGAGACAGTGTGTGACTATAATTCCCACTTCCTGAAGTGGTGATTGTGGAGAGGGAGGGATTGAAATACTTTTAATGGATTAAAAACAATATTCTAGAATAGGTCAGGCTCTTTAGACACCAAGAAATGAAAAGATAGGTTAAGAATGGAGGCGTCTTTCACATGGACAAAGGTCAAACTTCAAAATAAATTTATTACCCACCTAAGTATATGTCACCACATACTAGACTGAGATTCATTTCCTTGTGGAAATTCATAGTAGCACATATTTAATGTAATAGACTCAATGAAAAGCTATACACAAATGAAGACTGACAGCCAAGGTGTAAAAGAAGATAAAATGCAACTAGAAAAAAAAACAAGCCAATACAAGATGCTTCCCTTTAAAGGGCAACACTTAACTTCTGACCATGTTCTGCTGTGCATTTCGTTCTTTGTTTAAAAGCCACTGTGATATAAAGAGAAAAACTCCAGGATAATTAAAGCTCACGGCAAACTGCTAACCAGTGTGACTGCTTTCACTGTCCACTTTGTGTACCAATTACTCTGAGCAAAACATGGTTTACCTTAGCACATCCTAGTGGATAGATGGTTGGTTGCAGGAGATCTTTGCTTCAGGGACCTGGTGGCATATGCTCACAAAAATACCTTAGCTATTGTTTTATAGGTACCCCCATGACACCTGTCCTGAAATCAGAAGGTCAGATATTGGTATTATTAAATTGCACAGTAATGAAGATCACATTTGTGACATGGTTCCTTACTTCCATTTCAGAAATTTCATGTAATTTGAGCAGTATTAGAACTATCAGGGTAAACAGCCGAGGAAGGTGGAGATGCATCTTGCTGAGACTGTACAACAGGAATTTGATATATTCGCAAAAGGAGCATGCTTTGCAGTGTGTTTGTGGTTACACAAGGTGTTTTAGAATAATGTAGCATAGTTACTGGATTTAGTATTCCAGAGACATGGAATAGTGATCCAAGTTCATCAATCCCACTACAATTGCTGGGGATATTAAAAACATTATATTAAATAAATTTGTATTTAAAAATTATGAGTGAGTGGAACTCCAAAGTTATTGTTTACTAACTACTTTTTAGAAAAAGATATCTGTCCACTGACTTTATCTAACCCGGCCTTCAATGAAACCTACACCAGAAAGTGCTCTCTGAAATGGCCTTGTTAAAACACTCAGTTTAGGAGCAACTTGCATTGGGGAAGAAATGCTGGATGTTGTTATGTTAGCATCCTGTGAAATGTTTTAAAATTATACAATTACATCTATTTGTTGTATCTTTTTCACCCTGAATGAAAGCAGCTACCTTTAATAACTTGCATTTATTGAAGCCTTTAGCATAGTAACATGGCCCAAGGTTTTTCACAAGTATGTTACCAAATGAAGTTTGATGCCAAGAAAGAGAATGGGGCAGCTAATAAAGCTTGGTTGTAGAACTAGATCTTGGGCAGTGTCTTCAAGGAGGAAAGGTTGGTGGAGAGGTTTTAAGTGGAACTCCAAAAGTTGGGGTCCAAGCAATGGGGAAATAAAGGAAATTATCAGTGCCTCTGAAGTATTGAGTTGAAGGTACATTGGCTGTTGAAGGTTATTCTAGAGTCCTTTGTCATTGTCAGGTATCCATTATAGCTCTTCTTCTGACTGATCAATCAAGCATGATAGCTTTAAATAACTATCGAATCAATGGACTTCCTTGTATCTAATTCTGTTGCTCAAATCTGCCTAGTTCTTCTGCTCCCTAACTTCACTGAAGAAATGGAATAAAACAAGTTGCCATCTTTCAGATGACAAGTGAAATTATGTTACCTGTACTGCCAAATTAATGTGTTGCACTGCAAGGTCATAAGCTCAGAGCTCAAGTCCTGGGACAATGAAATTTTATTTTTAAAAAAGGACTGCAAGGTTTCTTTTTTTTTTCTCCAGGGTTCTGCAATAAATTGTTCTTGACTTTCTGCTCAGATCGATCAGGCCAGTTGGAAAATTCAACCAGGCAGTTCCTATTATTTAGCATCCTTACAATGTGGAAACAGCCTCCCTGTCGGTGATGCATAGAGTGTTATTCTTTGTGTAGTGCCCCCTTTGAAACTGTAGGTCTAATTGGACAATGTTTCTGTGGAGCTGCTGTTACCAACACTTCTAGGACAACCTGAGAGGTAAGTGAGAACTTAAATCCTCCTAGTGGTAATCCCAACAAATATTACTAACCTTGCAATTATAACCCAACTCCAAGATTCAGTTTCTTACACAAAAGCATCACCTTCCTCCACAAAACATGATCTCGATCTTCCTCCCCTTGATGCTCACCTGCACCACCTCATACCCTACATCTCCATTGTACCCAGCAAACCACCCAAGCACTAGGATCTCATGACCTTCATTCTGTAATCATTACCAGCCAAGGGCCTGATGCTAAACTCACAAGTTCACCCTTGGAGGAGTGCAGTGGACAGCACATACCAGTTTATTAAGACCAAAGCCTTGGTCATGGGAACATTGTCAACTGGTGAGGTGGTAATATTCATTGTCTTGCCACATCCACACTTCTGCAGCCTGTTGTCAATGGGTTCCACAAGTCTGGGGAACTGTAGATCAATCTATCACCCTGGGTGAGGATGAGATAAAAGTGTGTTCAACCAGAAAATATATATGATTTTTCTAGATAGAGAATGCAGTTAGATGAACTACTGCTCATCTGCTAAACAGATTGGAGCACTGAATGAGAAGGGATATTTGCACAATAAATGCATAAACATAGGACAAAAATTCCACTGGCTTCTCTAAAATGAGTGGGTGTTGGAATGATTTGTTTGTTAGTGGTGTTTGAAGGCTGTTAAGTCTGCGGTGATGAAGGTGTTGATCGCAAAAGACCACATATGCCAAGTTGCTAATCTCACTTTATCGGGGAAAATGGCAGAATTTTGTTGCATCGGAATTCTTGTATCATCATGATTGAGTTTCCTGGTAAGATATGAAAATCTGTGTGGCTGTGGCTGGTGGGACATTATTAGACATTAAGAAAACTAAGTAGATAGCCAAGGTTTTAAAAGTTTGATTATTTTTTAGCTGCAATTTTGGCTATAACCAATTTTGAAGCAGATGATTTGGATTTCACCCAAGATTTAATTTAGTAAGACATTGAAAGGGTTTTTGCTACTGTGCTTGGTATTGGGATTTTCAGTGTGGAACAGATAGTAATGTTCTTCGGCTTCCCCTCAAGAATCTTTGCCTTTGCTTTGAATCAATTTCAACCCCATCTCCAATCCCTTCCCCACCCCAACCCAGTCCCACTGTAGCAAAATAAGGTGTTAATTGTTTTCCAGCATTTCTAAGAAAGATGTAAAGAAAACGTAGAAGCCTATTTCACTGCTGCCTTTCAGACCATAGACTAACTGCAATCATGGTGAGCATTAATCATGGTCAGTTCAGTCAATTTGCCATGTCAACTAAACCGTATATTCTAGTTATAAGTCCTGAGCTGTCGCCATTCCCCTTCATTGTGATGGGGTGAAGGAACACAGGCCTTGAATCTAACCACTCTCCAATTGTGCCATTCCATTTTAAAAGGAATAGGCCATAAAATAGCTTAAAAGGCACGTGTCTGGGAACAAGTTGCAGTGAGTGAGAGCTGATGAGGTCTTGCTGATTGTAAAGGCAGATTGCTGAAGAAATTGTAAATGTTATAGGTTTATTATGCTAAATATTATTTGCATTGTGTATGTTCTCCCTGTTAAGGATGTTCTCCTTGTCTTCGGTGCTGTAGAAGGCTTGGGCTCCTGGAGTTAGTTGAATCTGATTGGACCTTCCACCAAACTACTGATCCATTGATTTTGTTTTAAAATATCTGTCAAAATTCCTCCTCAACTTTTATTAATGTATATATCTGGATGGTCTTTGGGTGTGTGAAGTATATTGAAACATTGCAATTTTCATTGATTTGAAGTAATGTTTTGATATCTATCATTTTTCGTAAGAATTTCCCAGTTGGACAGGTTTGTAGAATACCAACTCCAAAATATTATTGTCAATTCACATGTAGTAATCCTAATTTATTCATGAATTGGAGATACTTACCCAAGCCCTTTGAAATTTCTTCCACAGAATTTACTATTGAAGTTAAATGTTAAAATTATTAAAATAGATTTCTAACATTGCTCGGTCTGAAAAATTCATTTGTCACAAATACTTTGGGCCACTATTTAATATTGAATCGGGATAAATAATCAGGATCTGTTTCCACAAAGAAACGGGCTCCAATAAAAACATAAAAAGCAGAAGTAGGACATTTGGCCTTCCTCCCTGTTCCACAGTTCCTTAAGATTATTAATTGATTTTTTAATGCTGTACCACTTTCCTGCATTAATTCCACATCCTTTGGTTCCCTTCATGTCCACAAATCCTCTGTCTTGATTAAACTTCACAACCAAGCCTCCACAGCAATCTTCATTAGAGAATTTTGAGAATTCACCACCCTCTAGACCAGGGGTTCGCAAGCTAGACCCCAGGTTCTCAACCCTGCTCTGGATGAAGATCTTTCTTCTTTTCTCTGATTGGTCAACACCTTGTTTCGAAGGTGGCCCCTGTTTCTAGACATCAAAGCCAGAAAAAAATGTTGGGTCCTGGTAAGGGCCATTAAGAATTTTGCACATTCCAAAGAGATTACTTCTCATTCTTCTAAACATGTACAGGCCTATCCTGTTTAATCGCTCCTCCTGTAATGGCACTACAGTTAGCCCCAAGGGATCTGTGTCATTGCTATACTATGAATAACACCATAAAGGATGCACTGGTGCCTAGAATGGAAGGTGGTATCCATTGCAGTGCAGAGCATGTAGGTGCAGGTTCAGTCTCAGTGTGGTGGTTATTCAGATGGTGGGTTTGTACACAGTTCACCAGATGGAGTGGAGGAGCACTAATCCTGTTCACTATCCACTGACACCTTTAGGTGTGATTGGATATTCAGTGAGCTCAGCATTAGGCTCAGAAGTTGAGCATCTTGCCAAGCAAAATTGTGACTGTTATGACTTGAATGCCAATAGAATTGCATCTGTTTTTAGGGCAGGGAGGGGGTGGAATGGTGTCCACAGAAAAATATAAAAAGGATTGAGAGGATGAGAGTGGTTCAAGCCTTCAACTACCTCAGAACAGGAGAACATTCCTCCTTTCTCTCTGCCCATGGTATGGCTACTGTGGCAGGAAACCTGGTCTGTAAATACTTGCTACATTTAACATTTAAATATTCAGTGTTAGAACTGATTTTCTTTTTCTCAGCTGGAAGAATCTCAATAGCTTTTAGAGTAACTACATCAGAACCTGCACTAATAGCCACCTCAGTGTGGCAGTGTTTTAAAACAGTTTAAAAAAATTGCTGCATTTTAAATAAAAATAATAAATGTCTTGTTGAGTTTTTTTTTTCCAGTTGTGATGTCCTGCAGTCATTTCCATGGAGAAACAAAAAAAAAATAAAAACCCAAATTATTGAGTGATGGATTGAAATTTCTTTTATTTCCAAATGATTTTGTTCATTTTCACTCCTGATTTTTCACTTTTAAGTTCAAGGTTCAAAGTAAATTTATTATCATATACTTCCTTGAGATTCATTTCTTGCAGGCATTCACAGCAGTACAAAGAAATACAAAAAACGAAACACAAAGACTGAGAAGCAACCAATGTGCAAAAAACAATAATAAAACATTGAAAAGTTGTGCCGACCATGTAACCTACTCTAGAAACTGTCTAGAATTTCCCTAGCACATAGCCCTCTATTGTATCTGCTCCATCACCGTCGCTAGTGGTGCATTCCATGCACCCATCACTCTCTGTGTGGAAAAACTTACCATTGACATCCCCTCAGTAGTTATTCCCAAGCACTTTAAAACTATGCCCCCTCATGTTAGCCATTTCAGCCCTGGGAAAAAGCCTCTGGCTATCCACACAATCAATGCCCCTCATCATCATATACCTGTATCAGGTCACCACTCATCCTCCGTCGCTCCAAGGAGAAAAGGCCAAGAACATGCAACCTATTCTCATAAGGTATGCTCTCCAATCCAGGCAACATCCTTGTAAATCTCCTCTGCAATTTCTGTAGTATCCTGAGGTGACAAGAACTGAACGCAGTACTCCAAGTGGGGTCTGACCAAGGTCTTGTATAGCCATAACATTACCTTATGGCTCTTGAACTCCATCCTATGGTTGGGGCAATTATAAAATCAATAAAAGTAGAGAACATGAGTTCTTCAGAATGAATCCATAGGTTGCATCCAGTGATCAGTGTTGAGGTGAATGAAGTAATCCACACTGGTTCAGTGTTCAGGAGCCTGACAGTTGTGTATGTCCTCTTTCTTCATCCCAGGGCAGCTCATTATTGTTAGGATTTCTGGGGCTTGTATGCTCGAGTTCTTACAATTAATTTGATTCAAGTGAATGATTTGACTCCACAGTAGGTCAGTGGGAAAAATCCTGAGAAGCTTAGTTTCCAGATTTAGCATTGCTAAATAATATTCATGATTGTGTACCACGGGGGAAATCAAAATCTGGTATCAGGATTAGAGTGAAGTTATAACCTTGTAACCTAATATATTTATTATAACCTAATTTAACCTATAACCTATTTATTTATAATCTAATATTTTATAACCTTATAAAAACCAAAATCCTGATGACGTGTCTCAGTCCAAAACATCAACTATTCCTTTCCAAAGATGCTGCCTGATCTGCTGAGTTCCTCCAGCATTTTGTGTGTTACTCTGGATTACCAGCACCTGCAGAATCTCCTGTGTTTAGATTGCACTGAATTGTTGTTCCACACCAAAGTGAGCTGATCACATAAGAAAAGTCAGAATGACTGTAATTTTCCAGGCTGGAAGGCAGGAGTTGTGTAAGGACTTTAGCTGATCACAATCTACATCAATTATTCATTTGCAGAGTTAATACAAGAGAATAATACTGTCTATCCATCTTAATGATGGTACGAAGACAGCACTATGGATGGTGAGGGTGACCTGTAGAGAATGGTTGTGGGGGAGAGGAATCTTGTCAGGTTATTTGAATGGTTAAGGAAATGGCAGATAAACTGATAAGAGGTTATCCACCTTGGAAGGAAAGGTGGAGTATTTTTTTTAAAGAGTAGGGAATAAATGAATATTCTCATGCTAAATCACAAAATAATTTTCACTCATAACAAGCAGTTGGGAAGACAAGTGGTATTTTGGCCTGAATTCTTCAGCCCTTCCTTGGAATTGTTCCACTACATTTTCTAAGTCCAGCTGGATCTTCAATCTAATACATTCTCTGAAAGAGAGCACCTCCAGCAGCCCTACACTCTGGCGCGGGATGCGACCCAGCAAATTTCTGATTGAGAGGTGAGAACATTGCCCAGTCACCAGAATGTGAGTCTTACTTCAGCGGTTGGTAAGTTGATGGAGAAGATCCTGAGAGGCAGGATTTATGAACATTTGGAGAGGCATAATACGATTAGGAATGGTTAGCATGGCTTTTTCAAAGGCAGGTCGTGTCTTATGAGCCTGATTGAATTTTTTGAAGATGTGACTAAACCCATTGATAAAGGTAGAGTAGTAGATGTAGTGTATACGGATTTCAGCAAAGCATTTGATAAGGTACCCCAGGCAAGGCTTATTGAAAAAATAAGGAGGTTTTGGGATCCATGGGGACCTTGCTTTGTGAATCCAGAATTGGCTTCCCACAGAAGGCAAAGAGTAGTTGTAGATGGGTCATATTCTGCATGGAGGTTGGTGACCAGTGGTGTGCTTTCTGTTCTGAGACCCCTTATCTTTGTGTTTTTTATAAATGACCTGGATGAGGAAGTGGAGAGATGGGTTAGTAAGTTTATTGATGACACAGATTGGGGGTGTTGTGGATAGTGTGGAGGGCTGTCAGAGGTTACAGTAGGACAGCAATAGGATGCAAAACTGGGCTGGGAAGTGGCAGATGGATTTCAACCCAGATAAGTGTGAGTGTTTCATTCTGGTAGGTCAAATATGGTGGCAGAATATAGTATTAATGGTAAGACTCTTGGCAGTGTGGAGGATCAGAGGGATCTTGGGGTCCGAGTCCATAGGACACTCAAAGCTGCTGCGCAGGTTGACTGTGTGGTTAAGAAGGCATACGGTGTATTGGCCTTCATCAACTGTGGAATTGAATTTAGGAGCCAAGAGGTAATATTGCGGCTTTATAGAACCCTAGTCAGACCCCACTTGTAGTACTGTACTCAGTTCTGGTCACTTCACTACAGGAAGGATGTGGAAACTATAGAAAGGGTGCAGAGGAGATTAACAAGGATGTTTCCTGGATTGGGGAGCATGCCCTATGAGAATAGGTTGATTGATCTTGGCCTTTCTTCCTTGGAGTGACGGAGGATGAGGTGACCTGATAGAGGTGTATAAGATGATGAGAGGCATTGATCATGTGGATAGTTGGAGGCTTTTTCCCAGGGCTGAAATGGCTAATGTGAGAGGGCACAGTTTTAAGGTGCTTGGAAGCAGGTACAGGGGAAATGTCAGGGGTAAGTTTTTTTTATGTAAAGGGTGGTGAGGGCGTGGAATGGCCTACCAGTGACGGTGGTGGTGGAATTGATAGGGTGTTTTAAGAGACTCCTGGATAGGTACATGGAGCTTAGAAAAATAGAGGGCTATGAGTAAGTTCTAAAATAAGTACATGTTCGCTTCGGCATCATGGGCCGAAGGGCCTGTATTGTGCTGTAGGTTTTCTATGTTTCAGCTGACATGGGTCGCTTAACTGAATTAAAAGATCATTTAACAACCTGGCAGAAGAATGGTGCTGTAAGACATACTAAAGGTGAGAAACGATTTTGAAAGCTGAACATATTTTGCCCAGTGGGCTTGGACTTATTGGTATGACAGCAGACTTAATTATAGAGGGGGATTCTGCTGAAGTCAAGTTTCTTAGCAGTAAATTTATATGCAATAGAGAATATGGGGGTGGGGTGGGGTGGGTAATGGGAGTGAAAGCCACGAGAGTCACAGACTGGATACAGGTTACTCCTGAACATCACTCCTCTGGGTCCTGAAACAAACTTCATTTTTATGATGGGAGATTTAATTTCCTAAAAATATCTCACTTTGTGATTAAGCTGTAAACGACATGGATTAGAATCTTTAGACTTTCCTGTGGGAATGCTGTGAATGGATGAAGCAGAATTGGGTAGATATAAGCATTAAATTTAAAATATAATCTGACGTCTCAATAGTTCAACCTTGTTCCTCTATGAACTGTCACTTACAGCCTTGACCCCTGATATATAAGAAAAATGGAGTGTTGTGTTCTGTGAAGGGGTGTTAGATTGATTATAGAGGGTGTTTATATAGTTCAGATCAGCACCTTGGGCTGAGGGGCCCGTACTGTGCTGTACTGCTCTTTGTTCTGTCTCATGAATCTAAGAATCACAGAAGCTGCAGCACAGCCGCTCATTGTGGCCAGTGTGTCTGCCAATGGAGGAAGGGATACACAACCTAATCCCACCTTCCAGTAAACACGAAGTGCACTGCAGATGCTGTGGTCAAGGCAACACGTACAAACACGCTGGAGGAACTCAGCAGGTGGGGCAGCATCCGTGGAAACGAGCAGTCAACGTTTCGGGCCGAGACCCTTCCTCAGGACACAGCCGAAACATTGACTGCTCGTTTCCACGGATACTGCCCATCCTGCTGAGCCTCCAGCGTGTTGTACGTGTTGCTCCCACCTTCCAGTGTTGGGTTTGTAGCATCACAGCTGCTGAAATGCACATCCAAGTATTTTTTTTTAAACGTGATTTAAGTTTTTGATTAGACCACTTGCACAGGCACTGTGTTCCAGATCCATATCATGGTGCTTGAATAACATTTTCCTCGTCTCTTTTCTAATCCTGGTATCAATTAGTATCAATCTGTTTTTTGACCTCTCTGCTAATGGAAATAGATGTTTCCTCTTTATGAGAGCCTTCTATAATTTTGTACATTTCAATTACATCTCCCCCTCAGCTTCGGTTCCAAAGAAAATAACCTCAACTGATCCAATCTTTCCTCATATCTGCAATTTTCCAGTCCTGGCAGAACTTTTGTTAGTCTCCACATCAGTGTAATCACATCATTACTGTAATGTGACCAGAACTCTACACAGCCCTTGCACTATGACTTCCCCAACATAATCACAATGATTTCGCACACTGTGCCTCAACTAATAAAGGAAAGGAAAGGATTGTTCTATGAGGAATTAGGATGGACTTGATGGGTGGAATGGCCTAGTGTACTAGTTAAATCTGAGCCAAATTTCACTATTACTGCAGGGATAATAATGATGCTTCATTGGTTGGGAAAATCTATATTTGGGGTGGTCTGAAAGTAAGATAAATTCTGGATCAATACGGACTAGCTAGTATTTATCTTATTAAACAAAACTAAAACAGATCAATTAATGTTGAATCCTGATATTCCGGCGATCTAAATATTCGGAAGTTAAGAATGAGGCAGAAAAATTGTTCCTTGCAGCCACTTTTTTAAATGTTACAAGTGCAGAAAATGAGAGAACAAAGGAAAAAACAGTCGTCATCTCATACTCTGATCAGAGATAACAGAATTCCAGTGATAAAAATTAATGTATAAAATAACCAGATTCAAGTAGTGTGACACCTAAAGCTTCTTGAAAAATAGAAAAGCAACTTACTGTAATTGCTGGAAATTTCCATAAGAGCATCAGACATAGGAGCAGAATTACGCTATTCGGCTCATCGAGTCTGCTCCATCATTTCAGCATGGTTGATCCATTTCCCTCTCAACCTCATTCTCTGCCTTCTCCCCGTGACCTTTCACGCCTGGACTAATCAAGAACCTATCAACCTTTGTTTTAAATGCACCCAATGATTTTGCTTCCACAGTTGCCTGTGGCAACCAATTCCACTGCTTTGTCATCCTACGGCTGAAGAAATTCCTTATCTCCATTCTCAATAGACGTCCCTCATCCTGAGGCTGTGCCCGTTGGTCTGAGACTCCCCTACCACAGGAAACATTCTCTCCACATCCACTCTATCTAAACCTTTCAACATTCAATAGGTTTCAGTGAGGACCCCCCCCCCCCACCTCCCCACCACTTCTAAATTCCTGCAAGTACCCAGAGCCATCAATCGTTCCTCATCAATAAGCCTTTCATTCCCTGAATCATTCTCGTGAACTGAACAATTGCATGTATCTAGGTAATTTTATAAAAATACAAGCAAGCATAGGAAAGTTGAACTACAAGAAATATAACATCAACATGAGAAAAGGCTGCAGAAGCTAGAAATCCAAAGCAACATACACAAAATGCCGAGGAACTCAGCAGGCCAGGCAACATCTATGGAAATGAATAAACAGTCGACGTTTTGAGCCAAGATCCTTCTTCAGGACTGGAAAAGAAGGGAGAAGACGCCAAAATAAAAAGGTGAGGAAAGGGGAAAGAGGATCGCTGGAAGGTGACAGGCGAAGCCAGGAGGGTAGGAAAGGTAAAGGACTGAAGAGGAAAAAATCTGCTAGGAGAGGAGAGTGGACCATGGGAGAAAGAGGAGGAGGAGGGTACCCGGGGGAGGTTGTAGGCAGGTAAGAAGAGGTAAGGCACAAGAGTGGGGAATAAAAGAAAGGGGAGTATATTTTTACCAGAAGGAATGGAATATGGAATGGAATACCCAGATGGAATATAAAGTGTTGCTCCTCCACCCTGAGGGTGGCTTCATCATAGCACAAGAGGCAGCCGTAGACCAACATGTAGGAATACGGACGGGAATTGGACCTAAAACGTTTGGCAATCAGGAAGTTCCGCTTTTTGTTCGAAGAAGCGGTCCCCAGTTTATGACGAATCACACTGGGATTCGCACTGGGAGCACCGGATACAACAGACGACCTCAGCAGAAAAATAATAATTCTACACCCCAATCCAACATAAATTGTTATCAAACTGTTTCTGGAAATTTGCTGTTTTCTGCTGTGTTTAAATGCAAAATATTACTACATTTTACAATTTACAATATATTAAGTATTTTGTAAGATCCTGATAAAAACACATGAAAGGAGAAAGGAGCTGTGCAAACTTATTATGTCCCTCTCTGCCTGAAATGAATCACATTTTATTCCATACAATACATTATATGCTTAACTCCTGGGATGATGTATGAACTCTAGAACCTTCTGATTCAAGATGTACCTCTGGGAAAAGATAGTCTATCATAATCCTTGAACTCCTGTTTAGAGGAGGAGTGCCAGGAATTAGATCCGGCAATGATGAAGGGATAACAATGGATTTCCAGTTTAAGATGCTGTGCAGCTTCAGAGAGAAATCTGCAGATGGCAGCAAACCCCTGCTGTCCTTTCTCTACAAGATAGCAGAGATCGCAGATTTTGACTTTTCCAAGACTGGTCAGTAAAGCAAGGTATTTCCTTGTTCAACCTACTAGAATCTGTCATCTGTAAATTTGAGAAACATGCTAAAAATCCTCAACAACAACTCTATTGCTTTATTAATGAAATGGATACACTGTCTACAATTACTGTAATACAACTGTGGCTCATTTATTTTAGCACTAGTAATTTCAATAAAAACTAATAAAAAGCTTGCTTTGTGTTGATGTACTTCTTTAAGTGTTAATACTATTCAAAATGGTACATCTACAAATTCAATTATATTGCTCCTAGAACTGTTTTTGATTGCAAATATCCAAAATATCACCTGGAATTGATAAAGAGAAAAATAAACTTTTAAATGATGTTTAGTTATTATTTAACCCTAAATCCAACATGTTGAACTTATGTTCATGGATTAATGGACCATTTAGAAATCTGAGATAGAGGAGAAGTTGTTGTTCTTGTGTCGTTGAGTACTGTATGGGTTTTTGGGATCCTGTACCACCCCCCTGATGGTAATAGCAAGATGGCATGTCACAGATGGTGAGGATCTTTAATGACAGATGCCACCTTCTTGAAGCACCACTTCTTGAAACTGTCCTCCATGTCTTTTGATGGAGCCTCTTACAATCCTGTGCATTGGAGCCTATATACCAGGCTGCAATGCAATCTGTCAGAATGCTCTCAACTGGACATCAATAGAAATATGCAAGGTTCTTTGACAAATCCCCTCAAATTTCTAATGAAGTAGTGTTGCTGGTGTGACACATCTGTGGTTGTATCAATATATTATGCCCAGGACAGATCCAAAAACTTAAAACTGCTTGCCCTTTCCAGTGCTGACCTCTTAACGATAACTGGTGTGTGTTCTTTCAACGTCCCCTTCCAAAAGTCCACAATCAATTCCTTGGTCTGGCCAACTGAAAGAGCAGCCACACCATTCTTGGCTGTTAAGTT
Organism: Hypanus sabinus; assembly: GCF_030144855.1. Lineage (NCBI taxonomy): Eukaryota > Metazoa > Chordata > Chondrichthyes > Myliobatiformes > Dasyatidae > Hypanus > Hypanus sabinus. The sequence goes on from NC_082721.1 coordinate 21,282,206, forward strand.
CCAGTGAAATTTCAGCTATCATTAGCTATGGTTGATAATTTTAGATAGATTAACAAAAAAAATTGCAACTAAGCATTAATTGCTGTGGGTTTAAAGTTCTGAAGTTCTAACTGTATTGCATACACAATCTACAGTTTTCCTCTGAAAATTTCTGATTTTAATTTTTAGAGCCGTCCCTAGTCCCAGATATCTCTGCCAGTAGAGATGGTTCCTTATTTCTGTCCGTCTTGGGAGACATTCACTCAATGGCAAAGTAAAATTTAAAATGCAACTCTTACGCAGACCCATAACATTACTTTAAAGTGATCTTTGAAAGAAAAGCTATCTACTTTCTCTTTAATTAGGTTGAATGATCTAGTCTCTGCAACTCTGGGGATGGAGATTTTCAGACATACAGTTTTAAGTAACTACCTACTTAACCTATAATTATGGACCCCCCCCCCCCCATTCAAGAGTCTTTTTTTGGGGAAATGGTTTTATTTCTTCTGTCAAGCCCATTTAAAATCTTGTGCTTGTTCTCATTTTTTTAAACTCCAAGTACTACCAATCCAACTTACCTAGATGCTCACAACAGGACAATGCCCCACATTATAGAAATTAGCCTCATAAATATCTTTCAGCCTTCCTCCCTCCTTTCCTGAATATGAAAGCCAGTACTTCAACAGCACATTACTTCAATTGTCACCTCAACACCTTGTACAATTGTAAACTTCAATCCCCATGCAACAAAGATAGATGTGCCATTTGCCTTCCCAACTACTTGCTACAACTCCCTGCTAACTTATGTCCAAAATCCATTTGTACTTTATTTATTTGCATTTTCCCTCCATTCAGATAATGCAGTAAAACTCTTATAATCTAGCATCCTCAGTTTGGCAGATTTTCCAGATCGTTGAATTCTACTTCTATTAATACCCCATAGACGTCTAATATGCTTTTTAAGGATATTACAGAGTAATTTAATATTTTTCCTATGAACTTGTTAAGTTTAAAGAAAACTGTAAGCAGGTCATCATTGAGTTTAAAGAAAATACGGGAAATGCTTCAGGTGAGTTAAAAGGAAGGATGGTTAATGGACTACACTGAGGTAAAAAGGAGAATGAGAAATACCATTCAGGTGAGTTTAAAGACATCATGGACAAAGAGCCCTAGTGACATAAAAGGGAAATAGAATAGGGCTCTAGTGAATTTCTAAGAAGTGCAGGAAGCAATGGACATTTTTTTTTAAATGCTTCCACTGAAACTTTACTTTGCTTTAGACCTCTTGAAGCTGAACACCAATAAAATTTCAGATTTATTGTATCACGCAGCAATTTGGAGAAACAAGAAATTAACTTTTATTGAATATAATGTGTTTAATTCCATAATGGTACTGACACTTTGCAGTGATTCAACTGTGGTAAAATGTTTTCTTAATGATTTTCATTTGTACTTAGCGTCTGAGGCTTCTTGCTTAAGTGTCCAACAATAATCAGCCAGCATAGATGGATCTGTTACCCAGATACTGTTTCTTCTTGAGTGCAACGTCCTGCTGAAACCTTTCACCATGTGCATCACATGATTTGCAGTAAAGAAATCTAAATGGGAATGTAGAAAATTAATCTTTTGTGACATGTTGTATTTCATGGTTTTGTATGCTTGAAGCATGTTGCCAACCAGCTGCACATAGTTTGTTGCTCTGTAGTTGCCAAGAAATTTTTCAACAATATCCTCGAATGTCTTCCATCCGATTTTCTCTGGTCCCACTAGTTCTTTGAATTGCCTACCATTGATGACCTGTTTGATTTGTGGACCAACAAAAATGTATTCCTTAATCTTGGCATCACTTATTCTGACTTGAATTATGAATTGAAATAACAAATACAGATGATTTCAAAAAGGGGAAATTTCATGGTGATTTTTATAATCAGCAGCCCAAAATCCATAAGATACACCTATAGGAATTTAGAAAGCAAAATTTTTGTTCTCCAGTGAAACAAGACTCCAGTAAGTTTAAGGATAGCAGTGGAAACAGGATTCCAGCAAACAAAAAAGGGGCCTATTGTTTCTAAAAGAACCCCAGGAAATAAAACCCCAGGGAGTTCAAAGAAAAGAGCATCTGTGAAAAATAGGGGCTTGGTGAGCCCGCTGATTAACCATTAGGATCTCTAAACAATCAAGAGAAGCTTTTTGGTTTATGTTAAAGTGCATGACCTCAAACTTACCCACATTGAACATTATAATTCTGTTCTTGGTCAGCATAGAATAGTCATTATTTCAACACCTCGACATTTCTATAAAGCACTGAAGCAAATTGAGAAGGTCCAACCCTGACAATAACCAGATTAAATTCTTGACATTAAGCTGATATCACTGTAAATGCAGAAAGCCATTGCACATTTGAAGAGTGAATGGATATTCTGGAACTGGGAGAAGCCACACCATGAAAATTCTGGTTACTCTCAATACTGAAAGCCCCTATTTGTTTGCCAAAAAGCACTTTAACATGAAACTCATTGAATGCCATCCACGTAGGACTACAGATTGTATCTGCAGGCTCCTGCTACATCACCGTATAGGATGCTCATTAATACATAAAACAGTATAGGTCTTTCAGTTGACTTTTTAAACTACTCATTCTATTGCTTCATTCCCAAATAGCCCTCTGTTTCTTTCATCCGTGCACTGTACCCAAGAGATTCTTAAATGTCTCTAAAAATCTGCCTCTACCACTGCCCCTGGCAGTGTGTTCCACACATCCACTATTCTCTGTGTAAAAACTGACATCCTCCTATACTTACCTCCAATCACCTTAAAATTATGCCCTCTTGCATTAGCCATTTACACCCTGGGAAAAAGGTGCTGGTTATCCACTCTATCTATGCCTCTTATCATCATGTACATCTTTGTCAAAGCCCCTCTCATCTTGTTATGCTCCAAAGAGAAAAACTATAATGTGCTCCATCGTTCCTCATTATACATGCTGTCAAAACACGGCAGTGTCCTGGTAAGTCTCCTCTACATGCACTCTAAAATCTTCCATGTTACCTCCTATAAAGAGGTGACCAGTACTGAACACAATACTCCATGTGTAGTCTAACCAGAGTTTTAGAGCTGCAACATTGCCTTAACTCCATCACAGCCAGGCTTTGGACAAGAAACCCCATCACATAAATACCCAGCACTACAGAAATGCCAACAGAAGTTCCAAAGACCTCGTCACTGGGATAGGAAGGATCTTCGATGGGCTACATATCTTGGAAAAACTGGCACAGGACAGAGGACTCTGGTCAGCTGCTGTCAGCAGTCATGCCCAGTTGGGGTGATGGCCTTAAGAACATTAACTCATGTCTCTTGAGCTCTCATATCTGCTGACTAATGAAGGCCAACACACCATACAACTTCTTAACCATCCTATCAACTTGCACGGCAATTTCTGTGGACATACACCTCAAAATCCCTCTGTTCTTCCATACTGGGTAAGGATGCTGCCATTAACCCTGTACTTTGCCTTTAGGTTTGACCTTCCAAAGTGTTTCTCTTAACATTTTTACAGATTGAATTCCATCTGTACTTTTCATCTCAGTTCTGCCTATTAACATCTCATTGTAAAGAATGACAACTTTCTACACCATCCATAACACCACCAACCTTCATATCATCTGCAGACTTACTAACCCCCTATGCTTCCACTTCCTCATCTAAGTCATTTATGAAAATCAAAGGCCAATTCAGAATCCATGCAGCCTCGTGACTTTTTGAATGAGCCTACCGTGGGGAACATTATCAAACATCTTATTAAAATCCATATATACCACATCCATTGCCCTACTTTCATTAATTTGTTTTGACACATCCTCAAAGAACTCAATCTGACTTGTGGGGCATGACCTGCCCTCACAAATACTGAACAACCCCAACCGCACAATAACATATGCTCCTATCCCAGTCCAAGACTGTGGTAAAGGTCAGAGAGTTGTGGTCTCTGTCTCCGAAATGCTCTCCCGTCAAGATATCTAATACCTGACCAGGTTCAGTGCCAAGAACTAGATCCAGTTTGGCCTCTCCTCCAGTTAGCCTATTTCTAGTTAGTCAGAAATCCTTCCTGAACACACCTGACAAACTCTGCCCCACCTGAACCTTTTTCACTAAAGAGGTTACTGAATCGCCCTATACTAGGTTAGTTAATCACCCACGACAACTTATTTTTGCACCTTTCCAGAATCTGTCTCTCAATCTGTACCTCAGCAGATTAGTTGCTTTTGGTGGAGGGGGGGTCTATAGACTACTGAAATACATCAGGAGCTGATACAATTAGGAGATCTAAGGAACAAACAGCAGATTCATCAGATACAAGAACTCAAGACTCTACCATCCTCTCACGAAGTTCAGCTTGTAAAACAGCTGTAGAATTGTACACATAAACACATGAGAATAATTTTCACTAGTTTTCTCCTGTATGAAACTGCATCTCCTGTATTGACCAATTGGGAATCAAAAGGAAAAAAAAGTCAGTCAAATATACTTTATTACCATCATATAATATTTACATTTTGTTACAATCATATCATGAACAAAAAGTCTCAAGTCAATGATGGTGGTTTTCATCCTGTGCTGCTCGTCATCTTCTTGATGTACTGCCAGCCCTTTTCAGTGTATTCATTGAATTTTGTAGGTGCAGATGATAAGAAAGATACAGTCATTTCAATTCCTGCAAAACATCATTCAAATAAAAGCTGGTTCAGTCTTTAACTATGTCCACAACAAATGACACAGGGCACCCAATTCTCCTCAATAATTACATAAACAAAGGTGGACCTGGATGACAAACATGGGTTCCAATGGAACAACAGGGGATTCTTTGAAATATAGTCAAAGTTCATGTGTGATTGTTGATCTGCAATGGGTAACCTGCAGCTTCATTTTATTATCTCATCCTTATTTTTAAATCCTTCCTCACTATTCCCATTGAATCTCTTCCAGCTTTTCAAGATTTCTACCTTCGTCCAATTCTGCCCTCAGGCAACCGTACCTTCAACTGCCTTGGTTCCAAGCCACTCCCTTCCTCAAACCTCTCTATCCTAATCCAGATGGTACTCCAAAACCCACCTCTGGCAAGGTTCCTGTATTGGTTGATTGGCATCAAATTTTGTTAGATAATGAGCCTACTATTCATTACAAAATGTTTGCTGCAATATATAAATGTTGTTTTAGACTCAGGGTCAACATTATACATATGCCCTTATGGTAGTTTAGTTTTCTTTAGCATGGAGTTACATTGAATACTCCTAATGTTCACATTCTAACCTGGGTTAGAGCTTTATATAGCCAATGAAAGCTAAAATAAGAGCTATGTAGAGCTGGTAGAAACAATGTGAATCGAGGCCTTCTTGAAAGAATAATTTTCAGTGCTCAATGACTGATAGGATAATTACTGGGAGCTGCATTGATTTAATTAGCCAAATGACCATTTATTAGCACAAATTAGCACATTTGATTCATTGTACATACAATCAATGTATATAAACTATCTCACATATTTATAATTATTATGTTCTTTATCTGAATGTGTATTTTTTTCTGTGCTGCATCAGATCTGGAGTAACAATTATTTTGTTCTCCTTGACACTTGTGTACTGGAAATGACAGTAAACAATTTTGAACCTTTCTGTACAAAACTATCCTATGATTCTAGTTTCTGTACACAATATTCCTATGCTACCAGGATTTTAAACTTTTCAGAGGTCAACAGTTCTGCTGGACATTTACAACATTTCATGCTTTTACTTTACCTTTGTCTTCAAAACCTAGTTTTCTGAACATGTCCTTCGCCTGTGGCATACAGTAACACTGCAAAATCTCTCACTTCATTAGAGGCTAAATGACACGTTTTGATTATACAGCAGAACTGAAGCAATGCAGAATTTCATTTCCCATATTATTTCTGTTATTTGCCCTTTAATTATACAACACTGAATTTACAGCTCAAGTGTCAGTCAGCCTCTCTGCTTCTGCAAGTTCCTTAATTGAAACAATCCTAATGAACTGTAGCCTGTTATACTCTTCCTTTTAAAACTATCATCCAGTTGCTTTAAATCATGCCATAGTCTCAATGTCACAAGCCAGTTCATGTTCAAATAATGTAGGACTGATTTGTTCCTATTGTGCCACCTACCTTTCAGCTCCAGTCTCTCACGTTCTGCAATCAAGATTCTTATATGTAACAGTGCTTGATGCTACAAAGCTCTGGGGAAATTTCTGCTTTTACTAAAATGTACTTAAGGAAACAAACTGCAAGCTGTCCTTGGATAACAAATGGGTTTCTTTTTCACACTTTTGTCCATAAGTGAGAAAACACAACAAAAATCAGTCCATAGGGTAACCATACCTCCATACTACTGTAATGAATGGCATTATAAACACAAATCATTGATAAAACAATTGCTAAAAGAGAGAGGAAACCAGTTCTGTTGTTCAAAGAAACAAAGGCAAGTATGTTGAACTTTGAAATTTAATAATATGGAAACTTGTTCACATATACAAGAGTCTATAGGTCAGGCGTTCATGACCCAGGGTTAGCTTGTCCATTTTGCTTAGACTCTTTCTGTGCAAGTTAAATGGTGCACTCCCTTGGCTCTAATACACAGACAACAGTGTCGATCAATAGATAAATTATCTAATTATTTAAATTGCTTCAACATACTTGGCTGCAGTTTAGGCTGCCAGAGACCCAGAGGCAAGTCTTTTTACCTCTGCTTTGGGATTTATCTTGTGGCTTGGCCCATGTACACACTTCCCTCTAAGCTATGCAGGTGCGCAGCTGCACAGCAACTAAAATGCTCCCGTGAACATAGCCTTGGTTGCTGTGCAGCTGGAATTTTCTTTTATATGTTTTATTAAAGTGCTGTGCAGTTTTCAGGCTGTGTAAAAACCTACTGCTCACAGCCATGGGTGGTCTGCGTGGCAATATATAAAAAAAATGAGAGAGAATGTTCCCTGGTTACCAGCTTTTAGGTTACCTGTCCCAGCTGAGTGTCAAAATTTTCTCTCGTGTTCCTGTGAATCACTTTGTTGTATTAGCAATGACACATTTAAGAGGAATTGAGGGTCAGATGAACAAAATTTAATGATATGATAAAGGAAAGGGGCATAAACACCACCTCATTGGGCTGTAAAGAAGCTCTGAAATTAAGAGTAGCATAATTATGGATTAATTAAAATGAGAATCAGTTTTCAGGGAATAAAACTTGTTCCCAATTTAATTTCAAATTCATTCAAGATTGCTTAATGTCATTTCCAATACACAAGTGTAAAGAAGAATGAAACTTCCAGTGAACACGAGGAAATCTGCAGATGCTGGAAATTCAAGCAACACACACAAAATGCTGGTGGAACACAGCTGGCCAGGCAGCATCTATAGGAAGAAGCAATGTCGACGTTTCAGGCCGAGACCCTTTGTCAGGACACCTCCAGTGAACTGGGTTTACCAAAAGTTTGATGTAAAAATTAATTCTGCACACTTCCTCCCAAATAGTTTTTTCTCTATTGACATGGATGTTGCTGAGGCAACATGTTACAAGTAGTCAAAACACTACAGAGTCTTGCCTTTATCTTTAACATGAGAGCCTTTGTCAGTAGCCTATTCAAATGTAGAGTACTTCACACACACGCCTGGCCCCAATCTTCCATCAGCCTTCTGGGGAGAGTGGTTTGATTTTTACCCTCTTTCCTACAGCAACCTATTCATAATCCAAGGATGAGTACTGGGGCTTTCCATTAACATTGGCTCAACTCTACCCTGCGGTGTGGTTACTTAAAATCTTTCCATTATCATGGCAAAACAGAAACCCTAAGAGGAATGTCACACAATGTTATAGTTACAACTTCCAATATTAAGTTTTCCTTGATAACTTTCCCAATGTAACAACTCCAAAATCATGACTGAAAATGCACACTGAGGTAAGAACATCAATCACAAGTTCATTGCAAAGTAGCAAATATGGTTGATGCACACACATCAGTCAGCAGACAAATAGGCCATTTAACACAACCAGTACATACTGATGCTTATGCCAGAGTCTCCCCCTTTCTATATTACCTTAGCCGCCTTTTCCTCTACCCTTAATTGCACCTAACTGCCTAGATAATCCAAAAGCTGGTACAAGAGAAAGAGTAAACAATCGAGGGAGAAGCAGATTTTCCACTCCTATTTAACACTGCATATTCCTGCATGCACATGAAACTACGTAGTGACACTGCTACTTCACAGTCCAAGTGTTTGGTACTCAAAGCTTAGAACAAGAGTCACACAAAAACAGACACTTCGACAAGGACTTAAACATTTGCTGGCATTATTAGACCCACAAATAATCAGTGCCTTCTCCTGAAGTCAATTTATAGATATTTTCAACCAATTACCTGTATTCCAGTATTCAGAAACGGGAACATTCAGTTTGGGAATATCTGGTAACTGAAGAAAGAATATAAACTATTAGATACTACAGATCATTCCAGTTTGCTTCAGAAATAACTTCAATAATTTGCAAATGATACTAAAATCAAAGTTGCTGTTGATGCCATAGAAGGTTATGGAAAATGCAGGGGGATCTTGATCAGCTAGGTATGTAGAATGAGGGGTGGCAAATGGCTTTCAATCCAGAGAAATGTGAGATATTACGTTCTGGGAGATCAAACCAGGGTAGAACTTGCAGGGTTCTGGGGTGTGCTATGGAACATAAAGTCCTAGGAGTGCAAGTGTATAGCATGCTGAAAGCAGATAGGGTGGTAAAGAAAGCATCTGGCACACAAGCCTTCAGTCAGGGAACTGAATAGAGGAGCTTGGAAGTTATATAGTGTTATGTGCTCTGTACAAGACATTAGTCAATCTGTACTTGGGAGTACAATGTGCAGTTTTGGTCACGGTTATTTACCTGTTGAGATACAGTGCCACGCCGCCCGGCAGCTCCCCAGTTTTTAAATCCTAGCCTAATCACAGAAAAATTTACAATGACCAATTAACCTACCAATCAGTACATCTTTGGGATCTGAGAGGAAACCCAGCAGACAGGGGGGAAACGTACAAATTCCTTACATGCCGTGGCAGGAATTGAACCTGGATCACTGGTACAGTAAAGCATTGTGCTAACCACTATGCTACCACGCCAGCCCATAGGAAAGATGTTATTAAGCTAGAAAAGGTTTGCCAGGATGTTTCTGGACATGGAGCCCGTGTTACAAGGAGTGTCTGTGTCGCGTAAAACTTTCTTCCCTGGAATGTAGGAGATTGAGGGGTAACCTGATAGAGGTTTACAAGACCACAAGGGGCAGGGTGAAAGCACAGAAGCTTTTTCCCAGAATGGAACTAGCTCGCTGGACATCACAGTCAGTGTGGATGAGTTGAGGTGAAGTGCCTGTTTCCATGCTGTTTTACTCTGTGACTGTAATACGATGTACCCAGCAATTCCTGTACAATCGACAAACATCAGTCATGTTTCAAATGGAAGCAGTCACAGTTGTATGAAACATTCAAAGATCTGACCACAAAACTCTAGCTCAACTTTGTGTGTATTACTAAGGCATCTACACCCAATTTATGTGAGCTATTAAATGAAAATGCTATCTGTTCTGTTGGGTGGACCTAAAGAAATTCAGGGTATTATTGAGTAGTGTCCCCCATCACCAAATCAGTGATTATTCCTTAACTAAAATTAAAAGAGATGCAAAGTACTGCAGATGCTAGAATCTGGAGCAACTAACAAAATGTAAGAGGAAGCCAGAGGGTCTAGTAGCATCACTGAGGTTGTGGGGAGATGGTGGGAGAGGGAGAAAGGGCACAGAGGTGGAGGAACTGTCAAAGTTTTAAGCTGGAGCTCTGCATCAGGACTAAGGAAGATAGCCAGTATAAAGAAGGGCAAACACAGTGACAGGGCCAGCTGGTGACTGGCTGACCAAGGAGAGGTGAAGATGATGGGCAGATCAAGCCAGGTAGAGAAGAGAGAGGGATGAAGTTGGGAAAAAGAAGCAACTCAATCACACATGGAAGTGGACAAAAAGGGCAGATGGAGTCTTTCCATTACTAGATTACTTGGTCATTATTACACTGGCCTTCATGAGCAACAGGGGTTCACTATTATAATGGTCCAAGTGATAGCATGGTATCCAGAGTGCTGGACTACATAGACAAGTGCAAATCCCGCCACTGCAACTGGGGAAATTAAAGTAATTACACAAATCTGGAATTAAAATAGCACTGACCTTGAAACCTGCACATAATCATGAAAACCCATCTGGTTCAGTACAGTGCAAATCTGAAATTTTTACCAGTATGACTTGTTTGTGACTCCAAACCCTAAGTAATGTGCTTGAATCTTCAGCATTTCTAGACAATCCCCAATTTCAAGGGAAATCATGGGCTACAAAAATGTTGACTTTGATAGTGATACTTACAGCCTCAAAATTAATATATAATAAATTATATTTGTTGTTATGGAAATTGAACCAAGGAGGGGCAGAGAACAAGTAATTTACTTCACCAATTACCTCCACTCCAATATACTTCGACCACTGATCCACAGCCTCTGGCACTGCAACAGACACCTTGTTCAACACCTGACAACTTTGCTCACCACTTCCTAATAAGCCCTGGTCATATACAAGGTAAACGCTGCCTCCAAGTATCCCAGTCTTTGTAAAGAACCTTGAAAACAAAATCATAATAGAATGAGTAATTCTTTAGTTTCAGTTCATCAGTTCCAAGAACAGAGAGAATACCTTAAAGCACTGGACATTGCCTAAACCAACCCACTTTATACCAGTGGAACAGTGCTGTAATTATCTTTAATGCTATGGTTCAATTAGTAATATCAACAAACCTAGTAAAAATCATTCAGATGCACAGAATTTCTTCTCTGTTTCAAACTACAGAAGTAATGGCTATTCTGGTGCAAGTGAGCATCAAATCCCAAAATGCAGAAGATCGGTTTATGTCCCTTCCTGGCCAGCATCTGCAAAACCAGCAGCTCTTTGCTACTCCCAGATAATGGTATGACCATAAAAGCAGCCTTACAATCAATGTATTTAATGTGAAGTCCTTTGCACTGTAGCTCAGCTAGAAAAACATTGTTAAATTTGTTAAAAAGTTTGTTAAAACTTTGACAAAGTTCCACATGGAAGGTTAGTTAAGAAGGTTCAGTTGTTAGGTATTAATGCTGGAGTAATAAAATGGATTCAACAGTGGCTAGATGGGAGATGCCAGTGGTGGATAATTGTTTATCGGGATGGAGGCCGGTGACTAGCGGGGTGCCTCAGGGATCTGTTTTGGGCCCAATGTTGTTTGTAATATACATAAATGATCTGGATGATGGGGTGGTAAATTGGATTAGTAAGTATGCTGATGATACTAAGGTAGGAGGTGTTGTGGATAATGAGGTGGGTTTTCAAAGCTTGCAGGGAGATTTATGCTGGTTAGAAGAATGGGCTGAACGTTGGCAGATGGGAGTTTAATGCTGAGAAGTGTGAGGTTCTACATTTTGTCAGGAATAATTCAAATAGAACATACAGGGTAAATGGTAGGGCATTGAGGAATGCAGAGGAACAGAGAGATCTAGGAATAACAGTGCATAGTTCCCTGAAGGTGGAGTCTCATGTAGATAGGGTGGTGAAGAAGGCTTTTGGAACTCTGGCCTTTATAAATCAAAGCATTGAGTACAGAAGTTGGGATGTAATATTAAAATTGTACAAGGCATTGGTAAGGCCAAGTTTGGAATATTGTGTACAGTTCTGGTTACCGAATTATAGGAAAGATATCAATAAATTAGAGAGAGTGCAGAGACGATTTACTAGGATGTTACCTGGGTTTCAGCACTTAAGTTACAGAGAAAGGTTGAACAAGTTAGGTCTCTATTCATTGGAGCGTAGAAGGTTGAGGGGGGATTTGATCGAGGTATTTAAAATTTTGAGAGGGATAGATAGAGTTGACGTGAATAGGCTGTTTCCATTGAGAGTAGGGGAGATTCAAACGAGAGGACATGATTTGAGAGTTAGGGGGCAGAAGTTTAAGGGAAACATGACGGGGTATTTCTTCACTCAGAGTGTGGAATGAGCTTCCTGTAGAAGCAGTACAGGCCAGTTCAGTTAAGGTAAAATTGGATAGGTATATGAACAGGAAAGGAGTGGAGGGTTATGGGCTGAGTGCGGGTAGGTGGGACTAGGTGAGATTAAGAGTTTGGCACGGAAAAGGAGGGCCGAGATGGCCTGTTTCCGTGCTGTGATTGTTATATGGTTATATGGTTAAATGTAAGTTCTTCCCCCTGTCCCATATTTTGCAGGAATTTGTTAACAAATTTAAACACTTTAATACAGTGAATATAATCAGTATCAGATTTAATATCACTGGCATACATCCTAAAATTTGTTGCCTTTGTGGCAGCAGTATAACGTAATACATAACAATAGAGAAAAAAACATGAATTAAATATATATATATATAATTAAATAAGTAGTGCCAAAATATAAATAAATTAGTGAGGTAGTGTTCTTGAGTTCAATGTCTATTCAGAGATTAGATGGCAGAGGGGAAGAAGCTGTTTCTAAATTGCCGAGTACGTGCCTTCAGGTTTCTGTACCTCCTTCCTGATGGTAGCAATGAAAACAAGGAATGTCCTGAATGACAGGGGTCCTTAATGATTGATGCAACCTTTTTGAGGTACTGCTCCTTGAAGATGTCAGAGGCAATTCACTTCAGAAGATTTTTTTTCACTCCTCAGGTGCATGGGTAAGCTGAAGCAACCCTGAGGTCACCTGATCCTCTTCAGTGATGTGAGCGACGAGATTTGGGTCTGGCATTCCTCACTGCCAAGATTTAGAATTTCGGAAGGGACATAATTTGCTCTTGAAACCATGTTTTTCATTCTGTGGATAACCTTTTATACTTTGTTTCCCAGTGAGTAGTGATGGCTAGACTTGAACAGAAAGCTTCTTGTGTAATAGAATCAAGCACATTCATAACGAGGACAGAAAATGGTTGAAGAGGATTTTTAAAGAGGCTTCTGCCTCTTCATCCTTGACGGGATTGCCTTCTTTCTTGACACTCAATGTGGATGTCTTTGAGATGAAAATAATTTATTAATCCCACAGCTATCATCCAAATTTTGGTGCACCATCAGACAAAAAAAAACCTTTGAAATACTGCCAGTGGATCTTCTTCATCCAAGAGGGAAGCCATCTGATAGTGCAGCAATCCCTCTGTCATACACTGAAGCATCTGCTTGGACTCTGGAGCAGTATTTGAATTCACAACTTACTTTCTTGGAACTAGAAAGGTTGTAAAATATTCTACCCTGTACAAACCCAGATGGTCACTGTTAGGGAACCTTCAGAAATATGAGTGACTCTATTCTGGGTATGAAACTCCAACATTCAAGAAATTGGTATTTTGGGTAGTTGATGATAAAGTTACTATTTAATTTTGTAACTTGAAATTGATATTTTGGAGGGGATGGCATGGAGAGTGGTCTAAAACATTGCTTAACTTAACAAGAATGTTTTACCCAAAAGGTTAAAAGATATTGTACATGATCAAAACATTGATTTTAAGCTTTAATTCTTTCAGAAAACTTGTTGTAATGTAATCACACTATGTGCCTCATAAAATGCAATCACTAACTAGGATTGAGGTCATACTCAAAGTAAATGCATAACATGCTTGAAGGACATCATGTGTTGCGTATGAGAGTTCAGCTTTGATCAGTGAAGTGAAAGAGCAGCAATCCATTGCTGACCATAAGGAACTAGAATGAGAACACAAATCAAATGAGTCAGTCCACTAAAACCTCAGTACAGACAACTTTAAAAAAATGAACGCCTCCCATCTTCTTCCGACCACTCCTGACAGAAGCAGACCAACAGATGCAAAGGTATGGAAGTGTGAAAGTGAAGAAATGTGGAGAGAGCATGTCTGCAAACTGTGATGGAAGCCCTGAAATGTACATCAGTTGTAGTTTTGCAAAGGCGGTTGTTTCAATGTGTTAGATGTTTAGTGGAATAGATCAACATAGAAAGGTATTGGGAAAGTAGATGGGAAGGGATCCAAGTTATGGCTAAGACACCAAAGCAGACAAAGCCTAAAGATGAAAGGGTGTCAGAAGGCAATTACTTCATCCTGGGTGGGGCCAACTATCAAAATGATGCACCAGGAGGGGGTATCATTAGGATAAGTCTCTATAGCCAATAAATATAACCACCCCAACCCCTCCTATACATGAATCAAGGAGACGTACCAACAGACGTAGGATTACTTTGACTCAGACAAAAAGTGACGTCAAATACAAATAGGAATAACACCATCTCATCTTCCACTTGTGCAGTGGACAAGTGGTCTACTGCACAGGACTGAAAGAAGTTGTAAATCTAGTCTGCTCCATCTTGGGCACTAACCTACAAAGTACCCAAGACATCTTTAGGGAGCAGTGTCTCAGAAAGGCAGCATCCATTATTAAAGACCTCCAGCATCCAGGACATGTCCTTTTCTCACTGTTATCATCAGGCAGGAGATACAGAAGCCTGAAGGCACACACTCAGCGATTCAGGAACAGCTTCTTCTCCTCTGCCATCCGATTCCTGAATGGACTTCGAAGCTTTGGACACTACCTCACATTTTAAATATACAGTATTTCTGTTTTTGCACATTTTAATAATTTATTCAATATATGTAATTGATTTACTTGTTTATTATTGTTTTATTTTATTTATTATTATTTTTCTTTCTCTGCTAGATATGTATTGCTGCTGCTAAGTTAACAAATTTCACGTCACATGCCAGTGATAATAAACCTGATTTTTCCCTCTCATTCCTGATCCAGAGTCTCAATTTGAAATCCAGACTTATATCTTTTGCCTCCAAAGATGATGCTCACTACCCTTTTGACTTGCATGACTACTTTAGGGAGCTACAGACTTCGGTCCTGAGATCCATCTGTACAGTTAAGGATCCTGCCTTGAACTATGTTTTTTCCCCCATGATATTTGACTGCCCAAGGTGTAACACCTCACACTTGCCCAAATTGAGCTCCATCTATAATTTCTCCACTAGTTCTGCAGGTGACCTATGCAACACAGAGGTCTCAGAAAAGGTCCCTAGGGAACACGGATCTCCATGCACCTTAACTTTCTGGAACTGCCTACCCATTAAGGACTTGTCAAATGCCTTACTAAAAGCCATGTAGACAACATGCACTGCATCACCTTCTCTCTTAGGAGTTGAGCAAGTCGTCAGAAACGATGGGAAGCTGGTCAAGCATGGTGACTGCTGTCCAGCACAGAGGTCAGCCAAAGCTCAGGCCACTGCAGACTGTCTCAACATACACTGGGGCTTGTAATTATTCCATTACAGCAGAGAGAGGGGCGCCTTTACATCGCCATTAGTACAGGCAAGGCTCCTCCACCACCTGCATCTGCTTGCTTCACCACCTGTGCCTAGGCCGCTCCTTCCGACAACCACCAATTGTCCCACCACCAAACCTCCCCAACATCCCCCTCACCTGGCGACAGCCAACGACCGGGACGCCATGAGCAGGCGCGGAGTTAAAGCGGCGTCTCCAACTCCCAGCGGCCTCAGCCTGACCTTTCGCACTGACGTATCGGAAGAAAAGGCTCGTCGAATTTTAATTCTAAAACGCATGGGTTTTAACATCAGACACCCTCAGAAGAAATTGTTTTCTCGCACCTTTATCAAAAGGCGTAGCATTGTCGGGCTGGGACAGCTTGTTTTCCCAATAGTTTAGAAGGTCGCCATGTTTGGTCCTGGCAGGAACGACGCCAGGACCTTGTGCGCATGCGTTATGCCCCGCCTTCGTTTGATCTTTGCAGGGAAAGGTTGGGTGAAGGTCGTCGTTTGTATAAGATAGCCTTTAATGTTTGGTTGCGAGTGGTGAGGAGTCACTTAAACAAATGTATATTGCTTTAATCAGATGTGTCTTTGATTATGGAGGTGTTGCTTTATGGCTCAGCCTCACCAGTGGTTTTACAGCTCAATTGAAATTATGTTGTGATGCTATGAAATCATCCCCAATTTCGGCATTACTGGTGGAAATGGGTGAAGGACCTTACATTCCACGCAGGCTATCCTATCCTTTTCTTCATGTGCAGAGAAGACTTACAAAGGTAATACTTAGGAACAGGAAAAGATGAACAGAGTGATTCTCTTTTCTCTTTAAAAAATTCTGAGGGATGACAACCGAGATTTTTGAGGTTCTGGTAGATTTTGAATGAGAGAACTGAGAAAGTTCTGCCATTTAAAGAAAGAAGTTGTATACATCAGGATGCCCTTCATTGACTGCAGCTTGGCATTCAACACTATCATCTCCCTGAAACTAATCACTGCACTCCAAGGCTAAGGCATCAAAACCTCCCTGTGTATTTTGGGAGAGAACATTACTACGTGTCACCAGAAAATCCAGTGAGAGATTAAAGAGAGTAATGAGGACATGGAACTTCCTACTAAAGGGATTTGTTAAGGCAAATAGTAAATATAAATTGAAGAGGAGGCTGGAGAAACATACAAGAGAGAAGAAAATAAAGAGCTATGTTGATAAATTGACATGAGGGAGAATGAGAAGGGGCACAAAATAATATAAATGTTGGTATAATATGGTTGGCCAATAACATGTAAATGTGTTGGCGGGTGCCCAAGTGGTTAAGGCATTCGCCTACTTATCTGAAGGTCACTAATTCGAGCCTTGGCTGAGGCTGCGTGTGTGCCATTGAGCAAGGCACTTAACCACACATTGCTCTGCGATGACACTGGTGCCAAGCTGTATGGGTCCTAATGCCCTTCCCTTGGACAATATTGGTGGCGTGGAGAGGGGAGACTTGCAGCTTGGGTAACTGCCAGTCTTCCATAAAAAAATCTTGTCCAGGCTTGCGCCCTGGAAACTTTCCAAGGTCTATTGAGACTAACGGAGGCCTATTCAATATGAAAATTGCCTTCTTTTATTGGTCCTGAACATGATCAGCTCCTGCCTGAGAAGTGACCTAGATCTGCTCCAATTGTCCTACCCTACCATCACAACAGGTCAACAGCGGAAGCCATTTCATCAGCACTTCACTCAGCACTGGACAATGAAGTTGCATACTTCAGGATGCTCTTCATTGACTACACCTCAGCATTCAACATTATCATCCCCTTGAAACTAATCACTAAACTCCCCAAGACCTGGGCCTCAAAACCTCCCTGTGCAACTGGATCCTCGATTTCTTCACCTGCAGACCTCCATCTATAGAGTTTGGCAACAACGTCTCATCCACAACCAAATCAGAACAGGTGCACCACAAAGCTGGTTTAGCCCCCTGCTCTACTCATTTTATACCTGTGATTGTGTGGCTAAAAACAGTTCCAATGCCGTATTTTAGATTGCTGATGACATCACTGTTAGCCAAATCAAAAGTGGTGATGATTCAGCATAAAGAAGAAAGATTGAAAATATGATTGAATGGTGCCACAACCACATCTCTCACTCAACATCAGCCAAAACCAAAGAGCTGATTATCAGCTGCTGGAGGAAGAAGCCAAAGGTCCATGAACCAGTCCTCAGGAGATCAGAATGGAGAGGGTCAGTACCTTTGAATTCCTTATGCCTCCCTCTACTTTCTTAGATGTTTGTGTAGATTCAGCACATCACCTAAAAGTTTGACAATTTTTTATCAATGCACAGTGGAAAGTATCCTAACTGGTTGCATCACACTCCTGGTATGGATATGCCAATTCCCAGGAATAGAAGATTCTATAGAAAGTGGTAGATACAGCCCAGCACTTCACAGTTCATGCACTCCCCATCATTGAGCACATCTACAAAGACCACTGCCACAAGACCTGCTTCCTTCATCAAGGATCCCCACCATCCAGGTCATGCTCTTGTCTCGTTACTACATTTGGATAGGAGCCTTAGGTACCACACTATCAGGTGGAGGAATAGTTGCAGAATAACCCTAAAACAATCAGTCTCCGGAAGTGATGTGGTTATCTTCACTCACCTCACCTCTGAACTGATTGCACACAGACGGACTCACTTTCAACGACCTTACAGCTCATGTTCAAAGGTTTGTTTATTATCAAAGTATACAACACTGGAATTCTTCAGTTCTCCAAGTTACCATGAAACCAAGAAAAGAAAGGCAGCATGATCATCAACCCCAAATCCCACCTCCCTGCCAAAGACAAGAACAAAAACGGATCAGACACATCAACCCCCAAATCCCTCCTCCCACAAAAAAACAGCAAAACGGAACAGGTACATCAACCCCCAAATCCCTCCTCCTGCAAAATAAACAAATAAAGTGGATCTGGCATGTTCTCAGTATTTATTATTTATTTATTTGTTTGTTTATTGTTTACACAATTTATCTTCTTTTGCACATTGGTTGTTTGTCCTATGTTTACATACAGTTTTTTATAAATTCTATGGTGTTTCCTTGTAAAGACCTCAAGAAAATTAGTCTCAAGGTAGTTTATAATTATGATAATAAATTCACTCTGCCTTTGACTTTGACTCTTTTGTGTGGCTCCATTATCCTTTTTGTCTCTTAATCTCTTCCACCTTCCACTTTAACACTTTTCTCTTTGCATTCTTAACCTTTACTTTCTCTCTAATCTCTCCCAGTACTGATAAAAAGTCACAAACCTGAGATGTAAACTTGGTTTCTCTCTCCGCAGAGGCAGACCAGCCTGCTGAGTATCCCAGCACTTTCTGCTTTATTTCAGGTTTTCTGCATCTGTAGTATTGGAATAGAAATCAGTTTATTATTGTCACCTGTTTTATATATATATAAAACATACATATAAATATATATCCATATATATTTTGACCCATACGGGTTGTTGTCAAGCTTCTCTGCACGTTACATATTCAATGTAATGTGAGGGTATTCTGGGTGGATGACTTAAAAACAGCACATTTGTTCCTGTCCTCTTCATCTCTTGTGTGTTACTCGTTGCCACCCGGCTTCTCAGTACCATAAACATAACATCTGACGACAAGGTGCCAAGTCCTCACGTGGTATTTGTTGTTTTGTCCCCTTCGGCAAGGAAGGTCCATATGCAACTGTTTAATGCGGGCAAGTGAATGCGCACGCCACGAGAAAAAGCAGCCTCAGGAAACATGGTTGGTGAAGCATCCAAGGAGAGAAAACGAAAATAGGACAGTTAACTAGATCAAATAAGAGACGGAGAAAAACAGGTGAGAAAAATTAACCTTTCTGGAAGGCGATTGTGATTGAAAATGGCGGCATCGTTTGGGAATAATCCGGTTGTATGATGTGTTAAGTACCCCGTAACTGGGTGTCTTACCAGCAAAGATAGAAGAATCTGTTGGAGTCTGGTGGTACTATTTTCAAACAGTGTTTATTAGTAAAATATACAAATCAATATCAACAATGCAAATATATAGATAATACACATTAGCAATACTAAACCTAAAAGTGTGGGTATAATAATAATCAATAATAAACAAGCTCTATTGATGTCTGGGGGATAATGAATTGTTATAGGTGAATATAAAGTTCAGTTCATACGTGCTGAGGTAGATGTTGGTCGTTGTGTTGTAATTGTTGGAGAGAGAGAGAGAGCAAACAGTGACAGCTACAGTCAGTCAAACCTTCCTTTACGTTCTTGATCCGTCGATGTGTTGTGGCCATTCGGGTATGACACCTCTGTCCTTCAGCTGGACCATTCTTCTGTGGTGGACTCGTCACCCAGGCAAGGGCGGACACACACACAAGCCCCCACCGGCCCTGCTATAGCATTATGAGTTAAACTGACCAATCCCGTGTTCAGTCTTCGATGCCCCACACCTTCACCTGGGTTGCAATACTCAAGCAGTGCTCACTAGTGTGTCTCCTGGGTGTCTGAGGGGTGTCTCCCCAGACCTCACTTTTATCCCCACTCATGGGGTCTCAGGTGTCAATCAGTTTTGAATGGCTTTGTCCATCAAACCAGCCCACTCCGGCTGTCCACTGAGGAATTTTAATGAACAGAATAGTGTAAGGTAAACAATCCTCTCAGAAGCCATAAGTCTTTCAGAAGTCATAATATGGTGAGTCAACAAGCCTCTCTCCCCCTTCTTTATCTCTCTCTTACCTGTAGCAGATGTTCCAATTCCAGCATGTTTTTGTTCCATCTCTCTCTCATTAGCAGCATAGCAACAGAAACGGTTTGCGATTCTCTTGGGGGGGTGGTGGGGGGGAACATGGGCAACTCTGCACCATCAGAGCTGTTCATCCTTCGTAACAGATGAAATGACAGAGCCCTGGTGTTCATATACTGAAAGATTTGAATATTTTGCACTGGGAAATCAAATTTCAGATGATATTCATGTTCCAACTTTTCCGTCTGTGATAGGTGCAAAAGCATTTCATTTATTACACTGTCTAGTACATCCAGCTAATAGACAATAGACAGTAGGTGCAGGAGTAGGCCATTCGGCCCTTCTAGCCAGCACCACCATTCACTGTGATCATGGCTGATCATACACAATCAGTACCCTGTTCCTGCCCTCTCCCCATATCCCTTGACCCTGCTATCTATAAGAGTTCTATCTAACTCTCTCTTGAATGCATCCAGAGACTTGGCCTCCACTGCCTTCTGGGTTAGAGCATTCCACATATCCACCACTCTCTGGGTGAAAAAGTTTTTCCACATCTCTGTTCTAAATGGCCTACCCCTTATTCTTAAACTGTGGCCTGTAGTTCTGGACTCACCCATCAGCGGGAACATGCTTCTTGCCTCCAGCGTGTCCAATCCCTTAATAATCTTATATGTTCCAATCAGATCCCCTCTCATCCTTCTAAATTACAGTGTATACAAACCCAGTCGCATCAATCTTTCAACACATGACAGTCCCACCATTCCGGGAATTAACCTTGTGAACCTACACTGCACTCCCTCAATAGCAAGAATGGCCTTCCTCAAATTTGGAGGCCAATACTGCGCACAATACTCCAGGTGGGGTCTCACCAGGGCCCTGTACAGCTGCAGAAGGACCTCTTTACTCCTATACTCAGTTCCTCTTGTTATAAAGGCCAGCATGCCATTAGCTTTCTTCACTGCCTGGTGTCTGGTGATAAGCCTTATGAGGACATAGTTTAAGACTTAAAGGACCACTATTCACCTAAACCTTTGATTATTACTGAGAGGTTGAGATTTCATAGGAAGGTGAGTTTATTTCACAGTTGGTGGCGGTGCTGAAGCAATTGTCTGAATACTGTGATTTCAGACAGTCGCTAAATGACATGTTACATGATAGATTTGTCTGTGGTTTGCAAAGTGAGGCAATTCAGAAAAGTTTGCCTACAGAAGGCAAACTAACATTATAGAAGGCATTTGAGATTAGTACATCTATGGAGATGGCAGCTAAAGAAGCAGAGCCATTAAGTGCATCATCCCAAATTTATAAAAGTTCTACTGACTTTAAGAGTAAGACACTTATTGGAAATCAATGTAGCTCATGGCAAAACTGGGAATTCAGCAAAAGGATGCTGATATAAGTATATAGATTGTGAAAAGGAACATACTGAATGTGCCTGTAAAAGTGAAAAGGCACTACAACCAAAAACACTGAAATAAAGGAAAATGAAATTTGGAAAAACAAATAGAAACATGAACAAGATGGAGCATATTCAGGATGGACTGAGTGACTTTCATTCTGTGGTTGAAGAAGCTTTGCATTTTTTATCTGTTTCAGGACACAAAGATGGCTATTGGGTGATCCCATGGTTGATGGGGTCACAGATAGGGTGCAGGTGGACATGGGTGCTGCAGTATCACTGGTGAGCAGAGAATCGTATATTGAAGAGGAAACTAAATGGCTTTCTGTTAGCCCCACTAGTCAATCAGAAACAATAAAGCTGACAGGCTTTGATGATAAAGTGCTATTGGATGATCCAAGACAGGCAAAGAGATTGAGGAACCTTTAAAGAAGGTATAGAATGCAATGGTGCTGTCCAAGCAGAGATAACTACTGTTTCTGCATCAAAAGCTGACCAAGAAGTTACCCAGGAAGCAGTCCTCCTAAACCCTCATTGGGGGACTTTGACCCCAATGAGTTCTTCAACATGAATAATAATGTACCTGGACTAGTATCAATGACTGAAGAGGTAATTGGTGAAGAGTCATCCAGTTGGTTCAGTCAATGGTTGTTTAAGTAACTGAAGTAGACCAGGTAGTCACTCCAGTAGCCTGCGCTCTACCTCACAAGAAGAACTTGAGAGCAATGTTCCCTCAAATTTGTAATGACCAGTGTGTGCAAACATCTTGTGCTGTGAAATTCTTTTGCCTAGTGATGACAACGTGCACACTGAATTTTATATACTGAGGTATTAATTTTAACAGCTAGCAAAACACTGCCAATAAGAACCTTAATCTCCTGTGGGCTTGATTGTTTTTGCTCTCATTCATCTGCACTCTCACAGAACATATGTAGTAGGCCTGTAGCAGAGTTTTTGCACACCATCCATATATGATTTGCTTGCTAAATAATGCTTTAAAAAGTCGAGTTTCCAAATATCACTCCTCTTCTCATTTGCAACTTCTCCAGTAACTTTTGCATCATGACAATACACACAGATAACACCAGTTTCTGTACTGTACATAAATATTTCTCGTAGCTGCACATTCCTGACCTCATGAGCTTTCTGTATAGCAGTTTCTACTGTTTCATTAAGCCATTCTGCTTTAAATAAACTAGCAGTTCTTTTGCACTTCACACCCTTTGCTTATTTGGAATTCGGCACAGTGAATCAATCATTACTTCAAAAAAAAAGTATAAATGAGCCAGTTCTAAAGTCTGCAGACAATTCATCGCAAACTCCATGTTGTCAACGCTGTCCGCATCAGAAACCGGAAAAGGAAATGTGATTGCGTGTGATCATAAAATATGCTGTGCTCTCTTCGGCAGTACATATACTAAGATTGGAACGATACAGAGAAGATTAGCATGGCTCCTGCGCAAGGATGACACGCAAATTCGTGAAGCATTTTTTTTTAAATGCCTAACATGCCAATGAGACAGAAGGTGACAACCTTTTGTGCACAGTTTAAATTCCTTTGTGGGCTGGTAGCAAAGGATGCGTGTGCATGCACACCTTAAAGGGAACATTGCTTGAGTGACTTGCTAGTCTGGAGCAGAGGTTGCCAGTCCTGTTTCACAGCTTGGAAACTACTTTGCTTTCATTCCATCACAAGAAGATAATAAAGAGATTAATAAAAAGGTTCATATTTTAGAAATACTGTATAAAGCAAATGTGGATGTGAAACCTCTGCTGACCATTCTCACTGCCAACAAGGAGAAACTAAAGTTCTCAGACGGGAGTGTTTTTGTCTGCAGAAGAGGTGGAAACAGAACTGAAAGGTCTCAAAATGGAATTTGAGAGGAACCTTGCCACCCCATCCATGGTAGAACAGACTCTAACTGCATCATCTGGTCCTAAACAAACGCAATAAAAAAGACGCTGATACGACTGCTTTCAATAAGCCAGTGAACTAGCTTACAGCCTTTGCATAGTAGGGGAATTAAGGGTTATGGGATTAAGTGGAGATGAGTCCATGATCAGATCAGAATGGCGGAGCAGGCTCGATGGACCAGATGGCATCCTCCTGCTCCTATTTCTTATGTTCTTATGAACAGTATGAAGGCAAGTGAAACCTTGCCTTTGTAGTCAAATCCCCCTGAAATGTACTGCTCCTGCAATGCAGCCTCCATCCCCAGATATTCTAGGTGTCAGTCAGTCAGTCAGTGCATGGCAGTCAGACTCATCACACGCCAGTTCTTAATCGGCAAGACTATTCGTCCTGCGTCACCTATGAGTTTTGTGGTGTCCCCTACTGACAATGCGGTACTCAAGCCAAGATCTATACGTACACCTCCAAGAAATAAAAAGACTTTGGTGCCATTCCCAGGTTGTCAATACCCTCAAGGAACAGATTAAATCTCTAGTTTAGCGACTAAGCATCAGTACATGGGGCAGAATAATCCCTACGGTTATGTCTGGGAATAGAGGCAGTCTGCCATCTTTATATAGTTTAAAAAATAGACTGTATTGAATTTGAATGTTAATAGTTCAGCAGCTGGTCTGTGTATGGGAAGGGGTAAAAACCTCTAATGTAAGGGGGAGAAGGATATGATATGTATTCATGTATGTTTTGACCCTTGCTGTCGAGCTTCCCTGTGTGTTACATATTGAAAGTAATGTGAGAGGGCATTCTGGGTGGATGATTTACAAGTAAAATAAACAGCTGCCCATTTGTTCCTCTCCATCTCTCATGTGTGTTATTCACGGCCACCCAGCCTCCCAGTACCATAAGCAAAGCATCACCTGTCTTTTATGTAACTTGTTTGTGAATATGGCAAAAACCTAAACAGGTCTCGGAGTAATAACACGAGCTATTTCCAGCAAAGCATTCTGTGAATGCCAAGTATGTGGGAGGCAAGAACATTGAGAGGATACAACTTTCAAAATTTGACCCATTGATCTCCATTGATTTCTGAAAATTACTGAGGCATTGAGTACATTGATCCAAAGCTCTAGCCGTCAACACAGGGATGCATGACCACATGTCCATGCAAGGGAACTGTCGATTGCTTTTTGAAAGTGCTGGTTGATCCTGTTACTATCACTGTTACATCAGTAAGTTCCTGATCATAACTACTCTCTGTAATGAAGCTATTTTTCACACCCACTTCATATGTTTTGGCCAAAATTCTAAATCTATGCCCCCATTATTTAAACAATTCAGCAATGGGACCTGCTTCCCCTGTCATTTTTCATTCAGGAATATATCTCATAAAGTAAACTAATACCTTAGACTGGAAAATTTGGCATTGGTGCATAATAATGGTGAGAGGGGAAAATGAGAAACAAGAAAACTTTGATTAATGTCTGGAGGAATGCAGACCAGCTCATCTGAAGAAAGATTGAAAGGGTTAACAGCACAGAAGAGTAATGGCAAATTGAGTGCTAGATGATGAACTGAGGAAAGACCCCTCTACCCCGAGACACAGGCACCCTGTCTAGCCACAGCCAAAGTGAGGAGGATCCTAGCCAGGGTAAACCCTCACAAATCTGCAGGGCTGGTCAGGGGCTTAGGGACTGTGTGCCCAAGCTAACAGAGGTCTTAATGGACTTCGTTAATATCTTTTTAAAACAGTCCACTGTTCCTGGAGGCTTCAAGGTAGCCACCATCATTATGGTGCCCAAGAGAGCAAAGGCAACTGGGCTAAAGGATTACTACCCAGAGGCATTAACTTCAGCAATCATATAGTGCTTTGAGCAGCAGGTAATGGATCATATAAAATCCTACTTTCCAGCTACATCGGACACTTTCCAGTTCGACCAGCACTCAAACCAGTCCACTGATGATGCCATAGCTTCGGCCGTCCATGCATCCTAGAAAACCATGTCTGATAGGCCAGGACATTGTTCATCAACTTCAACTTGGCATTTAACATGATCACCCCACCTTAGGCTGGTGGATAAACTGTCCTCATTGGGACCCTTCCTGCCACTGGATCTTGGACTTCTCGACAGAAAGACCCCTGTTAGTCCGAGTTGGCAGCTCCGTCACTCTGAGTCCTGGTGCACCCCCCCCCCCCCCCCCAGGGCTGTCTGCTCAGTCTGCTGCTGTACACGCTGCTGACTCACAGCTGCACTGCCAGGTCCACCTCAAACCGCACCGTCAAGTTTGTTGATGGTACAACAGCGTATGGCCTCATCAGCAACAATGATGTGTTGGCATATTACAGAGACACCTGTCAAATGGTGCGAGCACAACATCCTGAGTCTCAACATGGACAAGTCAAAAGAGATGATTGTGGACTTCAGGAAGGTGCAGGTCAACCACTCTCCATTGCACATCAATAGCTCTGCTGTGGAGAGATTGAAGAGCACAAAGTTCATTGATGTGTGCACATAACAGATGATGTATCCTGGACTCACAACACGGCCTCAATAGTGGAGACGACATAGCAGCATTTACACTTCTTGAGGTGGTTGAGACGTGCAAGGCTCCCGGTTCACCATGGTCCAGAGGAATATTGTTTCGTTTGGCTGTATACATGTACAGTCAAATGATAATAAACTTGAACTTGAAAGGTCACATGTGCAGTTTAAGGTGAAGCACACAGTAGAGGAGACATGATATCAGTCAAGAAAATGAAAAAGAGATTAAACAATCTCTTAACCTATCAGGAGACAACAGCCCTAATAAGTGTGATGACCTATTTGGTGTGATGATGATGATGACATCGACTCAGGCCTGAGAGGCCGGCGTCGGGCATTTTCATGCCTTACAAGGCGCGGAACGAAAGATTGTGTGGCACGCCCCTCCTCACACAGACATTTCACAGTATTTTTCTTTATTTTCCAAGGTCGAGTTGCGAGCTCGCCACTCAACCCAGCACGGATGAAAAGTGTACTCGGGAACGGCCCGACTGGATTCGAACTCAGGAACCTCCATTCCAGAGACCGGTGCTGATGTCACTGTGCCACCAGCCGACCTTTGGTGTGGATAGCTGTTATTTTCTGTAAAGTAGCTATGACAACTTGCAACGCAGTGGAATGAAACTCCAAAATGAAACTCCTCATGCGAGGAAGTAAATCACATGCATCTTGAGATCATCTCGTAGAGAACCACAACCTTCTCGTTGGGTTTGGAGGCTTGTGTGCCTCAGTGACCCAGAGAGCTATGCTGGCTGGAGTCAGGGCTATATGCTTTGACTCTTGGTAGGATCACCCATGCCAAACAGGTCAAAGGGTAGAGGCCAGCCTAAGAGTGGTCCACCGGTCCTCCAGGTGTGGGAGTTCAGCTCAGGGCTAACAACTTGGACTGGTCAAACAAAACCGTTATGGAAACAGCAATGAATTATATCCGAGTGTGACAGTATTCCTGAGTATTCACATGGGGCTTATGTAACTGACAATAGTGAAAACCGAGAGGAAGCTATTAACATGATGAAGGAAGTCTTGAACATGGCCAGGGATGGAAAGAACCTTCATTGCTGCCCTAAATGCCAGTGGTGTGATAGGCGGTAAGTAAGTAAGAGATCTGACTGCTAAGTGTTAATTCTTATAACACTGTCTGCTTAGTTCAACAGTTTGGCAGCATGTTTCAAAGGATATTGGTCATTGAGAGAGATCAAACAAGCTGTGGATGTCTTGTGCAGTATGTTCATACTGAATTAAGCTTCGTCCCTACTCAAGATGTGTCAGACCCCTGATGGATTAAAGAGCTGAATAGCCCAGGTTTACGGTAAAGAGAAGTGATGAATATATTTCAGGATGAAACCATTATGTTGATGCAAAATTGTTGTTTTGGGAATATTATTGCTATTTGTTGCAAGTCACAGGTTTGGCCTTGAGAGAGACTAAGTAAATCTAGATTACAAATGACTAATAAAGTTTAACTGGCCTATCCAGTATGGCCAAGGTAACAGAACTCAAGCAGGTACCAGATTGGTAATGGAGTAAACAGCTAGCTGATAAAAATGAGAAATGTAAGATGATTAAACATGGCTGAATCTGAGTGTTTATGGTGAATTAAAATTAGGAAAATACTTAAGTGAGAAAGCATGGACACTTATATTAAGACATCTGTGGAGATGAGTAAATGATTGAATAATATCTTCTGAAGCAAAGCACAAGGTTGAGAAAAGCAGCCAGAACACAATGGTAATTCTACAGATCTGACCACAATAGTGCTAGTCGTACATTGGGATGATGTACAGTATCCTGGGAGCGGTGGGGCAGAGGAAAACTGGACAAGCAACTTCCATCCTAGAACTGAGAAGCGCTGTCAACGTTTCGGGCCGAGACCCTTCGTCAGGACTAACCGAAAGGAAAGATAGTAAGAGATTTGAAAGTAGTGGGGGGAGGGGAAAATGTGAAATGATAGAAGACCGGAGGGGGTGGGATGAAGCTAAGAGCTGGAAAGGTGATTGGCGAAAGTGATACAGAGCTGGAGAAGGGAAAGGATCATGGACGGGAGGCCTCAGGAGAAAGAAAGGAGTGGGGGGTGCACCAGAGGGAGATGGAGATCAGGCAAACAACTAAATATGTCAGGGATGGGATAAGAAGGGGAGGAGGGGCATTAACGGAAGTTAGAGAAGTCAATGTTCATGCCATCAGTTTGGAGGCTACCCAGCCGGTATATAAGGTGTTGTTCCTCCAACCTGAGTTTGGATTCATTTTGACAGTAGAGGAGGCCATGGATAGACATATCAGAATGGGAATGGGACGTGGAATTAAAATGTGTGGCCACTGGGAGATTCTGCATTTTCTGGCGGACCGAACATAGGTGTTCAGCGAAACGGTCTCCCAGTCTGCGTCGGGTCTCAACAATATATAAAAGGCCACACCAGGAACACCGGACACAGTATACCACACCAGCCGACTCACAGGTGAAGTGTCGCCTCACCTGGAAGGACTGTCTGAGGCCCTGAATGGTGGTGAGGGAGGAAGTGTAGGGGCAGGTGTAGCACTCGTCCCACCCATCCCTTCCCACCGATCTCCCTCCTGGCACTTATCCTTGTAAGCAGAACAAGTGCTACTTCTGCCCTTACACTGTACGTTTAGTAGTGTGCCAACGTTATTTTCAAATAGATTGAGGGGAGATTTGATAGAGGTAAACAAAATTATGAGGGGTATAGATAGAGTGAATAAAAAGTCTCTTTCCTCTGTGGTTGAGTGAGTCTAGAACTAGACGTCATGGATTAAGAGTGAAAGATGAAATTTTTAAGGGGAATATGAGGAGAAACTTCTTCACTCAGAGACTGGTGAGAGTGTGGAATGAGTTGCCAGCGCAAGCGGTGGATGTGATTTTGATTTTAATGTTCAAGAGAAGTTTGGATAGGCACATAGATGGGAGGGGTATGGAGGGTTATGGTGCAGGTGCAGGTGCATGGGACTAGGCAATTTAAATGGGATCTTCGGGAAGCCCCTCTCAGCTTCACCAGTGTAGTCCAGAGGAAAGCTTATGAGGCAATACATTTGGCACCAGCTTGGTTGCAAGAGCTGTGTGGAGGATGTTCAATGACATCTAGCTGCCTTAGGGGCTGCACTCCAGATTTGCTGTCTAGGTTTACTCCCATAGCCTTCGTCTCTCCCAAGGCTTACCACAAGACAGTGAGGCTATTTACCCATAGCTCGGGATTTGGCCTCGAGCACCGGGGCATGCCCACACACTGGCAGGCCTGTGTGCCTTGCGTACAGGGGCCAGACCTCCTCCCCATCCTCTGTAGTTCAGCCTGAGTCCGAAAGGAGTTCAGTTGTTGTGTATCGCCAGTGAGGAGGCACTACTTGAGGCTTGCTGCTGAAAAGGCTATGTGCTGGCAGGTGTATCAAAACTGCCATTGTGACGCGTCTAGTGGGGAGTGCTTGTCACTTCCACTTTCAGCTTCCACCACTGGCTAACAGTCAAGTGAAAAGGACAGCTGAATGTGTGCTTATTTGTTACTATCAGCCTGGCCATTTTCCCATTTTTGTCTGCCTGCTCTTATTAACAAGGCATTTTCACCCACTTAACTGCCACTCACTAGAATGGTGTTTTCGCACCATTCTCTATAAACTCTGGAGACTGTTGTGCCTGAAAACCCCAGGAGATCAGCTGTTTCTGAGATACTCAAACCACCCTGTCTGGCACCAACAATCAGTCTATGGTCAAAGTCACTGACATAACATTTCTTCCCCATTTCTGATGTTTTGTCTGAACAACAACTTAACTTCTTGACCATATCTGCATGCCTTTATGCACTAAGTTGCTACAAGATGATTGCCTGATTAGATATTTGCATTAAGGAGCATGTGTACCTAATAAAGTGGCCACTAAGGACCCACCATTATATGAAATTTCCCCAAATTGTATTTGGTAATGCAAGTTGTGGTCTTGAAAATGATGTAGTGTTTAATGCTGGGGTGTTCAAAGGTTTCAAAGGCACTTTTAATGTAAGAGAAATATATACAATATACATCCTGAAATTCTTTTTCTTTGCAACCATCCACAAAACAGAAGGGTGCCCCAAAGAATGAATGACAGTTAAATGTTAGCACCCCAAAGCCCCCCAGCTCCCCCTCCCATACATAAGCAACAGCGAAGCAATGACATCCCCCCTCCCCACCAGCAAAAAAAGCATCAGCACCCCCCACTGAACACTCAAGTGTGCAGCAAAGCATCAATAAAGACACAGACTTGCAGTATCCCAAAGACTACTCATTCACCTGGTAATCTGACATAAAAACAGGCTCTTCCTCTCCCTAATAAGGGAAAAAGAGGTGTCTCCCTTTCAAAATGAGAGGGAAGATAATATTTTCATTGATATGAGCTCGTGATTGGCTGACAATACTGTATTTGCCAGCACCGCCCACAAACTAGGAAGAAAAATATGAAAAGATTAGGTCAAATTACACTTGGCAGAAAATAGACTGGCGCACTTTTGTTCTTCTGTTGCCTGCCTCTTCAGTTGGTGTTTTAACTATCGCAGCATTTGCTGCTTGGCAGTAATTATATGAAGACGTGGAAATGGCAAGATTAACAAAAATTATTATTATTATAACAATCTCAGTTGGTATCTTAGCTGTGTTATGGAGAGATACCTTTGATCCTGGTAAGTTCTTTAGAATACTTGCTCTTTAAAACACTCATTCTTTAAATTGATGTGGAGCTTAATAAATTGTGCAATATACTCCTATTAAGTTTCTTGCCGTAAATAATCTTCTATATGTTATCAAAGCATTAGTTAGCTGGTAAAGGATTTTTATTACGGCTTTGTACTGAGTTGTGAACATACTTTGGTTCATATGAAGCTTTCTTGTCTCTATATTTACTGTCAGTTTTACACAGGATAATTTGAAATTTGGTTGTGCTCCAGTACCTTTCTGTGTTGGTGCATGGTGTAGTAGATAAGGCATTGGACTAGTAACCTCAGCTGAGGCAGCGTGTTTGTATCTTTGAGCAAGACACTTAATGACACATTGCTCTGCGACGACACCAGTACTAAGCTGCATGGGTCCTAGTGCCCTTCTCTTGGACAACATCGGTGGCGTGGAGAGGGGAAGGCCTGCAGCTTGGGCAGCTGCCGGTCTCCCATACAACCCTGCCCAGGCCTGTGCCCTGGAAAAACCTTCCAAGGCGCAAATCCATGGCCTCATGAGACTGACGGATGCCTAAGAAGTACCTTTTTGGATGAGATATTGAACATGGGTTCTGACAGCTTGCAGTTTCTTGCACCTCATGTTTATTGCTCTTCTGTCATTTCTTCTGAGATTACGTAGCAGTATTTTCTGGATCTCCTGCAGTCTCTGCAAGAAGTATCAATTGACTTAATTATTAAGTGATAGCGAAAGATTGTTTTTCCAAGTCAGGGTTGTGTACAGGAAGCAAGGAGCATGTACACGATTTTCTTGTGTGGTTACTGTAGTTGTCCTTCCCTCTAGCACATACAGCCTGAAGGTTTGGATATGGTCTCACACAAGGCTTGTCATGTTGCTGCTGTACCCTTTTTAGTTGGAAAAGGCTGCAGTTTTGGTGGAGGATTGAACTTAGGGTTGTGGATGAGGTGCTAATCAAACGGACTGCCTTGTTTTGAATGTTGGCAAACTTCTTGTGTATTGTTGTGTATTGTTGAAGCTGCAGCTACTGGGTACGCGGAGAATTTTGTATTGCATTCCTAACTGGTGCCTTGTTGATGGTGGAAGGGTTTTGGGGTATTACAATGTGAATTACTTCCCTAGGATACCCCTTACTTGACCTGCTCTTTTAGTACAGTCTGGTCCAGTTAAGTTTGAAGTCCATAGCTAGTTCATGGTAGGAGATTTGCCATACTATTGCAACTGAATGTGAAGGAACTGCATCGCACTGCAGATGTCCAAGGCAGTTATATTTCACCTCTATAATTTAGCGATACAGAAGCTGCTGGAGCAACTCAGCATTTCAAGCAGCATCTATGGAGGGGAATAAATAGTCACCATTTCAGGACGAGACTCCTTATTCCCCTCCATATACTCTGTCTAATTTGCTGAGCTTCTCCAGCATTGTGTGTATGTTGCTTAAGGTTTCCAACATCTGCAGAACGTCTTGTACTTATGACCTCTGTACATAGAACATACATTATATCACAGTACAGGCCCTTCAGCCCTTGATGTTATGCCAACTTTTTAATCTACTCAAAGATCAATCTAACCCTTCCCTCTTACATAGATAGAACAATATCCACATACCATTCACCTCCTACTTGTATTAGTCCTCCCCAGGGTTGGCTCTTTTCCTGTCTCATCCTGGACTGGTGGCCATGAAAATATATATCAAGGAAGCATTACCATAAGGATTTATCCATCCATCTACCTTGCCAGCAGGGGCGGGCTTCTTTTTTTGTGAGCAAGGCTCTGTCCCTGCATTAATTACCAGCCTCTCAGCAACATAGTCGGAGAACATTACAGCAAGAAACTGGTCATTCAGCCCATCTAGTCTGTGCCAAACTAGTCTCATCGACCTGCAGACGGACCATAGCCCTCCACACCCCTCCCATCCATGTACCTATCTAAATTTCTCTTCAATGTTGAAATGCACCCTGCGTCCACCACTTGTGTTAGCAGCTCATTCCACAATCTCGCCACTCTCTGAGTGAAGATCCTCCTCATGCTCCCTTTAAACATTTCACCATTCCCCCTTAACCCATGCCCTCTTAGACATTTCACCTTTCACCCTTAATCCATGATCTCAAGTTGTAGTCTCCCCCAACCTCAGTGGAAAAAGCCTGCTTGCATTTACCCTAGCTACACCCTTCATAATTGTGTATACCTCTATCAAATCTCCCCTCAATCTTCTACATTCTGAGGAATAAAGTCCTAACTTTTTCCTATAATTTAGGTCTTCAAGTCCTGGCAACATCCTTGTAAGTTTTCTCTGCACTCTTTCAATCTCATTTACGTCTCTCCTGTAGGTAGGATATCAAAACTGCACACAATATTCTAAATTAGTCCTCACCAACATCTTACACAATTTCAAAATAACATCCCAGCTCCCGTACTGAATACAATAACATGTGGCCAATAGCTTTCCTTATGAATCCATCTACCTGTAATGCCACTTTCAAGGAATTGTGGATCTGTATTCCTAGATCCCTCTGTCCTACTGCACTCCTTAGTGCCCTATCATTGCCCTGCTCTGGTTGGTCCTCCCGAAGTGCCACACCTCACACATCTGCATTAACTTCTATCTGCTGTTTTTCAGATGCTGCTGCAAGCTCTGATGTCCTTCCTGTCCACCAAACCCCTAGTCTTGATGTCATCCACACATTAGCAGATCTAGTTAATTGCATTATCATCCAGATAGTTCATATAGACGACAAACAACAGACCCAGCACTGTTAACTATAGCATGCCACACACCACTAGTCACAAGCCTCCAGTCAGAGAGGCAACCATCTATGACCACTCTGGCTTCTTCTGCGAAGCCTGTGTTTAATCCAATTTACTACCTCTTCTTGAATGTCGAGTGACTGAACCCTCTTAAAGGCCTTGGTGAAGTCCATGTAGACAACAGCCACTGCCTTGTCTTCATCAAATTTCCTTCTACAAAGCTCCTCAAAAAAACTTATGACACAACCTACCACACATAAGGCCTTGCTGAGTATCCCTAATCAGTCCCTGTCTATCCAAATACTCATAACCAATCCCTTAGAATACCTTCCAATAACTTTCTCACTACTGATGACAGTCTCACCGGCCTGTGATTTTCCAGCTTATTCTTAGAGCCTTTCTTAAACAATGGAACAGCTGTCACTAGCCTCCAATCATCCAGCACCTCACCTGTGGCTAAGGATGTTTTAAATATCTCTGCTAGGGTCTCTGCAATTTCTGCACTAACCTCCCACAAGGGCTCAGGGAACACATTGTCAGGCCCTGGGGATTAATCCACCTTAATTTGCCTCAAGACAGCAAGCACCTCCTCCTCTGTAATCTGTATAGGGTCCATGACCTTGTTGCTGCTTTGCCCCCCGTCCATCTCCCATGTAAATACAGATGCAAAAAATCCATTTAAGATCTCCCCCGTCTCTTTCAGTTCCACACATAGATTATCACTTTGATCTTCCAGAGGACCAATTTCATCCCTTGCTATCTTTTTGCTCTTAAGATTTCTATAAAAGCCTTTTGGATTCTCCTTCACCTCGTCTTTTTTTTAACCATCCTGATTTCCTTCTCCTGCATTTCTTATACTCAAGTACCTCATTTGTTCCTGCCTGCCTACACCTGCTAAGCACCTCCTTATTTTTCATAAGCAGGGCCTCAATATCTCAGAAAAAAACAAGGCTCCCCTAATCCTTTATTCCAATAGGAACATACAAAGTCTGTACTCTCAAAATTTCAATTTTGAAGGCCTCCCACTTACTAAGTACACCTTTGCCAGAAAACAACCTGTCCCAATCCACACTTGCCAGATCCTTTCTGATACCATCAAAATTGGCCTTTCTCCTATTTAGGACTAACCTTTTTCCATAAATACCTTGACATTATGATCACAATATGTAAAAATGTTCCCCTGCACAAGCCTCTGTCAACTGCCCTGTCTCATTCCCTAAGAGGAGTTAGGACTTCTGTGTACTGATTAAGGAAACTTTCCTGAACACATTTGACAAACTCTATCCCATCAAGCCCTTTTAAAGTATGGGAGTCTCAGTCAACATGTGGAAAGCTAAAATCATCTACTATCATAACCCTGTTTTTCTTGCAACAAAGTGCAAACTCTCTACAAATTTGCTGCTATAAATCCCATAGACTGGTGGGTGTTCTGTAATATCCCATTAATGTGATCATACCCTTTCTTATTCCTCAGCTCTACCTATAAATCCTCAATAGATGAGCTCTCCAGTCTGTCCTGACTGAGCACTGCCGTGATGTTTTCCCTTACTAGTAATGTCACTCTTCCCACTTTAATCCCTGAAACATTGGACTGCTAATCCTGCAACCAAGTCTCACTAATGGCTGCAATAATTCCACATTCTGATCCATGCCCTAAGCTCATCCACCTTTCCAACAATACTCCTTGCATTGAAATATACGCAACTCGGGACATTTGTCCGACCATGCTCAACCTTTAGATTTCTGACCTTGTATGTAGGCTTAACGACATCTTTCTCCACAACTTCTCCACTATCCGTTCTAGTGCTCCAGATCCCATCCCCCTGCAACTCTAGTTTAACACCCCGCCCCCACCCCAGTTCAGCATTAACAAATCTTCCTGCTAGGGTATTAGTTCCCCTCCAGTTCAGGTGCAAACCACACCTTCCGTACAGGTCCCACCTTCTCTGGGAAAGCCCAATGATATAAAAAATCTGAAGCAATCCCTCTGCACCAACTCCTTAGCTGGGTGTTAAACTCTATGGTATTCATATTTCTGGCATCACCTGCGTGTGCCATGAGTAGCAATCCTTGAGGTTCAGTCCTTTAGCACCTAACTCCCTGAACTCACTTTGAGGAACTCGTCACCCCTCCTACCCATGTCATTGGTACCAACATGGAGCATAACCTCCGGCTTAACTTAGAAGCTTTTAACTTAATGCTGTGGACTCGATCCTAACCCTAGCAACCAAAAGGCACCAAACCATCCAGGAATCTTGTTCCTGTGCATAGAACCTCCTTTCTGTTCCCCTAGCCAACAAATCCACTACCACAACAGTTAATTTCTTCTACCCCACCCCCCCCCCCACTCTTCCCTTCTGACTTGGTCTCTGCCACTGTGCACCTCAGACTGTTAAAGTGGGGTCATTCTTCTCACCTGGTTTGTCATCTGGCGATTCAACAGACCCTGCAAATTATAAAGAGATGATTTTGGTGGCCGTCTATTTCCCAGAATGTCCATGACTTCATCTCTGCCTGTCCCACTTGTGCCCAGAGCACGACATCATGTCAGCATTTTGCTGGTCTGTTCTGCCCGCACAGTGTGTGCCTGTGTGGATTGCCTCTAGTCCAACCTCTTGGTGGATTTCATCTCTGATCTGCCTCCGTCAGATAGATACACTACCGTTCTTGTCATTGAGGATTGGTTCTCCAAAGCTGCCTACTTCATTGAACTCCCCAAGCTCGTGAAGCTGCTACCCTTATAGCTCAGCATGTGTTCAGGCTACAGGGCTTCCTTCATAAAATATTGTCTGATTGAGGACCACAGTTCACTTCCTGTTTTTGGAAGGCTTTCTGTTCTCTTTTGGGAGCCACACAGCCAGCCTCTCATCAGATTTCCACCCCCAAACCCATGGCTAGACTGAGAGAAAGGATTCAAACCTGTGCTGCCTTGTCTCTTCCAACTCCACAGCCTGGAGCTCCCAACTGGTTTGGGCAGAGATTGCCCATAGTAACCTCCATTTTTCCTGTACTGGCACGTCCCCCTTTGAATGCCAAAAGCGATTCCAGCCGCCAGTCTTCCCTGACCAAAAGATGGACGTGTGAATTCCCACTGCCAAACAGTTGATCCAATACTACAAGCACACATAGAGTTGGGCCAGGGCTTCTCTGCTGCGTACTCACAAACAACATGCTCGGCAGGCTGATCAACTTAGCCGACAGCTGAGGTCTCTCAAGCAAGGTGAGAAAGTCTGGCCGACACCTAGAGATCTTCCTTTGAAAGTTGAGAGCCACAAGAAGGCCCCATGCTGTGTGGTACCATTTGTAGTGGAAAAGATTACCAACTGAACCTCCTATTGACAGTGCCTACCATCATTGAAGATTGACCCAGTGTTCCATGTTTGCCAGCTCAAGCCAGTGACTTCCTTCCCCTTTGCTCCAGTCACCGCTCTCCCTCTCTTCCTCCCTGCTTGTGGATAGATCCCGGGCATTTTGCCGGATGCGGCACAGGATTCGGTATCTTAAGGATTGGGAGGGGTATGGCCCAGGGGAACGTTCTTTTGTTCTGGCTTCTGACACCCTGGGCATTCCCATGACTTCCAGCAGACACAGTTCTCTGGTGCCCTTAAAGCTGCATCTAGGGAGGGGGGCCTGTGACAACCACTGAGTCTGGCGCCCTTGCAGTTGGGTCATGAAGGGGGTCAGCAATCGAGCTTTTGAGTATGCAAATTCCAGCCAATTAGGGTTTCTTTGTGATGGTATTTAACTTCCTTCCTTTCATTTTGTTCTTGTTGAGTCTTGACCAAAGCACTTCTTACCTTTGTCCTCGTTCTGGGGAAGAGGAATACAGTTTAGATTGGCACTGTAAAAGAGCAGAATTTATTTAGCCTTAAGTTACTGCTTCTGAGTTGCAGTGTTGGTGTTAGCATTTAGTTTGAGAGCTGCCCTGTTGGCCTAATAACCACACACACAAAATGCTGGTGGAATACAGCAGGCCAGGCAGCATCTATAGGGAGAAGCGCTGTCGACGTTTCGGGCCAAGACCCTTTGTCAGGACTAAACGAAAGGAAAGGTAGCAAGAGATTTGAAAGTAGTTGGGGGAGGAGGAAATGCGAAATGATAGGAGAAGACCAGAGGGGGAGGGATGAAGCTAAGAGCTGGAAAAGTGATTGGCGAAAGTGATACAGAGCTGGAGAAGGGAAAGGATCATGGGACGGGAGGCCTCAGGAGAAAGAAAGGAGTGGGGGGGGGGAGCACCAGAGGGAGATAGAGAACAGGCAAACAACTAACTATGTCAGGGATGGGGTAAGGGGAGGAGGGGCATTAACGGAAGTTAGAGAAGTCACTCCTTCCGAACGCTCTGCTCTCCGCTCCCTCCGCACCAATCCCAACCTCACTATAAAACCAGCTGATAAGGGGGTAGCTGTTGTTGTCTGCCGTACTGACCTCTACCTGGCCGAGGCACAGCGACAACTCTCTGATGCCTCCGCTTATTTACCCCTTGATCATGACCCCACTAAGGAGCACCAGGCCATTGTCTCCTATACCATCACCAACCTTAACAGCGCTGGGGATCTCCCATCCACTGCCACCAACCTCATAGTTCCCACACCCCACACTTCCCATTTCTGCCTCCTACCCAAGATCCACAAACCTGCCTGTCCAGGTAGACCTATTGTCTCAGCTTGCTCCTGCCCCACTGAACTCATTTCTGCATACCTTGACACTATCTCACTATCTTATTCCCCCCTTGTTCAATCTCTTCCCACCTATGTTCATGACACCTCATGCTTTGAATTTTTTCAATGATTTTAAGTTCCCTGGCCCCCACCATCTTATTTTCACCATGGACGTCCAGTCCCTATATACCTCCATCCCCCACCGAGATGGTCTCGAAGCTCTTCGCTTTTTTTGGATTCCAGACCTAACCAATTCCCCTCTACCACCACTCTCCTCCGTCTAGTGGAATTAGTTCTTACTCTCAATAATTTCTCCTTTGGCTCCTCCCACTTCCTCCAAACCAAGGATGTAGCCATGGGCACCCATATGGGTCCCAGTTATGCCCGCCTTTTTGTTGGTTTTGTGGAACAGTCCATGTTCCAAGTCTATACCGGTATCCATCCCCCTCTTTTCCTTTGCTACATCGACGACTGCATTGGTGCTGCCTCTTGTACGCATGCTGAGCTCATCGACTTCATTAACTTTGCCTCCAACTTTCACCCTGCCCTCAAATTTACCTGGTCCATTTCTGACACCTCCCTCCCCTTTCTTGATCTTTCTGTCTCCATCTCTGGAGACGGCCTATCTACTGATATCTACTATAAGCCTACAGACTCTCACAGCTACCTGGACTATTCCTCTTCCCACCCTGTCTCTTGCAAAAAGGCTATCCCCTTCTCACAATTCCTTCGTCTCCACTGCATCTGCTCTCAGGATGAGGCTTTTCATTCCAGGACGAAGGAGATGTCTTCCTTTTTTAAACAAAGGGGCTTCCCTTGATCCACCGTCAACTCTGCTCTCAAAAGCATCTCTCCCATTTCCTGCACATCTGCCCTCACCCCATCCACCCATCGCCCCACTCGGGATAGGGTTCCCCTTGTCCTTACCTACCACCCCACCAGCCTCCAGGTCCAACGTATAATTCTCCGTAACTTCCGTCACCTCCAATGGGATCCCACTACCAAAAACATTTTTCCCTCCCCCCACTTTCTGCTTTTCACAGGGATCGCTCCCTACGCAACTCCTTGTCCACTCATCCCCCCCATCCCCTCCCACTGATTTCCCTCCTGGCACTTATCCTTGTTATCAGAATAAGTGCTACACCTGCCCTTACACTTCCTCCCTCACCACCATTCAGGGCTCCAGACAGTCCTTCCAGGTGAGGCGACACTTCACCTGTGAGTCAGTTAGTGTGGTATACTGCGTCCGGTGCTCCCGGTGTGGCCTTTTATATATTGTTGAGACCCGACGCAGACTGGGAGACTGTTTCGCTGAACACCTACGCTCGGTCCACCAGAAAAAGCAGGATCTCCCAGTGGCCACACATTTTAATTCCACATCCCATTCACATTCTGATATGTCTATTCATGGCTTCCTCTATTGTCAAAATGAATCCAAACTCAGGTTGGAAGAACAACACCTTATATATCAGCTGGGTAGCCGCCAACCTGATGGCATGAACATTGACTTCTCTAACTTCCGTTAATGCCCCTCCTCTTCTTCTTACCCCCTCCCTGACATATTTAGTTGTTTGCCTGTTCTCCATCTCCCTCTGATGCTCCCCCCCTCCCTTCTTTCTCCTGAGGCCTCCCGTCCCATGATCCTTTCCCTTCTCCAGCTCTGTATCACTTTCACCAATCACCTTTCCAGCTCTTAGCTTCATCCCACCCCCTCCAGTCTTCTCCTATCATTTCGCATTTCCCTCTCCCCCCCACTACTTTCAAATCTCTTACTATCTTTCCTTTCAGTTAGTCCTGACGAAGGGTCGCGGCCTGAAACGTCGACAGCACTTCTCCCTATAGATGCTGCCTGGCCTGCTGTGATCCACCAGCATTTTGTGTGTGTGGTTGTTTGAATTTCCAGCATCTGCAGATTTCCTCATGTTTGCTGTTGGCCTAATGTTTATTACTTTTCTTTTTGATCTGCACAGTTCTTATTAAACTTCAGTGAACTGTTCAACCCACTTCAATGTCCCTCTCTCTGCACTTGAGCCATCACCACACATCTGTATCAGGTGTACTGACATTTAAACTCTAGGTTTAATCTAATCAGTCTGAGTTCTTGCCAAGAACTAGTTATCTTAATATGTTGCTGTACTATAAAGTCCTATTGTTAAGGAATAACCTTCTTGCATTGTCTAAGCCAGAGGTCGGCAACCCGCGGCTCCGGAGCCACATGCGGCTCTTTCATCTCTGTGATGCGGCTCCCCGTGGTTTGTTAGTTTTTGAAATGTAATTCGAAATTTGAAGATTATGGTGATCTTGTACAATCTAAATAAAACGTTGTGGAGACCCCATTTCCTGGCACATCCGAACCGGCTCACAATTAGCCACCGTTCCGGCTAAGGGAGATAGCCTACAGGGGTTTGTGAGTACGTGTCTTTTGGAGCATCCGCGCCCACGGGGACGGGTTGAGGGAGGCTTTAAAGCAAGGCTGTTTAGTTAGAATAAAGCTACCTTTGACTGCAGTGTCTTTATTTTAGCGCTGCGTGTAGCGCTACACCGCTACAACGTGTTTTTTTATCGCTGTTAATATACATCACCACTGCCAATGCCTGACACCCGCCAGTGCGCACTTTCTTTTAATTCTTCGATCCAAGATAGGCTAACTATGGAGTAACCTTCAACCCAACGTCTTTTTTTCAAAATGTTCAAGTTCAAAATGTTTTTGTTGCATGCAGAAATGTAATTTCGTTTTCTCTGCAGGAGTTCATCAATTTCATAAGTGCAACACATTATAGTTTGTTTATACATAGCATAAAGGCAAAAAAAAACCGTTGTATGCAGTGTTATTTCATTTTAAATGTCAAACGGGTTTTGTGGCTCCCAGTGTTTTCTTTTCTGTGGGAAATGGGTCCATATTGGATCTTTCAGTGGTAAACGTTGGTCTAAGCTATCTCTCATATGGGGAGAAATTTCCTGCAATCTCCCCGTCTCTCCCTCTCCTGATTTTATATGCCTTAATCATATTCCCTAGATCCCCAGAGTAAATGGCAGAAGTGTTCAGAGAAAATATCTCCAGGCTGAGTTTTGACAGGAGCTGCATTCGCCACCAGTAGAGAAATTAAAGTTAGAGTTGATCAAGAGGCCAGAATTAGAAGGGCACAGAGATCTTGAGAGGTTTGGAATTGAAAAGATTATAAGATGTATAAGACTTTGGAGAGACTTGAGACCATGGAGTAGAATTTAAAGCTTAATGTGTTGCTAAAGATGAAGATGAATGTCATTCAGCAAGAACAGGGATGACAATGAAAGAGACTAGGTATGGATTAAGATTTGGGCAGTAGAATTTCAAGTGTTGAGAGTAGAATAGGGGAACACAGCTAGGAAAACCTTGAAATAATCAAGCCTACGATTATTAAAGGCATGCACCATCAGGCTTTTGACAACAGATAAGTTTAAAGTGGAGGAGAGTCG
The DNA here is from genome assembly GCF_030144855.1 of Hypanus sabinus. Taxonomy (NCBI): domain Eukaryota; kingdom Metazoa; phylum Chordata; class Chondrichthyes; order Myliobatiformes; family Dasyatidae; genus Hypanus; species Hypanus sabinus. Next base: position 21,323,692 of record NC_082721.1, read on the forward strand.
TGTTACATGAAAATGATTTTACCAAAAAAGCCATGTTCCAATACAATTGATAGTTTTAGTGATGAAACTCATTATGGATCTGGCATAATACCAAGATTGCAAATAGTCTGGTTTCAACTTCAGACCATTACCTAGGAGAGGTTTTGATCCATGGCCAAAAAAAAAACACAGGTTTGGATTGGGTTGAGCTAGGAGCCAAATAACAATGTCAGAGGCTCAGAAACCAGTAACTTGACTATTGAATCACTGCAGATTATTTGCAATTGTTGATTTAGTTTTCACTCTAGGCTTGCATGAAAAACTAAATAGAATGCAAAGTACATACATCTGCAGTATCTTTTCCTCAACTTAAGCAATGTGATACGTGACTTCTTAACCATTTGGTTTATTTTTGGACAGGGGTTCTCTCAGCTGCCCGTATCCTGTTGACTGGAGCCAGTAGAGGAATTGGTGAACAGATGGCATATCATTACGCCAGGTTTGGCGGTGAACTTGTGATAACTGCACGAAATAAAACGCTGCTGAAACAAGTAAGGAACTTGATGAAGGATGGCTAATCATGCGGCACCTTTCTTCACCTCAGCCCGCATCAAAGCATTTCGCTGTCAATGAAATATTTCGAAGGTGGGGTATCATAATTCGCTGCCCAGCAAAGTCACACAAATAGCAGTGACTCTGGTCTTCTTTCAAGTGCAAGAATTCTTTTCCCCCAGAATTATACACTCAGTGGCAACTTTTTTAGGCTCATTAATGCAAATATCTTATTAGCCAGTGTGTGGCAGCAACTCAATGCATAACAGCATGCAGGCAAGCCCAAAAGATTCAGGTGTTGTTCAGATCACACATCAAAATGGAGACAAATGGTCTAAGTGACTTTGACCATGGATTGATGGTTGGTGCCAGTCAGGATGGTTTGAGTATCTCAGAAACTGCTGATATCCTGGGATTTTCATACACAACAGTCTATGGATTTTACAGAGGATGTAACAAAAAAACAAAAACAAACAAGCACCTATTGAGTGGTAGTTCTATGGGCAAAAATGCCTTGTTAATGAGGGAGTTTTGAGGAGAATGGCCATACTGGTTCAAGCTGTCAGGAAGCTGACAGTAATTCAAATAACCATGTGTTACAACAGTGACATGCAAAAGTGCATCTTTGAACACACAACACATTGAAGCTTGAAATGGATCTTCTACAGGAACAGAAGACCACGAACATACACTCAGGGCCACTTTATTAGGTACAGGAGGTAGCTAGTAAAGTGATCACTGAGTGTACTTTATAATATAAGGTAATGTAGTCAAGGACATATCATCAGGATGGCGATGTGGTACAGCTGGTTGAGTGTCATCTGGTGTGGCAATGAAACATTCTGCCAAGTGGCTTTGGCAATCTATATAAGGAACTATGCTGTAGGATTTACATCTGCTTTTTCTGTAGGGCCTTCAGGATAACTGTGCAAACTACCATCTGATTGGTATGCTCAAAGCTGCTCTTCTATTGAAACTTCTCTTTAAGGGACTGGTGCTATGGCTATGGTGTGTTCTGTGACTATGAGGTCAATTCATCCTTCAGAACATCAGGGTCAAGTATAATCTTAGCACACAGTTACACCAGAATGTACGTGTGTGTGTAATGTGTGTGTGTGTGTACTCAAACTACTGGAGCCACACACAAAGGTAGGCATGGTTACGTGACATATGTTTTCCACAGCCCTTTCTCTTCAGCTCTTTACATCATGTCTCCATGGACATGATCTATTTTGGATTTTTATGCAAAGTAGCTTGAGCCACAAGAGATTCTGCAGATGCTGAAAATCTTGAGCAATACACACGAATGCTGGTGGAACTCAACAGGTCAGGCAAAACCTATGGAGGAAAATAGATATTCAATAGTTTGGGTGAGAAATTCCAGCAAGGCTTATCAAAGTGAAGGGTCTCAGCCATAACCAAAGGCCGTGATTTCATATAATTATTGCAGATATCTGGATTCATAGTTAGGTAACAAATTTTCGAGTCTGATCACATTGCATCCTTCCAGAATTAACAGAGAAACAAAGTTATCGAAGGTTTTTCTTTAAATTAGAACTATCCATTCTAATATTGGCTTAGTTTTTCTTTCTCTATAACCATGGCCTGGCTAACTTAGCTTTTCCAACACATCTCCCTTTTGCAGCTTTTACATTCCTTTGTGTCCATTCTCTCTCTCACTGCATTTCTGCAGATTACAATTTCATGGTTATGGATCAGGAGGTGTAACCCATGGACCGATGCTGCTGGGACACAAGCCAGGGCCTGATCAACCCCAGTTGGGTCAACTGGGTGAGTGTATCTGATGTTGAAAGACCAGAAACACCCGATGACCGTAGGTTACATCACAGATTATGTGTCCCAGCGCATCCTGGGATGTATCTCTGCATCATTGTTCATGCTCTTTCTCTTTCTGTCTGCCTTCATTCCCACAGCGTCCCTGACCTTTGACGTGCAGCAGATATTCATCCCACACTCATCCTCGTTGGTATTTAAAACTAACTTCTATTCTCCCCTTCCCAGTTCCGACACTTGATCAGAACCATGAACACAGATCCTGCCTGATCTGTTGAGCATCTCTATCATTTTCTGTTTTTTACTTCAGACTTCCAGCATTTTGATTTTCACCAAATCCATTGTATTCCTTACAAAAAATACAGCTTCAAAATTGGATTAGTTAGAACCTGGTTTAGGTGGATCTATTAAAGCAGTTTTTTTCCCCTGTTTGGATCTCACTAGTCATCGTCTCTGAATGAAATTGTGCTCAGTGGCCATTTCATTATGTACCTCTTGTACCTAATAAAGTGACTACTGAGTGTTTAACCATGGTCTACTACAGCTTCCATCCACTTCAAAGTTTCTTATGTTGTGCATTCAGAATGCTCTTCTGCGTACCACTGTTGTAACATGGTTATTTGAATTACTATCGCCTGACTGCCAGGTTGAACCTGATTGGCTTATGACCTCTCACCTTTCAGTAACAGAGTAGTTTTCACCCACAGAACTGCCGCCCAACGGATGTTTTGTTTGTTTTCCTCATCATTCTCTGTGCTGCTGTGAATGAAAATCCCAGGAGATCAGCAGTTTCTGAGATACTCAAACCACCCTGTCTGGCACCAATAATCATTTTACTGTAAAAGTCACTTGAATCATACTTCTTCCCCATTCTGATGTTTGGTTTGAACCTCCTGACCATGTCTGCATGCTTTTATGCATGCTGTCACATGACTGGCTGATTTGTGTGCTGCTCACTATAATGCAAATTGGAGTTTTGGATACAGCTGACAACCTTTGTTAAATAGTCACATATTGTGTTGAGTTCACCAGTGAGATGTCAATGAAGGGGTTGCCACTCTGACACTAATGTCCTATGCACAGTATTTGCCAGGTTTGGTTTTCAGTGCTTTGGATGTTTGAAGCTACATCACTGAAACTTCACCAGCAATACTATACAATGTGCTTTGGAGCTTCATGCGGCAATTTCTATTTGCCACACCCACATCCACCACCCTCTTCACACTGCACTTTCCAGGGAAACACCTACTGTATTGTGCAAAGGTCTTAGGCACCCTAGATTTCATAGTATGACCTCCGCAGAGCCTTGATCTCAACATTATTGAAGCTGTCTGGATTTACCTGCAAAGAGAGAAGCAAATAAGACAACCATAGTCTGCAGAATAATGGTGTCAAGATCTCCAAGATGCTTGGAACAACCTACCAGCTAATTTTCTTATAAAACTGCTCAACAGTGTACCAAAGAGAAATGATGCAGTTTTAAAGGCAAAGGGTCACACCAAAAATTGATTTTTTTACTGTTTACTCTCCACAGTAAATTTATTGATATTTAGAAAATGTTCATTATTTTTGAAAGCATCCTCACTTTATAGAATTATTTTACACATGCCTAAGACTTTTGAACAGTAGTGTATTTGCTCAGATTTGATCAGAGCCAATGGTCGTGTAAACAGAAGATGCTGGTGTCCCTTCTTCTCAATGTTTCTTCCCTCACCACTGTGTTCCTTTCTGTAGGTGGTCTGTGGTTGCTATGGTGGAAGCTCCACCAACATCTGATCCCCTCTCCAATAATCAGCTTGGGAAGAACACAGTTTTTAATTCAGCTCCAGTCAGGAACTACACAGCACGTGATTCTCAATATTTACTGTCACAGCACTGATATTATTTCACCAATTTTCACTGCATTTTGATTAAGCACATCCCATGATTAACATACTAAAAAAAAATGAAATCCAATTTCTAAGCACTCATTCTTATGCCCACGAAATTGAAACAAGTCACAAATAGTGAAGAATCAAAATCATTATTTTTCATTTCCTTTGCTAAGGTTTCTAACCTTTAGAAAAGTGCCTGAAGCTAGTAGTGCCCTGTTACATCACTGGGCCATTGTGCAAGTGCCTATCAGGATGAGTTGCAGCTTGCACGAGGCACAGGCAGTGAGAGAGCAGCATTGAGTTGTTGCATTAAAACTATGACTGCCAGTGTCAGAATCAGATTAGGATTCGGATATATTTAACACATATATATGGAAACATACACTGAAATGTGTCATTTGCCTTAACAGTCAACACACCCAAGGATGTGCTGGGGCAGCTCACATTGTTGCCAGAAAGATTTCTGTTAGCACGCAGGATCTCTGAATGATTGGGATAAAGCAGGAGGCCATTTGATCCATCAAGTCTGTGCCAACACCCTCTGGTACTCCAATTATCTCCACCACTTTCTCCACTTAGCTCTGCAAATTCTTTCCTTTCATAAACTCAGACAGCTCCCTTTATGTTCCAAAGTTGAACCTGCCTCCACTAGCACCCGAAGGGGTATGTACCAGATCTTACTAACCATCTGTTGTGTAAAATCTCTTCCCGTGTTTTGTTTGGTCCTTTTGCCAGTCACCTTCATTATGTTCCTTAGATCTTGACACTTTCATCCATAGGAATAGATGTGTTCTATCTCCGCTGTTAATAATTTTCTTGGTTTTCACAAGCCTTTTGCAACCAAGAGGAATGATCCCAGCTTTTTTGGTCTGTCCAGATAAATAAAATTCCTTGTCCCTGGAATTATTTTTATTAATTCCTTTTAGTCTCCTAATGATATTACTATCTTCCGTAAAGTGTGATATCTGGATTCAGCACTTTGTAAAAGTTGTTCATGATTTCTTTGTTTTCCATTCCTCGAAGAAGGCTGTCATTCTGTACGTTGTTATCACTTCTCTAGAATGTGGGGAAAGTTCCTTCTCCTGATAATAATGCTTTACTTTCTCCTGGACAGTTTGGATAAAAGGAATGAGTAAATTTGGGAGAAATATGGACCACTGACATTCAGTGGGCCCCAATGTCTGAGTCAACAAAGTCTGTTGGTACATTGCAATGCATCGTGACGACTTGCTGAGGTTGATGGAGTGTGGAAATGAGAAAGGACTGCCACTGGAAAGCTGAGCCCAGTGGCAACAAAGGCACAGGCGGCAGTCTTCAGTAGCAGATGAGCTGAGGAAAGAGTGGAGTTGCTAATGTTACCATGACTCCCTCATGAGTTAAGTTTTCAGTCCATGGCTGCAAGTGATAGCTGCTGTCCAATAACATCTAACAAGGAGTGTGCTTCATCTAAGGACTGATCCAGCACCAATTCTGATGTTGGGTGGGTTGGTGGTGAAAGTGCAATGAGAAAACCTGATCAGGAATGGGACTAGGGGCTGGTGGCTTCACTAAACTGTTGCCAACACAAGCTCTACTATTATTAAGCGGTATTATTAATTGGCTGATATCAAAGAATAAAAATACTGTTCTTTGCATTTAAATTATGAAAATTGATTAGATGTCAAGAATAATTTTATTCTTGATTTTCAATAATTCTTAACATTACATATTTTAAAAATGCAATAATTTACCCTTTCTCCTGTTAGTCAGGATCATGTGTTCTTTTGATTGGTATTTCTATATTTGCATCAGATTTAACTTCCCATTACCCCCTATCTGATATTGGAAGTCTGCAGAAGATCCCATTGCCTGAATGGTCTCCCTCACGGTGAAGGAGCAGCCACTGAGGGTGGGGGCAGGGTGGAAGATGCCCCCACCAGATTAGTCCCACTCCAGTGATAGAAGCTATGGTTTCTGTAGGGAAACCGGTCATGGCGTAGACATGGCAATAGAAATGCTGCCCTGCACAGTTTGCCTCCAATAGAGGCATAATCTTACTTTGTGCTACTATCTCCGGAATCATGCACTGCAGATTTTTCTACAGTCCTCCCCACCCAACCCTCTGTTGCAACTGCTTGCCAAACTCAGAACTCAGAAGTTTTGAGGGGTGAACTCATTGAAACCTTTTGAATGTTGAAAAGACAGAGAGGGTGGGAGAGGATGTTTACTATGGTGGGGGAGTCTAAGACCAGAGGTCACAGCCTCAGAATAGAGGGACTTCCATTTAGGAAGGAGATGAGGAGGAATTTCTTTAGCCAGAGAGTGGGGAATCTGTGGAATTTGTTGCCACAGGCAGCTGTGGAAGCAAAGTTATTGGGTATATTTAAGACAAAAGTTGATAGATTCTTGATTGGTCAGGGCATAGATTGATATAGATAGATAGTTTATTGATCCCGAAGGAAATTACGCTGTCACAATAGCATTGCAAGTGCACAGATATACAAATGTTAGAAGAGAAGTAAGAAAGAATAAAAAATAAATTACCTTGACCAGTCTAACAAGAAGGGGCCATCACTTACCCGACTCATTACAGAGCCTATTGGCTGAGAGTAAGAATGACCTCATATAGCGCTCTTTGAAGCAGTGCAGTTGTCTTAGTTTATTACTAAAAGTCCTCATTTGTTCAGCCAATGTGGCATGCTGAGGCTGAGAAACATTGCCCAGAATTGCCAGGATTTTCCGTAGGGTTCTTTGTTCTACCACAGCCTCCAGTGCGTCCAGTTTGACTCCTGTAACAGAGCCAGCCTTTATAATCAGTTATCGAGCCTGTTGGTATCACCCGCGTTGATGCCATTGCCCCAGCACACCACCGCATAGAAAATTGTACTGGAAACAACAGACTGGTAGAACACATGAAGGTGAGACCTGCATACTCCAAAGAACCTTAGTCTCCTCAGAAAGTAGAGGCGACTCTGGCCCTTCTTGTCCACAACTTCTGGCGCTCCTCTCAAGTCTGAATCCAGGTGCACCCCCAGGTACTTTTAGGTCCTCACCACATCCACGTCAATAGTGACAGGGAGCAGTGCAGGCTTAATCTTCCTAAAGTCCATCACCATATCCTTTGTCTTACTGATGTTGAGCTGCAGATGATTCAACTTGCACCATTTGACGAAGTCTTCCACCAGGAACCTGTATTCATCCTCCCTTTATACAACCAACTATCGCTGAGTCATCAGAGAATTTCAGCAAATGTCATGGCTCAGTGTTATATCTGAAGTCCAAGGTATACAGGGTAAACTAGAAGGGAAGCTAAACAGTTCACTGTGGGCCCCAGTACTGCTCATAGCCATGTCTGACACACAGCTTGAAAGCCGCACAAACTGTGTTCTGCCAGTCAGTAGTCCATTATCCAGGATGCAGATGCAATGGAAATGCCAACCTACATAGAATGCAGTTTCCCCCCAGCAATGAGGGCTGTATGGTATTGAAGGCACTTGAGAAATCAAAAAACCTGATCCTCATAGTGCTGCCCTGCTTATCCAAATAGGATTAGGCTCTGTTCAGCAGGTCGATGATACCATCGGCGACTCCAATGTTCTCTTGGTAGGCTGACTGCAGGGGATCGAGGGCTGATGAGCCCAGGGGTTGGAGGTGAGCCAGGACCAGCCTCTCTAGGGTCTTCACGATGTGTGAGGTCATGGCCACTGGATGGTGGTCTTTCAATGTTTTCGGCTTTGGTACTGGGACCACTCATAATGATTTCCATAGTCAGGGCCCTTTCCATGCTGAGACTCAGACTGAAAATGCACTGCAGAACTCCACACAGCTGCTCAGCACACTCCCTCAGGACCTCGGGGTTCACACCGTCTGGTCCCAATGCTTTGCCGTGTCTAAGTTTCCCCAGAGCCCTTCTCACCTGTTCAGTAATGAAGGTGAGTCCATGATGACTGGGGAGTTGGTGGAAGGTGGGGGCTGGGGAAATGAGAATCTGGGCGATAGCCATTGATATGTGGAGAAGTGGGTAGTAGGTACATGACAAGGAGGGGATGTAGACAGTGGTAGCCTGTGTTGTTCATCTATGTGTCAAACTGGAGGGGGGAGGTGACAGTAGGGGCGGTGTTGGTGCTGAGAGAGCGTTGGGTGCCTCAGCATCTGGACTGGTGAACAGGAGGAGCTGGGGAGTAAAAAGGAAGGCATGAAGGGATAAGGGGAGAAAGAAGGAGATTGGGGTCGAGAGGGAAAATGGATCAGCCACGATGAAATGGTGGAGCAGATTTGATGGACCAAATGGCCTAATTCTGATCCTGTATCTTATGATCTAATGTGCTGAGGTTAATAGCTCAACTTGACGAATGAGTACAATTGAGGCTGAACTGGTGGTAGCCTGATTTGCTTATGTTGTAAGCTTATAGCCGAAATCTTTAATCAGTCTGAACATTTTGTTTGAAAGGTGGAGGAAAAGTGTCTGCAACTAGGTGCTAAGAAAGTCTACTCATTCTCTGCTGATATGTCTGATCCAAAGAGCGCAGATCAAGTGGTGCAATTCGCCCTGGAGAAGCTAGGTAAATGTTTAACTCTAATCCTTGTGAAAGTAGATTAGGAGATCTATTTTCTTCTGCCTCTCTGCAGCAGATTACAGTAAGCAGAAAGGAAACAATGTTTGATGCTAAGTTTCAAAAGGAGAAATAAAACCAATGAGAGTGTTTTAATGACCTTACACCTATGCCTATGCCCCTGGTTGTAGTTTTTCCTATCCTGGGATCATCCATTCATGACTTTATAGTCAATAAAATCGCTGCTCAGTGTCCTCCATTTCAGGGAAAACAATTCTGGTTCTTCCAGTCTCTCCTAATAACTCTAGACTTTGAGTCCCAGACATCCTCGTGAATCTTTCTGCACCTTCACTACCTTAACTACCTTAATTATATGCTTCCTCTAGAGTTCTTCCAAAGAACTGCCTTGGACACAATGAAAAGAGTGGATCAACATTTTAGGAACAGCTTTTTCCACTACTTTTCAATTTTAATTTAATATTATATTTTTATATATACTGTATATTTTCAGTATTTTACAGTTTTTTATGTATTGCACAGTGCTGATGCTGCAAAACACATTTCACAACATGCAGTACGTCAGTGAAAGTAAACCTGATTCTAATCTGATTTTAATAATGTGACTGAAGTGGTAATGAAGTCGTATTTGATGGTAATGTTTAAAATGGAGCTGGATAAGTATGTGAAATGAATGGGGAGTGAGTCTAGGTTTTACAGAACCATTTTGTACTTGATGGGCTTAATGGCTTTATTCTGTGCAGTAACCATTCCGAGACCTTGTGAAGCCATGACGTTCTCTGTCTCTATGGTCCAGAAACTGGACAAAGGGGCTAAACAAGTGTGATGGTGATAGTGACCTATTGCACTGTTGTCCCCATATTTAAATCCATTGACTGAAATATGTGGGAATTGTCCTAGTGCACCAATAGCAGTCCCTTCATGCTTTGCGTTATTGCCTTTAATTGGGACAAATACACTTGGCACAAAGCACATAGAGCATGATACATACAGAAAGGCCCAGATTGCTGCAGACGATCCACCCAGATCAAACCAAGACCATTCCAGGGAATGCCAAAATGATGCTGCACAATTAATGCAAAATCACGATCACAAGACAAAGGAGCAGAAGTAGGCCATTTGGCTCATCGAATCTGCTCCGCCACTCCACCGTGAGCTAAATTATTCTCCCACCCAGTTCCAGTTTCTGGCTTTTTCCCCCATGTCCCTTGATACTCTGACTAATTAGATACCTATCAATCTCCTCTTTAAACACTCTCAATGATCGGTCCTCCACAGCTGCATGTGGCAACAAATTCCATAAATCCATGACCCTCTGGCTAAAGAAAAAACTCCTCATCTTTGTCTTTCAAATGGGTACCCTCTAATTCTAAGACTGTGGCTCCTTGTCCTGGACTTACCCACCAGGGGAAACAGCCTTTCCACATCTACTCTGTTCAAACCCTTTCAATATTCGAAATGTTTCTATGAAATCCAATGGCCAGGAGACACCAATGGCCAAAGGCATATTTCTTCACCAGGGTTGTCCAGATTCCTCCTATTCTGGTTAATTATCTTTGTTTACCTTAAATATGGAAGTAGGATCTTATGTAAGGTGTTTGTGACAAACATTGATCACATCCAGGGCTAGGGGCATAACTTGGATAGGGTAATTGCAGTGAAAGATGTTGGATGGAGCTTTGAACTTAGCAAGGATTAGGAACAGCGTGCAAGAATTTGGAACCTGGAAAGAAGTGGTTCAGTGGGGCAATCGTCACAACGGACGAGTTTATTCATTCCCTGTTTTCCCAGGTTCTCTGGACTATTTGGTTTTGAATCACATTGGAAATGATCCTTTCGACATGTGGAATGGGAATGCTGAGCTAACGAACTGGATGATACAAGTAAGTGTTTGACACTGTCGAAAATTAAATTACTTCTGTGAGGGAACTTGCACTGAAATTTGGAAATTGAATTGAATTGACTTTATTTCTTACATCCTTCACATACGCGAGGAGTAAAAATCTTTATGTTACATCTCCATCTAAATGTGCAATGTGCAATTAATGGTAAGCTGTAATAAATAGTATGCACAACAGGACAGTCAATATAGTACAGAAATACAATTGTATCAGCATGTATTAATCAGTCTGATGGTCTGGTGGAAGAAGCTGTCCTGGTGCCTGTTGTTCCTGGCTTTAATGCTACAGTACTGTTTCCTAGAAGGTAGCAGTTGGAATAGTTTGTGGTTGAGGTGACTGGGGTCCCCAATGATCCTTTGGGCCCTTTTTACGCACCTGTCTCTGTAAACGTCCTGGATAGTGGGACGTTCACATCTATTGATGTGCTGTGCTGTCCGAACCATTCTCTGCAGAATCCTGCGATTGATCCTTTGCAGACTTGATCAGAGCAAAGGGACAGTGCCTGATGAATTAACATGCTTGCCCGAATATTGAGAATTCTGGACAATTGCAGAAGACTGCACCTTGGTGCAACATGATCCAGTTCCTAACATCCACTACTGTCTTACTCTGAACTGCGCCAGTTTTTGAGAACATTCCCTTGCTCTCTGAATGAAGGAAGAACCATGTCTGTAGTACTTTTTACAGCCTCCCATCATCACAATGAAATGTCGGTATTTTGTCAGGTAGAAAATCAATTGAGTCAACAATCTTCCAACAAGCAGAGATGGATTACTGATGGTATAATTTTATTGGGAGGATAAATATTGGTCGAGACATCGGGTACTGTCCTGTTCTTCAGACAGTGCCATGGGAACACTGAAGCCTTACTAATAGAGGAAAGGAGGAATAGGAAATGGAAATGTACTGTGATATAGTGTTACTTGGATAAGAAGATCCTAAGCCATTGGACCAGCTCATTCCCGAAAGGGAATTGATGGATAAATGAGGAAGAAAGAAGGAAACTAATCAGATTGAGTTGAATAAAGCAACACACACAGAATGCTGAAGGAGCTCAGCAGGTCAGGCAGCATCTACGGAAATGAAAAACAGGGGGCTGGAGAAGAAGGAATCTGATGGGATCTGATAGGAGAGGAAAGTGGATGGGGAGGGGGAGGGAAGAAGGAGGACACCAGAGGGAGGTGGTGAAGAGGCAAGAGAAGAGGTAAGAGTCAAGAGTGAGGGATAAAAGCAGAGGGAAGGGGGAGGGGGGAAATTACCAGACAGAGAAGTTAATATTCATGCTATCAGTTTGGAGGGTACATAGACAGAATATAAGGTGTTACTCCTTCATCCTGAGAGAAGCCATGGACTGACATGTCAGAATGGGAATAGGAATAGAAATTAAAATGGCCATTCAGCCCATTGAGTCTTCTCTGCCATTCCATCATGGCTGACTTATTATCCATCTCAACCCCATTCTCCTGCTTTCTCCCCATAACATTTGATGCCCTTACTAATCAAGAACCTATCAAAGAAGTTGCCCCTTAGGTTTTTACTACCTTATGCACTTTATTGTTTACAAGCACTGCACTGTCTTTTAGACTTTATTTTGCATTCTATTACTGTTTATTGTGTGGTGTAAGGCATGCCTTCCCTCCGCTAACATTCAAGTCACCCTTGGGCAAGGTATTGCACCTCCTTAGCCCTAGATCAGGGTCATGTGAAGCCCTGGGAGCAGGTGGTGAATGGTCGTATAAGCAGTGGGTGTGTATCACAAGTCCTGGTTATGCAACCACTGACGCCAAGCTGATAATCTCTGAAGAATATTGACAATGGCTGGGGTCACCCATCTTGTAAAGACACTGCCCAGAAGAAGGCAATAGCAAGCATCCTTCAGTGATTCAAGTTTGGTTGGAATTACCACTCGACACATGAGATGGTTTTCCGGAGATTGTACCTGGACCTCTTGTACCTTACTTGGTCACAAGACTTGAATACCACTGATGTGGCCCTCAGCGTGGATCTCATAGTTCATCCACAACTTCTGACTGGGGAAATCTCTGAATGATCTTGTGGGGACGCACTCATCTACGCCTGTTGTTTCATAAGTCTGTGACAACTGTGGAGTATTCATTCAGAACCTCTGAGTCCTTTGAGACAGCTCAGTCTATGAACTCGAAGCATTCCCACGATCCCTGCCTCCTGCGACCACCTCTTTGTTGATTTGATCTCTGGAGCCTTGCTCTTTAGCCTCTGCCTGTATGCAGAGGACTGCCAAGTGATCAGATTTCCTGAAATGTGGTCTAGGCATGGATCAGTAGGTATTATTGCAGAATAGCAGTGGTCAAGTATCTTGGGACCCCAGGTGCTGCAGGTTATATGTTGATGATAATTGGGCAGAGGTTCATTCAAACAAGCCTGATTGACGTCCATGACTATGATTTGAAAGGTTTCGGGATAAGCTGTTTCTTGATTGGTGATAGCAGGATTTAATATCTCTGGTGCCTGAATAACATCAGCTTTTGGCAGTACATAAACTGCAGTCAGAATCACTGAGGAGCACTCTCTTGGTAAGTAGAATGGTTGGCATGCACTCATCAGATCTTCCAGGTTCAGGGAACAAGAGTGTAATCAAGAGTTTATCATGAAACACCAACCCCAGATTTTTGTCTTCTCCAAATCAGCAGGGGCTGGGGCTGGGGCTTTGGGAAGAAATATCTTCAAAAAAGTGTTTGTCCTGATAAAGTGAATGAGCAGGGGTTTCCAACCTGGGATCCACAGACCCCTCAGTTAATGGTAGGGGTCCATGGCATAAAAAGGGTTGGGAACCCCTGTTCTAAAGTTTCTACCTAAAGCTACTTTGCATTATACTGCACCTCTCGCTAACCAGCACATCTTCAGTACTTCACTTAGGTTGTCAGTCTGAGGCAAATTTAATGAGGCATGAAGTCACCACCTTTTAACTTAAATGAGCTCCAATGATGGCATTATCATTGTCCTTTATTTTGGGTGCATGTCTGTTTCTAAAGAGTTCTAATCCACTACCATTACAGAGAAAGAGACAAAGTTCACATGGCCACAACAAGGCAGATTGGGAGATAGAGTCATAGAAAAATACAGCACAGAATCAGGACCTTCAGCCCATCTAGTCCGTGCCTACCCATTTAAACTGCCAACTTCCATTGGCCTGCACTGGGATAGCCTTGCATAACCTTACCATCCCATGTACCTATCCAAACGTCTTGAACTCGCATGCACCACTTGTGCTGGTAGCATGCTCCACACTTTCATGAGTCTCTGAGTGAACAAGTTTCCCCTCATGGTCCCCTTAATCTTTTCACCTTTCACCCATAACTCATGACCTCTGAATGTAGTCCCACCCAACCTCAGTGGAAAAAAGCCTGCTTGCATTTACACTATCTATACCCCTCACAATTTTTTGTTCCTCTATCAAATCTCCTCTCGATCTTCTAATTTCCAAGGAATAAAATTCTATCCTATTCAGTCTTTCCTTATAACTCCAGTCCTGGCAACTTCCTTGTAAAATTTCTCTGTACACTTTCAACCTTATTTACGTCTGTCTTGTAGGCAGATGATGGAAACTCCACACAGTACTCCAAATTAGGCCTTAACAATGTCTTGTACTGTACAACTTCAACATGATATCCATGTGTTTTCTAACTTGTTTTGTTGGAGTTTTAATTTTGAGTTATTTCTCCTTGAACATTTCAGGTGAATTTTCTGAGCTATGTCCAGATGACAGCTGCTGCACTGCCTACATTAACCAAAACCAATGGATCGATTATTGTCGTCTCCTCCCTTTGCGGTAGGATTTTGGCTGGAATTCTCTTTTCATTACCACCTGCACTGCATTTTTTCCCCTGAGAACCCCTGTTCTGCCTAAAACCTTCTCACTTGCTCTAAAAAGTAAGGAGGCATGGGATCCAAGGGGACATTTCTTTGTGGATCCAGAACTGGCTTGCCCACAGAAGGCAAAGAGTGGTTGTAGACAGGTCATATTCTGCATGGAGGTCAGTCACCAGTGGAGTGCCTCAGGGATCTGTTCTGGGACCCTTACTCTTCGTGATTTTCATAAATGACCTGGATGAGGAAGTGGAGAGATGGGTTAGTAAGTTTGCTGATGACACAAAGGTTGGAGGTGTTGTGGATAGTGTGGAGGGCTGTCAGAAGTTACAGTGGTAAATTGATAGGATGCAAAACTGGGCTGATAAGTGACAGATGGAGTTACTGATAAGTGACTAATAAGTGTGAGGTGGTTCATTTTGGTAGGTCAAATATGATGGCAGAATATAGTATTAATGATAAGACTCTTGACAGTGTCGAGGATCAGAGGGATCTTGGGGTCCAAGTCCATAGGACGCTCAAAGCAGCTGTGCAAGTTGACTCTGTGGTTAACAAGGCATACGGTGTATTGGCCTTCATCAATCTTGGAATTGAATTTAGGAGCCGAGAGGTAATGTTGCAGCTATATAGGATCCTGGTCAGACCCCACTTGGAGTACTGTGCTCAATTCTGGTCGCCTCACTACAGGAAGGACATGGAAGCCATAAAAAGGGTGCAGAGGAGATTTTCAAGGATGTTGCCTGGATTGGGGAGCATGCCTTATGCGAATAGGTTGAGCGAACTTGGCCTTTTCTCCTTGGAGCAACGAAGGATGAGAGGTGACCTGAGAGAGGTGTATAAGATGATGACAGACATTGATCGTGTGGATAGTCAGAGGCTTTTTCCCAGGGCTGAAATGGTTGCCACAAGAGGACACAGGTTTAAGGTACTGGGGGGAGTAGGTACAGAGGAGATGTCAGGATAAGTTTTTTACTCAGAGAGTGGTGAGTGCGTGGAATGGGCTGCCAGCAACAGTGGTGGAGGTGGATACAACAGGGTCTTTCAAGAGACTTATGGACAGGTACATGGAGGTTAGAAAAATAGAGGGCTATGGGTAACCCTAGTGTAAAGGGGGTATCTTCTTTTTTCTTTGTTACCGTGTATGTAATCAAAATGGCTTATTTGTTTTGTTAAAAGCAGGAATGCTTCTTTGTTGCGAGAGAGTGCTGGAAGCTTGTTTGGGTTAAAATTTACTGATAACGAGAATTGTATTCCTTTGTAAACCAATTGGGATTAATGTTGTTCTTTCTTCTGAGTCTGTAAGCTATTGTTGGCGGGCTTTTGGGGAGATCGGCACGAGGGGGTGAGGGAGAGAGGATGCGATGCTGTAAGCTGGGCGAGGAACGGACCCCAAGTGGGGGTCCGAGGCCAGGAGGTACTCCGAGGAAAGGAGATGAAGCTAGATGTGCTTGGTTGACCACTTCGGATGGTCCTAAGCTGCGAGTCGAGGAGTTCAGAGGGGATCGAATGGTGGCCAGAAGACTTCAGTAATTGAGCTCCAATGGTTGTGCACGAAGTGGTTTGGACTTTGATAAGTTTGGCGCCTTTTCTTTATTTTTTTCTTCATATGTACTGTATCGTTATTAATCACTTAGTTATAGTAACCTTTATAAATTGTACTCATTTAATCGCTTATGGTGTACTGTCTGTTTTTGGGTGAGGCGGGGACATCACACAGCATCCACAACAGCTGATTACCCAGTTTGGCGGGGCCGAAGTCTGCTCCCCCTAGACGGAAACGAGCTGAGCGAGCCTGAGGTGACCCAGGGGGTTACACTAGTAATTTCTAAGGTAGGGATATGTTTGGCTCAACTTTATGGGCTGAAGGGCCTGTATTGTGCTGTAGGTTTTCTATGTTTCCATATCTGTATTTGAGGGATGGCACAATAGCCCAACTCCTGGTGAGTAGTTAGTACAACAGTACCCGTGACCTTGATTCAATTCCTGACCACTGTATGTAAGATTGAACATTGTCCTCATGATCGTGTGTGTTTCCTCTGGAGTGTTCCAAAGACATACAGGGTCGGCAGGGTAATTGGTCATTATAAATTGCCCCGTCATTAGGCCGGGATTAAATCAGGGGGTTGTTGTCAGTGCGGTTTGAGGTACTGGAAGGGCCTGTTCAATGCAGTATCTCAACAAGTAAAAATAAATTAATTAGTTCATCTCTAACTTTAATTTTAATGTAATTACTTTGTTGAATGTTATTTTTTGTCACTTGTCGCATCAACACGCCACAGTAAATTCCTGATACATGTAAATGTGTGTGGCAATTAAAGTTGATCATTGATCCGCAAAGTTCTAAGTACATTTATTATCAAAGCACAAACAGAATATGTCACCACATATGTTGCTACTCTGGAGTTCATTTTCTTACAAGCATTCACAGTAGACACAAAGAAACACGACAGAATCAATGAAAAACTGCAGACGTTAAAGATGACCAAACAACCAATGTGCAAAAAAAAAGACAAACTGTACAAATACCAAAAAATTACTACTAATAATAAATGATATAATTAATAAATCATATTAAGAATATGAATTGCAGAGTCCCTGAAAGTGAGTCCATAGGTTGTTGAATTAGTTTGGTGTTGAGGTGAGTGACATCATCCATACTGATTCAGGAGACTGATGGTTGATGGTAATAACTGTTTCTGAATTCAGTGGTCTGGGTCCTAAGGCTCCTATACCTCCTTCCCAGTGGCATCAGTAAGAAGGGAACATGACCTAGATGGTGCGTTTCCTTGCTAATGGATACTGCCTTCTTGTGTCAGTGCTCCCTGTAGACAGGCTTAATGTTGGAAGGGCTTTTCCATTACTGTATCTATTACTTTTTGTAGACTTTCCCATTATATTTGAATATGGATCTGGAGCTGTACTTAGCTTCCCAATCATAAGTATAAATAATCATTCAATTCTTGATTCCTGTAGATGTATTTTGTCAAAGTCTATTTATAAGACTATTTCCAGTTGTCTTTGATTTCCCAGTCTGGGAGTCAACTGAATCAATCACGTTGATGTGAATTTGGAGGCATGCAAAGAGTAGACTGATCAGACACCAAATTTCTCTCCTTAAAGGATAGCTGTAAAGTGAATGCATTTTCAATAAGCTGGTAGATAACACCCAATAAACTAGGTACTGTTAATGGTTTATCAGGTGTTTCCATTCCAAAATCAATGACTGAATTTGGCAAAGGGAGATCACTAGTTTCGGTAGATTGCTAGTAACATATATACTTTATGCCACTCTGTGTTGTTGGAAGCATGTTCACATGAATAAATAAATGGCAAGTTCAGCTTTGATGGCTTTTCACCACTCTCATCTCCCTGTGTATTAAGTAGTCACACGCTGTTTAGGTTCCCGGTTTGAGTGGGCCATTGGCTGGAGGTAGAGGACCAGTAGAATCATTGTATGAAATTGAACTGTGTAACTAACTTACAGTTCTGCTTCTCAACAGGCAAGATTCCCCACCCTTATGTAACTTCATACTCGGCCTCTAAGTTTGCTTTGGATGGATTCTTCAACTCCCTGCACCTCGAGCTCATGATGCAGAAGAAGAATGTATCAATCACTCTGTGCATCCTCGGACTGATTGACACTGAGGCAGCCATGGAGAAAATCAGGTGGGATTGTTAATGAGAGCAAGTAGATGGAAATCACGAATTCACAGACATATTACAGCAGGGAAGGAGGTTGTATTGGCCACATGTAAAAGCAACTTCTTCCTCCCTACTTTCCACATAACCCAGGATTTTTTATTTCCTTTCAAGTGATGATTCAACTTTTTTGATCGGATCCACATTTGTCTCAACATTGTAGTCTCTAATATAGTGCTATTTAAAAAATATATCCATCTCATTTAGTTCTTTTGCCAATTACCTTAATTCTACACCCTTGCTTCTTATCTCCTCTGCCAATGAGTTGACAGTATGGAGGGTAGTCTTAGGTGATAGGGCAGTATTAATGTAATAGTGAAATGGACTGGGAAATGGCAGATGGAGTTTAATTCTGGTAAATGTGTGGTGATGGGTTTTGGCAGAATTAGCAAGGCCGGGGGAAGTACAATGAACAGTAAGGTCCTAGGGAGTATTGAGGAACAAAGAGACCTTATGTGCCCAAAGATTCTGAAGGTGGCAGCACACATTGTGGTGTTGTTTGCATAAAAGGTTATAGCATCAGTGACTTGGCTTGAATTCTGCCACTGTCTTTAAGGAACACGTATGCTCTCCCCATGACTGAGCGTTTCCTCTGGGTACTCTGGTTTCCTCCCATGGTCCAGAGACGTCCAGGTTAGAATTAGTAAGTTATGGGCATGCTAAGATGGCACTAGAGGCGTGACCACACTTGGGAGCTGCCCACAGCAGATCCTCAGATTGTGTGGGTCATTGAAATAAATGCCACATCCCACATTTCCCTGTTTTGATGCACGTGACAAATAAAGCTGATCAGTGTAGGGCGATAACTTGGTTATGAAGACATATAGGATGCTGGCCACTATTTTGGATACTAAGTACATAAGCATGGAGATTATCTTCTATATTTTTAAACATCAGATCTCCACACTATTGGAAAGGTGTGATAACACTGGAAAAGATGCTGCCTGGGTTGAAGCTTTTTAGCTATGAGGAAAAACCTGAGAACCCAGGCTTGTTTTCCATAGAAGAGGTTAAGAGAGGACATGACTGAGGTATATAGAATTGAGAGCAAAGGATCAAGTAGGGTGTGTTGTGTGAACAAAGTCACCAAAGAGAAGTACTGGTAGATATGAAGCGGTCTCTTTACTTGGCAAAATGAGACACAGCAGGCGTCATATTGAGACCCTGTTTGGAGGAATAGGCCTACTCAACCCAATGCTTCATGACATTTTATGTGCTAAAGATCAAAGGACAATTCCATATTTACAATGCATCCACAATCATTCCTTTGAACTACTCACAACCTACTCACCTCCGGCTTTGCACCCACACCACAGACACGCAAATTAATTTTAATCAGCACTGCCTGGTCTCCCCATTGAATGTGATTCATGGCTCTCAGAAACCCATTGTTCAGAGCTACATTTAAAATTTAATCTGCTGTCTCATTTTGCCGAATAAAAAGACCACTTCACAGCTACCAGTACTTCTCGCTGGTGACTTTGTTCACGTGACAACACAGTCTACTTGATCTTTTGCTCTCATAATTCTATAGTCATTTCCTTTCTTAATCTCTTCCAGGGAAAACAAGCCTAAGTTCTCAGGAGTTTCCTCGTAGCTAAAATACTCCAACCCAGGCAGCATCTTCTCTGCATCCTCTCCAGTGTTATGACATCTTTCCAACTATGTGGAGACCTGAATGGCAGAAAATGTTTAAAAATATTGGAGATAATCTCCATGCTCATGTATTTAATACTCAAAATAATGAAGGCCAGCATCCTATATGTCTTCATAACCAAGTTATCAACCTACACTGATTAGCTTTATTAGTCACTTATACAACAAAACATGGGAATGTGGAATGTGGCATTTCTTTCAATAACCAGCACAGTCCAAGGATCAGCTGTGGGCAGCTCCCAAGTGTAGCAATGCTTTTGGTGCCATCATTGCATGCCCATTACTTACTAACTCTAACCTGGGCTTCCTGTCAGATTGTTGGCAGATGCTAAGAGTGGGCTCCCTCATCTCTGCCCCTCTGACCCTCAACACAGGAGCCCCTCAGGGCTGTGTCCTAAGCCCCCTCCTTTATTCTCTGTATACCCATGGTGTCACCACCCACAACTCCAATCTGCTAATCAAATTTGCTGATGATATTACATTGATTGACCTTATCTTAAATAATAATGAGGCAGCCTTTAGGCAGGAAGTCATCACCTTGACACAGTGGTGTCAAGAAAACAACCTCTCCCTCAAAGTCACAAAAACAAAGGAGCTTGTTGTGGATTACAGGAGGAATGGAGTCGGGCTAATCCCTATTGACATCAACGGTTCCTGGGTTGAGAAGGTGAACAGCTTTAAGTTCCTCGGCATACACATCACTGAGGAGCTCACGTGGTCTGACAAACCGGCTGTGTGGTGAAAAAAGCACAACAGCATCTCTTTCACCTCAAATGGTTGAAGAAGTTTGGCATGAGTCCCAAATCCTAAGGACTTTCTACAGGGGCACAGTTGAGAGCATCCTGATTGGTTGCATAACTGCCTGGTATAGGAACTATGCTTCCTTAATCACAGGGCTCTGCAGAGAGTGATGCGGACAGCCTAGCGCATCTGTAGATGTGAACTTCCCACTACTCAGGACATTTACAGTGACAGGTGTGTAAAAAGAGCCAAGAGGATCATTGGGGACCCCAGTCACCCCAACCATAAACTGTTCCAGCTGCTACTATCTGGGAAATGGCACCGTAGCATAGAAGCCAGGACCAACAGGCTCTGGAACAGTTTCTTTCGCCAGGCCATCAGACTGATTAATTCACGGTAACATAATCGTATTTCTATGCTATATTGACTGCCCTGTTGTACATACTATTTATTACAAATTAGTATTGCACACTTAGTCAAAGACGTAAAGGATTTTACTCCTCATGTATGTGAAGGATGTAAAAAAAAATTCAGTTCAATACAGTTAATATTCAGATTTGAAGATTGGTGGCTGAAGTTAGTTGCTGAAGTTCTTAATGACATGTACTAACCCCAAAAATGCCCTAGCAGGCTGCAGGAGTATTTCCCCCTTCTCAGGGATGAATAAAACTATATGACGTACTTTAGATTTAGTGTAAGAGATCTACAGGGGATCTGGGGTACTTTTTCATCTGAAAAGTGGCGAGTACCTAGAAAGCTTTGATAGAGTGGAGATTTTGGAAGCAGATCAGAGGGGTTGTCTGGACAAGCATCGGATTGCCTAGGCACTGGAAGCTACAGGCCAAGTGATGGAAGATGTCATTAACATATTGGGTTTGCCCGTTGGTCAATGACAGGGTGAATCATCCCATTGCTATTCTGTAGTTTTCTATGACAATGTGACCATCTACCTGTATCAAAGTAAACATTATCAACGTGTCTATTTGTCACTATATAGTATCTTACGATTCATATTCTTGCAGGTATATACAGGGGAAAAGAGAAATGCAATAGAATTTTATGAAAATCTATTTACTAAAATCATAAAATCAACAGTCAGAATGTTACATGACTTTATGTCTGAATTAAGAAGTGAATAATGAATCTTTTCAAGGTCTAAGCAGGACATTGAGCATGAGTGGGTGGGGCAACATCTCTCCACCTAAGAAGGACTGCATTTCTGGCCAAAAGAGAGGCGAAAGACAATATACGGCATTTAGTCGGACTCAGATGTGTGTTAACTTCTCCCGAGGTGCCAAAAAGAGCCATCAGAGGATTAGGTTCCAAATAGCAATTAAGTATATGGGATAAAGTTAAAAAGACATCTCTCCAGAATTTCTCCAAGCTAGGACAAGCCCAGTACATATGAATAAGGGAAACCTCGCCCCCTTTACACTTGTCGCAACAGGGACTAATATCACGATAGAACCACGATGGAGACCTTTTCTTGAATATTTTCATAATTCCCATTTAGATTAAGGGTTCATCCCTCTTTTTCTTTTGCATTTAAATTCCTTACTTCCAGCTTCTTTCGGTTAAGATTTACATGTTTTTTTAATGTGTAAACATATTATAGCTCAGGTAGTAGGCAATGTACTTTCTTTTTATAAATACAGCTCTGTGGTGATAAAAGTTCTGATTAACTTTTCCATTTATCGTACGGTGGCTTGCAGTTGGGTAGTGGGAGGATGGGGTGGTAAATAACTTTATACAATTCTACCATGGGTGCTTTTCCTTAACTGTTATGAACTGTACATTTGACATGTTTGTTTTGCACTGTATAAACTTCTTTCTTTACTTTTTTTGTTGTTGCATTGTAGAAATTTATAAAAAAATAAATAAATAAATAGATTTTTTTTTCAGACTGTAAGAAGTATAGTGAGGCTGGACGCTTATTCTACAAAATGTAAACATTTTAAAAATTCTCAGAATCCCAGCAGGTCAGGCAGCATCTGTTCAAAGTTCAACAGCAGTAATGGGAGAAACAGAATTAGTACTTAAGCTTGATTACTTTACTGTTTTTTTTTGTTTCATTTCTAATAGAAGCTGTCCGATGTGATGAATATTCCCAACAAATTTGTTTTCTTTGGGATTTCTGGAACATTTTATTTTCGGACCTATTACATGTTCTCTTTTTAGGAATGAAGCAGAGTGACGTGCATATCTTCACACTGATTATCTTCTTCTCTTCTTCATTTAGAGCCCGGGGACTTTTAACAGTCAGTCCTTCTCCTGCCTCAGAAGCAGCACTGAGCATCATCAAAGGAGGAGCTGTCAGACTACGGGTGGTTTATCACCCGTCGTGGATAGCGTTGATAGTGTATACCCGAGAATGGTTCAATGAACTGAGGGACACGCTGATTTACAATATGTACCCGGTAAAAGATGGACAATAGCTATCACTATTCTGTGTTGCTGAGGAGCCGTAGAACCTGCCATATGGAAATTAATGGAATTTACAGCAAAAACTAGGGCAAATGACCAGTGTATTCAAGTGTCATGTACACTCATTGCAAACAAATAGCTTGAAACAGATTTCTAATAATCTAACGGCGTGAATGTTTTTATTAAATAGCTTAAACTTTATCTCCAGTGGTTTTAATCTATTCGCAATACATTCCCATACTCCACCATGTTATGAACACAGTGGAGGAACATCATTGGGGATGATGCTCATGAAAGTTATCGATTGGAACCCTGTTCCATCTATTCTGGTAAATCTCTTGGAAAAACTCTGGTTTTATCCACATGTAGTCTCCTTGGGATAAATTTGCCCGTACTTCAACATACGAGTCACAGCCAACGAAAACCTATATGTCCACTCATGAAGCAAATAGGATTTCCACTGTGACACAGCAAGGGATGTTTATCTAAGATGAGAATACATTATGGGACTGTAATTTGCACAGTCCATTTAGAACGGAGATGAGGAGGTATTTCTGTAGTCAGGGAGTAGTGAATCTGTGGAAAATATTACTTTTGGAGGCCAAGTTGTTGTGTTTATTTAAGGCAGAGTTTGATAGATTCTTGATTAGTCCAGCCATGAAGGGATACAGGAAGAAAGCAGGACTGAGAGGGAATTGGATATGCCATGATGAAATGGTGGAACAGACTTGAAGGGCCAAATGGTTTAATTCTGCTTCTGTATCAGAATCAAGAAGAAGAAGAATAGACCTTAACTTGGCAGTGGGCTTATCGGAGCACCATCATGACGGTGTTTCCGTAGCAAGCTGTTCTGGTTTTTACGAGGCAGAGTTGCTAGCTCGACGCTCAACCCGACTTGGATTCGAACTCGGGAACCTTCGCTCCGGAGTCCGGCACTGATATTAGCGCGCCACCAAGCGGGACAAGTATGAGAATCAAAATTAGGTTTATTATCACCAGCATGTGACGTGAAATTTGTTAACTTAGCAGCATCATTTCAATGCAATAGATAATCTAGCAGAGAGGAAGAAAAAAACATAATAATAAAAAGTTTTGGTGAGAATGTGGGGGAGTGGGACTAAATGGGAGAACGGATCAGCTCATGATAAAACGGCGGAGCAGACTCGATGGGCTGAATGGCCAACTTCTGCTCCTTTGTCTTGTCTTATGGTCTAAATAAACAACTAAATCAATTACTTGTCTTCTCATAACTGCAATGTTTTATGCAAGTACCAGATGGTAGAAGTTAGAATAACTAATTTGCATTGGAACTCTTTCAGTTGAGTGATCACATCACTAAAAATAATGCCTTGCAAAAAATTAATCTCCAGACATAAGACTGCAGATGCTGACATCCTGAATCATAGAGTCATAGAGCACTACAGCTCAGAAACAGGTTGTTCTGCTGTCTAGTCAGTGCTGACCTGTTTTCCTGCCTAGTCCAATTTACCTGCACCCGGCCCATAGCCCTCTCAAGCATGTACCTATCCAAACCTCTCTTAGATGCTGTAATTGAACCCACATCAGCCACTTCCACTGGCAACTCGTCCACACTCTGAGTGAAGAAGATCCCCTTCTGGTTCCTCTTCAATACTTGACCTTTCATGCTAAACCTAGTTCTAGTCTTACCCAACCTCAAGGGTAAAAGCCCTCTCTGTTTATGAAAGCTAAACCATTAGAAAACTCAGCAAGTCATCAAGCATCTGTGGAAGTAAAGGGATGGCCAGCATTTTGGATCAAGACCTTTTCAAATCTGACGGTTTTGTTAGAGGTATGAAGGTTGCTTGTTATGTGGTGTGATGGTAACTCTATGCATGCTGCATGTATTTCAATCAAATCATCTGTAAACCGATAATGGAAAAAATGCATGGATGGGAAAAACAGATAATTTTCCTTTAATATTCTGTGTACCCGAATCTTTAATGCAATGAGTTGCCAGGTGTGTGTAGAAGAGATCAGCCCTATACAGGACTCTTATCGTTCCATTGACACCAAAGTGACCTGCGTACTCAGTGTGCTATTCCTCCAGAGAAAGAAATTTGCTTCTTCTACCCAGTCTCAAAGTTCAAAGTACATGTACGGCACCATATACCATGCTAAGATTAATTTTTTTGCAGATATTCACTGTAGATACAAAGAAATACACACAAAGTTTTGGAGTAACTCAGCAAGCCAAGCAGCATCTATGGAAAAGAATAAGCAGTCAAAGTTTTGGGCCGAGACCCTTCATCAGGACTGGAAAAAAGAGATGTCAGTGTAAGAAGGTGTGGGGGGGGGGGGGAATGGAGGAATAAGTACAAGGTATTAGGTGATAGATGAAATGAGGAGAGAGAGGGGTGAAGTAAAGAGCTGGGAATCCAGAGATAAAAGGCTGGAGAAGGGGGGAATGTGATAGGAGAGGACAGAAAGAGAAGGGGGAGGAGCACCAGAGCACTGGTGGGAGATGATAGGCAGGTAAGGAGATAAGGTGAGAGAGGGAAGTGGGAATGTATAACTGTGAAGGAGGGGGGAGGCATTACCAGAAGTTTGAAAGTCAATGTTCATGCCATCAGATTGGAGGCTATCCAGACAGAACATAAGCTGTTGCTCCTCTAACCTGAGTGTAGCCTCACTGCAGCAGTAGAGAAGGCCATGGACTAACATTTCAGAATGGGAATGGGAAGTAGAATTGAGATGGGTGGCCACAGGGAGATTTCACTTTTTTGACGGATGGAGCATAGGTGCTCGATTAGCCCAATCTAATCAGGTTTCACCAAAATACAGGAGGTCACACGGAGCACCAGATACAGTAGATAACCCCAGTAGACTCAAAAGTGAAGTGTTGCCTCACCTGCATGGACAATTTGGGGTCCTGAATGGTAGTGAGGGAGGAGGTGTCGGAGCAGGTGAGGAGCAGGTTCCTTTTGCAAATATAAGTGCCAGGAGGGAGACCTGTGAGGAGGGAGGAATGAAAAAGGGAGATCCCTGTGAAAAGTGTCGGGGGCAGGAGGGACCGATTACTTTGTACTTCTTCTTTCCCCCAGCTGACTTATCATCTCTTTTATTCCAGTCCCGATGTAGGGTCACGCACAAAACTTCAACTGTTTATTCTTTTCCATAGATACTGCCTGGCCCGCTGAGTTCCTCCTGCATTTTGTGTGTTTTGCTTTGATTTGCAGCAACTGCAGATTTTCTCTCGTTTACAAAGAAATACAACAGAATCAATAAAAAACATTACAATAACAAAGGTGGACAAACAAATAATGTGCAAAAGAATATGAACTATGCAAATACAAATAATAATAAGTAGATAATACTGAGAACATGTGCTGTAGAGTTGTTAAACCTGAGTCCAGAGATTGTGGAATAAATGCGTTGTTGAGGTGAGTGAAGTTATCTATGGTGGTTTAGGAACCTGATAGTTGAAGTAATAACCGTTGCTGAATCTGGTAGTAGGGGTCCTAAGGCTCTAGTGCCTCCTTCCTGATGGCAGCAATGAGAAGAGAGCATAGCCTGGACAGCGGGGAGTCCATCACGATGGATGCTGCTTTCTTCTGGCCTGAGCTCCTTGAAGATGTGTTCTACTGTAAGAAGGGCTTTTCCTGTGATGGACTGAGCTGTATCCAACACTGTAGTTTGGCTTCTATGTGACTGCAGATCTATTAATATTGGTCGAGGAGACATTTAGGGTCAGCATTACCAACTTCCATGAACAAATATATATTCAAAAATTTTCAAACATCTGAGATATCATCATAACGTGCGGGATATTATGACATGGGCAAACGTGGTCTTTATGACCATGATTGCTCTTGGCAGTTTGTTCTGCAGAAGTGGTTCGCCATTGCCTTCTTCTGGACAGTGTCCTTACAAGACGGGTGACACCAGCCATTATCGATACTCTTCAGAGTCTGTCTGCCTGGTGTCAGTGGTCACATAACCAGGACTTGTGATGTGCACCAGCTGCCCCCATGGCTTCACATGATCCTGATTTGGGGTTCTAAGCAGGTGCTACACCTGGCCCAAGGGTGCCCTGTAGGCTAATGGAGGGAAAGAGCTCCTTGTGCCTTCTTTGGAAGAAACGCACCCTGCCACCCAAAGTGAGATACACACTACAATAATTCAGGTAGGTCTTTCCCAAGGATAACAGAATAACCCAGATCTTCGAGACCAGGATGGAATAACCCAGGTTTACAGAGCTCAGCACAGAGTGACCTAGGATGCTAAGCCAGTTTGCCACATTTCTGATGAAGCTTCAAACCAAATCTAAATTATATGTCACTCTTCAATAGTTATTGAATCAATGATGAGCATTGATTTTTATCTGGTTATTAGTATCCCTCAAGCAACATTACTCTCTGAAACAATTTTCCATCATCTATCAATATCATTCTTGGCTTTTGAAAGTTGTTAGATAAAAAGGGATTGCTGACATTTTACACCGTTATGTAGTAATTCTTTTTGCATTAGAGTGCTTCAGGCTTCCCCTGGTGGTGTGACACACTCTATAAATGTCAATTTCTTCATGTAGGACAAAAACTGGTGAGCTGGTTAAGAGAAGGAGAGAAGCTGGGAGTCTTTCTCAGACTGTCAATCAACCTGCTGGAAGAACTCAGTGGAGGTAAAGAAATTGTTGATGTTTTGTGCAAACCCTCCATCAGGACCTGAGACACTGATAATTTCTTTCCTCACACTGATGCTACTCGACCCACTGACTTCCTCCAGCAGATTGTATGTTGCTCCAGATTTCAACATCTGCAGTCTCTTGTCTCTTATTTCTGTGTCTGCTGACAGGCTATTAATGCAGGGCCGCTCTGGGCCACACAGTCCAAATTAATCCTTCAAAAAGGAATAAAGCCAACATGTTGATAAGCAATGACTAGGGAAAGCGGGGGCTGCGGGTCGGTGGCAAAAGAAGAAAACACTGGAAATCCAAAGCAACAGACACAAAATGTTGGATGAGCTCAGCAGGTCAGGCAGCATCTATGCAGAAGAGTGAACAGTCGACATTTCGGGCTGAGGCCCTTCTTCGGGATTGTGAAGGAAGGGGGAAGATGCCTGAATAAAAAGGTGGGGGCAGGGGCTAGCTAGAAGGTGATAGGTGAACGTGGGTGGGAAAGGTCAAGGGCTGGAGAAGAAGGAATCTGATAGGAGAGGAGAGTGGACCATTGGAGAAAGGGAAGGAGGAGGGGACCCTGCAGGAAGATATAGGCAGGTGAGAAGAAGGAAAGGTCAGAGTGAGGAATAGTGGAATGGGGGGGGGGAGCTGGGGGAAATTTGTTGAAATACTTGGCCAGTTATTCAGCATCTGTGGGAAGTGAAACTGAGTCAATGTTTTAGATCGCCTCATCAACTCCAGGAAAGAGAGACCCATGTAAGATCTTGTCACTTTAAATCCTTCCTAGTGTGTCGGTGTGTGGAAATATCTAGGGACAGTAGGTGGGAATGTAGGAGCAACAAAGTGGGATCAGTAGAGATCGATGTTTAAGGGTTAGAATAAACTCCATGGCCTGAAGAGCCTGGTTTCCATCCCTTGAACCAATGCTATTTTAAGTTTTGGAGTGGGATGGACATGATGAAGGGAAGGTCTGAGTTTGCAGAGGCCTCACAAGCAACAATCTGTTTTCTTTCTTCAGATCAAAGTTTTAGTCATGGGCTTTGCTTTGCCCCATAACTAGGTCGGCAGCTTAAAAGGAGAGCTTTGCGCTCGTTCGGTGCCATTAATCAGTGGGGGGGGGGAGGGAGCAGCTGAGAAAGGAGTAAACAAAACTACTAAAGGGACGTGGACCAGCCATTGTAGGAAGTGGGCCAGTGGTAAGAGTGGGAGTGTCAGGCTTTGGCTCAGAAGAGGTGTTGGCTGTGGGTAAGTTGTCTGGTTAAGTTTCTCATTTTTCTTGCTGTGTCAGGGGTAGTTAGTGCAGTTTAAATGGACATTGTGTGTTCTTCATGCCAGTAGTGGAGTCCTGGGAGACCAGTGCAACCAGGTACAGCTCCTTGAAGACCACATTAGGGACCTGGAGCAGTAGCTGGATGACCTTTGGCTTGTGAGATCATCATTCGGAGTTACAGGGAACTAGTCACCCCAAAGATGCAGGATGTAGGTGGCTGGGTGACTGTCAGGGGAAGGAATGGGATAGTGAATAGGCAGTTAGCACTGAGCACCCCTGTGGTCATTCCCCTCAATAATGAATATACCATTTTGGATACTGTTGTGGGAAATGACCTCCCAGGGGAACGCCACAGAGACCGGGTTACTGGCACTGAGCATGGGTTCGTGGTAGAGGAGGAAAAGATGGAGAAGACGGGAGCGGTGGGGAATAGGGGACTCAATAGTGAGAGAAACAGACAGGAGACTCTGTGGAGATGAACAGGACATCTGGTTGGTATGTTGCCTCCCAAATCATGGATATCTCAGATGACATCCACAGTAGTTTAGAGAGGGAGGAGAGCAGCCAAATATCTTGGTACATATTGGTACCAATGACATAGGAAGGAAATGCAAAGAGGTCCTGAAGAAAGAATTTAGGGAGCTAGGTAGAAAGTTGAGAAGCAGGACCTCCAGGGTAGTAGTTTCTAGATTGCAACCTGTGCCACACACCATTGAGGGTAGAAGCAGGATGACTTGGAAAATTAATACATGGCTGAGAAGCTGGTGCAGTGGGCAGGGCTTCAGGTTCTTGGATCATTGGGATCTCTTCTGGGGGAGGTATCACCTGTAAAAAAGGGATGGCTTGCAGCTGAATCCAAGGGAGACCAATATTCTCTCGGGCAGATTTATTAGAGCTATTGGGGAGTGTTTAAACTAATTTGACAGGGGGATGGGAACCAGAGTGAAGGGACTCAGGATAGGATGGATGTTAAAAAAGCAAAGATAGCGTGCAGTCAGATAATAGGATAAAATTGCAGCCCACAGGGTGAATATCAGTGCATTAGGGATGTAGAATCAAAAAGGGTAGCAAATATAGTACTCAAAGTGTTATATCTCAAGGCATGGAGGATAAGAAATAAGGTGGATGATCTTGTGCACTTTTACAGATTGTCGAGTATGATGTTGTGGTGATCACTGGATCGTGGTTGTAGTTTGGAGCTGAGTGTCCAAGGTTACACATTGTATTGGAGGAACAGGAAGGTGGGCAGAGGGGGTGGTGTGGCTCTGCTGGTGAAGAATGGCATCAAATCAATAGGAAGATGTGACGTAGGATCAGAGGATGTTGAGTCCTTATGGGGTGAATTAAGAAACTGCAAGGGTAAAAGTACCCTAATGGCAGTTATATACAGGCATCGAAACAATAGCTGGGATGTGGACTACAGATTACAATGGTAAATAGAAGAGGTATGTCAAAAGGGCAATGTTATGATAGTCATGGAAGATTTTAACATGCAGGTAGATTGGGAAAATCAGGTTGGTAATGGATCTTAAGAGAGTGAATTTGTTGAATGCCTAAGAGATGGCTTTTTAGAGCAGCTTGTCATTGAGCCTACTAGAGAATCAGCTAAACTGGATTGGGTGTTATGAAATGAATCAGGGGCAATTAGAGAGCTTAACGTAAAGGAACCCTTTAGGAGGTGGCAGGGATCGCAATATGATTGAGTTCAGCTTGAAATTTGATACAGAGAAAGTAAAGTCTGACGCAGCATAAAGGAAATTACCATAGTATGAGAGAGGAGTTGGCCTAAGTTGGAGATGCTATCAGGTATGATTGTGGCAGCAGAGCAGCAATGGCATGATTTTCTGAGAAAAAAATGAGGAAGGTGCAGGATAAATGTATTCTAAAGACAAATAAATACTCAAATGATGAAATAGTACAACCATGGCTGAAAAAGGAAGTCAAAGCTAAAGTAAAAGCAAGAGAGGGCATACAACAACCAAAAACTAGTGGGAGGATAGAGGATTGGGAAGCTTTTAAAAAACCTACAGAAAGAAAACAAAAATAATTAGGAGAGAAGAGATGAAATACGAAAGCATGCTAGCAAACAATATCAAGGTGGATAGTAAAAGCTTTTTCAAGTATGTAAAAAATAAAAGAGAGATGAGAGTGGATATAGGACTGATAGAAAATGCCACAGAAATAATAACTGTGGCCTAGGAGATGGCAGATGAACTAAATGAGTATTTTGAATCAGTCTTCGCTGTGGAAGACACTAGCAGTGTGCCAGGGGTTGAAGGGTGTGAGGGAAGAGAAGTGGGTGCAGTTACTATTACAAGACAGAAGGTGCTCAAAAAGCTGTAAAACCCAAAGGTGTATAAGTCACCTGGACCAGATGAACTGCATCCTAAGGTTCTGAAAGAGGTAGCAGTAGAAATTGTGGAGGCATTAATATGATCTAACAAGAATCATTGGTTCCAGAGTACGGGAAAATTGCAAATGTCACTCCACTCTTTAAAAAAGGAGGAAGGCAGCTGAAAGGAAGTTGTAGAGCAGTTAGCCTGACCTCAGTGGTTGGGAAGATGTTGGAGTCAATTGTTAAGGATGAGGTTATGGAGTACTTGGTGACACAGGACAATTTAAGACAAAGTCAGCATGGTTTCCTTACGGGAAAAGCTTTCCGGACAAACCTGTTGGAATTCTTTGAGGAGATTACAAGTAGAATAGACAAAGGGGATGCAGTGGATGTTGTATATTTGGATTTCCGCAGGTTTGAATATCTAGACAGCTAGGATGCAACATTTATGGTTGACCTCGACCGATTGAGGCCTAGCAATTGATAATGGCTCAGCTCACCCGTCTTGCAAAGACACTGCCCAGAAGAAGGCAATGGCAAACAACTTCTGTGGAAAATTTGCCAAGAACAATCATGGTCATGGAAAGACCATGATCAGCCATGTCATTTAACACAGAACATAACAAAGAAACAAATGTATCAGCAAATAAACTCTTCTTGGGCTTTCAACTGTGTACAGGTGTTGATTATAGCTGACATTTCGATGGCAAGCTCTGCCATTTTCATCAGGGATGATTCCAGGCGTATGTCTTGTCAGGTGGTATTTATACCTCCGTTGCCAATCCCTCCTGATTGGTTAGTCCTCATCTAATTAGGTTTCCGCTCTCCCACCTTGCTTACAATCAAATTCCAGTTCTTACTTAGAGTGAGACCTTCATCCTTGTTTTATTTCAATGGCTTCCGGGTGGTCTCAAAAGCCATTGGTGTGGCACAGTAGTTTTGTACCGTCGAAGTCAATCCTTTGGCCATTGCGAATGCAATGTTCTGCTACCACCAATTTCTCCGGGTAACCCAAACTGATACACCTCCTGTGTTCCTCGATGTGGGTTTCCACCTTACGTCTCATCCGGCTAGCATACGTCATTCTGCGTTCACAAGGAATTCGGTAATCGCCAGCTGACCTGAGTCTCGGGTTACCTGTGACCCCCAATAAGCTGTGATTTGAGCTTCCATACAGGTTTATGTTTGGTACTACTCTGGTATATCTTCCGGATCCTGGTGATCCTTCCAGAAACTGTGAAAATATAGGGCAGACTGGAGATAGCGACGGATTCCACCTTGTTGTTAGGATTTCCTGTTTTTTCTAGTTTTGAATGAATCAGCTTCTACCACCACCCCCAGCCATTCATTCCAAGCACTTCTTCGTGCCATTAAGTGGTGACTGTTTGCATGCAGTTCCAATGGGAATCATCAAATATTCCCATTTAGGACTACTGTAGCTGAAATCCACAGTCACAGTCACTGATACTTGCACTGCTTATTTTATATATATATATACACACACATACACATACATACATACATACGTACATACATACATCCACATACAGTATAAATATTTGTATTGCAATTTATAGTTTTTATTATTATACATTGCAATATTCTGCTGCCTCAAAACAACAGATTTCACAACATACAAAAAAGCTGGATGAACTCAGCAGGTCGGGCAGCATCCGTTGAAAGGAGCAGTCAACGTTTCGGGTCGAGACCCTTCGTCAGGGCTAAAGAAGGAGGGTCTTGATTCGAAACGTTGACTGCTCCTTTCAACGGATGTTGCCCGACCTGCTGAGCTCATCCAGCTTTTTTGCACGTCTTGATTTGATCACAGCATCTGCAGTGCACTTTGTGTTTAGATTTCACAATGTATGCCAATTGTATTAAATATGATTCTGATACCACTCTATGTAAAAAAAAAAGTCTCTGAATTCTTTCCTAAAATTTCCTACACTCTCCTGAAAGGATGTTCTCTGGTATTGGCTGTTACCAGGGTGCTGGCTTTTCCCTCTATCTCTGCCTCTTATAATGTCAAGTCACCTCTCATCTTTCTTCACTCAAAAGCGTCAACTCACTCAGCTCTCAGAGAAAAGAGAGTTGACATCTTGGAGCAAGGGAAGAATAGAACTCTGTCTTTAGTCCAGGGAGCTGTCCATTTCTCACCACTGATGCTGCCTGATTTCCTCTAGAATGTTGTGTATCTCACCAATCCCTCGCTGAAAATGAAAGCCATTCAAACCCACTAGTTTTGAAACTGCAAGAATGAGCTTGTGGTTTGGATTTGTGCCACATAATTATGATTTCAGGAAGACTCTTGCATGCTTCAAAATAAAAATGAAAGTACCGTTTTCACAGTTGCACAATTGCAAATGACAAGAAGGCAAGATCTAACAAATGTGAGACTAAGAGGCAACAAGTTATAATAAAGCACTGATAATCTGGCAACCAATTGTTCAGAGACCCGGATGGTTTGGCATCTGGTTCACACAGTAATCTGGATCTTGTTTTGGAAGTTGATATTGCAGTTGGAGTGTGCAGCTCATCAGTTGGTAAGCTGGTTTGATATCATTGTCACAGGTACCAAGCTACAGTGAAAAAACTTCGCTTGCATGCTATTGATAAAGATCATTTCATCACATCATTATATTGAATTAGTACAAGGATCATGCAATGAATAAAGTGTTACAGTTACAGCGAAATTGCAATGCAGGTGGACAATAAGGTGCAAGTCCACGAGGAGGTAGATTGTAAGGTCAAAAATCTATCTTATTGTACTATGGAACCATTCACCTGTCTTATAACAGCAGGGTAGAAACTTTTCTTGAACCTGCTGGTGTGTTCTTTCAGGATTTTGTATCTTCTTCCTGATGGGAAGGGTGAGAAGCAGTAATGTCCATGGGATCTTTCATTATGTTAACTGCTTTACTGAGGCAGTGAGGTGTAGACAGAGTTCACAGAAGGGAGGCTGGTTTCCATGATGAGATGGGCTGTTGTCCACAGCTTATACCATGCAACAGGAACATTACAGAACAGCATAGTCCCTTCTGCACATGATGTTGTACTGACCCTGTAACCTACTCTAAAATCAAACCAACCCTTTCCTCCCACACAGCCCTTTATTTTTCTTCCATCTATGTACCTGTCTAAAAGTCTTTTAAATATTTCTAGTGTACCTGCCTCTACCACCAACCCTGCACCTACCACTCTCTGTGTAAAAAAAACTGCCTTTGACATCCTCCCCTGTACCTTAAAACTATGCCATTGCCACCTTGGGGTTTCTAGTAGTCCTGGGCAGACCAGTTTCTGTACCAAGGCATGGTGCACCTGGATAGGATTCTGTCTATGACACAGAAAATTCAGTGAGGGTCAATGAGTACTTGCCTCCTGAGAAAGCAGAGGTGTTGGTTAGTTTTACTGGCCATGGCGTCTACCCTCCTGCTTGGTGGATGGGTCTCTGGTCTATTCTGCGTGGTGCCTCTTGGTGTCTCAGCAGGTATGGGGCAGGATCCAGTATCTCGTGGATTGGGAGGTGTATGGCCCTGTGAAATGTTCTTGGGGTTCTGGCCCATGACATCCTGGACAAGTCTCTCATCCAGGACTTTCAGCAGACACAGGTCACTGGCACCTCGGAAGCTGCGCCTAAGGAGAAGGTTCCTGGTTCACGGACTCGGCCATACAGTCTGGGCACCGTTGCAGGTGGGCACCAGATCAGGGTTGGCAATCACACTCACGGGTATACAGGTTCCAGCCAGTTAGTGTTTCATTCTGGTTGTATATAACTCCCTTCCTTTCATTTCAGTTTTATCAGGCCTTGAGCAAATCACAGCGATGATAACACTCCCTACTTACCTTAGTCCTCGTTCCAAGAAAGAAGACTCTGCAAAGGAGTGGAATTTATTTAATACTAATAATAATAACTTTATTTATATAATGCCTTTCATACATCAAGATGTAGGTTCAAAGTGTTTTACACAGTCTGTAAAAATAAATCAATATAGCTATCAAAATATGAGACAAAATTAAAAAACATAAGTAAAGACAAACTTTATATAGAATAAAATGTAATTGAATATACCAGATTATATAAACGTAAACAACTTCAATAGGCAGTAAGAAATCCTATAAGTAAGGCAAGTTTAAAAAGTAGGTTTTTAGAAATGTTTTGAAATGTTCCATGGTACTCTCAGTCAGTATTCCGAGTATTCCTGATTTTTGGTGAATAAGAGCAAAAGGCTGAATCACCAAGTTTTTTTATGCTCTAACTAATTACCATTACTTAGTATTAAGTTACTGCTTCTGAGCTGCAGTGTCAATGTTAGCTTTCAGTTTGAGAGTTTTCGTTCATGGCCCTGTTGTCCTAGCATTTATTATTTTCCTTTGCCTTGCACAGTTCTTATTAAACTTCAGTGAGCTGTTCAGATTTCAGTGTCTCTCCCTCCGCACGTGGGACATCACCATACATTCCTGGAGTTAACATCGGGAGCTGGCTGGCTGGTTGGCAACATTGGCACGCTGCTCAGGATCCCACGCTTGCGCCAGAATGTCACATTGAAGATGTTGGGGGTTTAGGATGTCGTGCCAGTCCGTGAATACACGAGGAAACATGAGACGGTATTGAAGGAGATGGCGAGTCTCGTCAGGGGTCTGGTCATCGGCTGACTGGTGCTGATGGACATGGACTTCTAGTGCTGTTCAGGGGAACTCAGGTCATACTCAGTAGTGCCACACCTTTCCAAAGCAAAAAATCCTGAAGATCTCAAAGATCAGTAATAAAAAAGAAGAAAATACTGCCGATACTGTGCTCAAGGAATCACCTTCTATTTGTAAATGTCATGATTCATTTAAACGCCCAAAATAGCCTGCACTATTTTCAGTAAAGGGCTCAAACATTTCTCTGTTGAATATTGATCCCTGCAGAAATATCACCATATCAAGCAAACCTCCATTTATCTATCATCTTGCCATTTCTGGGAGCTTACTGTGCATAAGGTCATCGTTGACATTCCCTTCTGACATAGAAAGAATTAATTTACCATCGGAATGATTTGAAAACAGCCTTACGTAATAATGCAGTGTAAATAGCAATTTTCTCATCTTCAAGTTGTGCTGGCTGCTAAAGGGGGTTCTATTCCTCAGACAGCAACTGGAACAATTCTGAGGTCTCTCCTTACTGATTGCAGAAGGTCAGAGATCTAGTTGCAGAGGGAGGTGTTGACTCCCAGGCTCCGGAGTTAGGTGATGAGCTTACTTGGAATTACAATACTGACGCCAGAACTGCATATTAAAGGCCGGGGCCTGTTCACACCAGGATGATGATGGGCTGGTTCCATTGGGCTCCATAACATCAACTCTCCTCAGCATGAGCCCTCTTGTCTGGTCAGAAGATCTTCAGCTTCACTCAGGATTGAAGTACAGAGCTACAATTGGCAGATGCTGTGATTTTTGTGCAATGGAAATCTCCTGCTTCTCTTTTTCAGTTGCGCATACTATTAATTCTCTACTATGCACTTACAGCTTCCTTCTGTTCTTTTCCAGTTCAATACGACTGTGCTCAGTCATGGCGGGTCTGATAAATAAACATCATTATTTAGATTAAACTTTAATCCTAACCTTGAACTAAACATGTTTGCTCTATGGAATGAAGACCACGTCTTCTCTCTGGTTAATATTTATCTCCAGCGTTTTGTGTGTGTTGCAAGTAAACAATGTCAGGCTGTCAAAACAACTGACAGGCACAGTGGCAAAAATAAAATGTTTCAACTAGATGGTGTCGGCATTTAGTAGGCTGGCAGTTTATTAACAATGAACTACCGACTTCCATTCCGTGTTGCTTGTTGCAGTGTTGTAACAACACTGACAAGGTAAAGACATTGAAGCTCTAAAATGTTTCAAGGTAAAGGTTATGTTACATTTATTATCTAGAAAATGTATGGATTGTATTCATTAGCAGTTAACTCACACATATGGTATCATAAATTTCAAAATAATGTTAGCATAATTTCAAAATTATTTTAGCATTGTATAAAAGGAATTTCAGCTGAGCGGCAACAGAGTCAACATGAGTGGGAACCCGTGCATCTTAGCGGACGCAGTGATAGCGAAACTGAAAATCTCCGCCCCTGTGGGTGTTTGCGGCCAGATCATTAGATATGGTTAAGATGGATGTAGATAAATTTGAGGAAGATCAATGAATGAGTGTTAAGGCGGACTGGCACAGAAGAAGGTGTGCAGCCAGCGTCGATCAGCCATGATCATATTGAATGGCAGGTCAGGTATGAGGGGCTGAATGGCCCACTCCTGCTCCTGGTTTTCACTGTTCAATTCTGTTCCCCCAGCAGACGGCTTGCTGCTCCAGATTGCTGTCTCTCGTGTCTCAGCTGTACTGAGCTAATCGATCCACAAGGCCACTTTACAGAGAGAGCTGCACGAGCCAAAGCATGGCGCCACTGTTGACACTGTTATTAACATCGCCCGTGATGCAACTCTCTGGTGTGACATTCCTAATACACACATGTGTACAATCTTGGTTTGCAGTGACTGCAATGAGCCATTTGGTGCACAAGAGTGCGATATGATCACTTTCTTCATTAACGTTACTACAGCCTGGAGTAGACCCCTCTGGGCCTTCGATCCTTGCCGTCCCAGCAACCTCCCTTCCCCCAAACCTGATAAATCCTAACCTAATGATGGGATAATTTACAATGACCAATTAACCTACCCAATACGTCTTTGGAATGTTGGAGGGGACTGGAGGATCCAGAGAAAACCCAGGCATTCCACAGGGACGACGTTCACACTCTTCGCAGAATGGTGGCGGAGTTGAACTCCGAACCCTAAAGCGCCCCGAGTCGTAGAGCCTCGCGCTAACCTCCTCGCGATTGTGGTGTCCCTCCCCAAAGTACGGGGCGTGTCAAAATGAAGTTCAATATCATATAGACAAGCACCTGCATGCGCAGGTGCAATGAAGTAGGCGCTTGCAGCATCATCACGAGCGCAATCATCGCATAAGCAGCATTCACAAGGAAATAGGGCCGCTGTGGAAGCATGGCGGTTAGCACGACGCCTGTACGGCTCGGGGTTTCGGAGTTCGGAGTTCAATTCCGGCGTCCCCCTGTGCACAGTTTGTACATTCAACCTGTGATCGCATGCGAGGTACTACAGTCTGTCACACAGTCCAAAGACCTACCAGTTAGGAGGATAATTGATCATTGTAAATTGTCCTGTAATGAGGCGAGGATTAAATAGGTGGGTTGCTTGGCAATGGGATAGAAGGGCCTGTATCCTTAAATAATCAAAGCATGCACATTACACAACACACACAAAATGCTAGTGGAACACAGCAGGCCAGGCAGCATCTATCAGAAGAAGCACAGTCGACGTTTCGAGCCGAGACCCCTCATCAGGACTAACTGAAAGAAGAGATAGTAAGAGATTTGAAAGTGGGAGGGGGAGGGGGAAATCTGAAATGATAGGAGAAGACCGGAGGGGGTGGGGTGAAGCTGAGAGCAGGAAAGGTGATTGGCAAAAGGGATACAGAGCTGGGGAAGGGAAAGGATCATGGGACGGGAGGCCTAGGGAGAAAGGGGGAGGGGAGCACCAGACTGAAATGGAGAACAGGCAAAGAATGATTGTGAGAGGGGCAGAGAGAGAAAAAAAGGAGAGGGGGAATGAATAAATAGATAGATAGATAGATAGATAGATAGATAGATAAATAAATAAGGGATGGGGTAAGAAGGGGAGGAGGGGCATTAATGGAAGTTAGAGAAATCAGGCTGGAGGCTACCCAGATGGAATATAAGTTGTCGCTCCTCCAACCTGAGAGTGGCTTCATCTTGACAGTAGAGGAGGCCGTGGATAGACATATCAGAATGGGAATGGGACGTGGAATTAAAATGTGTGGCCACTGGGAGATCCTGCTTTCTCTAGCAGACAAAGTGTAGGTGTCTAATTATACACAATCTTTACTAGGAAGCATAATTAAAACAATCAAGTCCACTTTAATGCAAAATGATGAAGTGATCATAGCGATGCTAAACTGCAGTGATTAGGATATTGCAGGTTGGTTCAAGAACCAAAAGGTTGAAGGGAAGCAGCTGTTCTTGTGATGTGGGACTTCAAGCTTCCCTGTCTTCTGCCTGATGGCAGCTGTGAGGAGGTGGCCCGGCCTGGATAGTGGGGATCTGTGTTGATAGATACTGCCTTCCTGAGGCAGCACGTCCTGTAGATATTATTGATGATGGGGAGCCAAGCAACAGTGATGCACTGGGCAGTGTCCACCTTTCTCTGCAGCTTCTTATGTTCCTGGGCATTTGAACTGTCGTACCAGACCGTGATGCAGCCAGCCAGGATACCTTCAACAGTATATCTTGAAGTGTGTTAGAGTGTCCGATGAAAACCCAAAGCACCTTAACTTTTCAGATTATATCCATGTGCTCAGCCCATTCATCCCAATATTATTATTATTATTATCATTGAGATACAGTGTGGAACAGGCCCTTCCGGCCCTTCGAGCCGTGCTGCCCAGCAACCCCCAATTTAACCCTAGCCTAAACATGGAACAATTTATCATGAATAATTCACCTACCGACCGATACACCTTTGGACTGTGGGAGGAAACCGGAACACCAGTGGAAACCCACATGGCTACAGAGAGAACGTACAAGCCTCCTACAGACAAGGCTGGAATTGAACCCATTTTGCTGTTACTGTAAAGTGCAGTGCTGACCGCCACACTACTGTACTGACCAAGATATTAATACCCAAGCTGCTGACTCTCTCCACTGCCAGATCCCCGATTTACACCAGTGTATGCTTGCCCTTCCTGAAGTCAATGGTCAGTTTTTTAAAGTTTCGCTGATTTTTGTTGTGGCACCACTGAACCAGGCAACCTATCTCACTCTGGCTGGCTGACTCATCGCCACCTGTGATTCGTCCAACAACAGCAGTGTCATCGGTGGATTTGAAGATGGCACTGGAGATGTGCTGTGCCACGTGTGTATGGAAAGTCGAGCTGGGGGCCAAGCATGCAGCCTTGAGGTTAACCTGCGTGTTGAGGTCAGTGAGGGGGAGACGTTATTACCAACCCTCACTCATTGGCACAGAGTGGTGGGCCCAATGCTCCCCTTATTTGTTGGGAAAACCT
Source organism: Hypanus sabinus (assembly GCF_030144855.1). Taxonomy (NCBI): domain Eukaryota; kingdom Metazoa; phylum Chordata; class Chondrichthyes; order Myliobatiformes; family Dasyatidae; genus Hypanus; species Hypanus sabinus. The sequence goes on from NC_082721.1 coordinate 21,364,085, forward strand.
TCAGGTGATTCATCACTCCTGAAAGAGCTTCAGCTTTACACTCGTGTAAGGAAGACAGTTCTGCCAGTGCACCCACTGGTGTGCCAGATTATAATTTAGCTCAAGTCTCTAGACTGGATCCTGAATCTGGAGCTGAACCAGAGGTATAACTACCACCCACAGGGACAATTTCAATAAACTAATGGCACAGAGTCACTGCATCATTAAGATGTACAGCAAAAACTTTATTTAATGAGGTGGGTTTGATGGAGAAGTTTCCATCTGCACCTCAGCATGAGTCTTTGGGATAACAGGGGTAGCCCAGAGGAAGAAGGGACTGCGACTGAGTAACTGCTGCTTTGTTTCCAGGTTGCCAAGAAACCCTGGGAACTTGTCTCCAAACTGATCAACAGAGTGTTTTTGTTGTGAACAATTGCTATTCGTCCCATGTGTTCTCCAGATGTGGCTGACATGGTTGGCCTGTCAGTCCTCTGTAGTTGCGGGTATCTACCAGAAAGAGGCGCTGCTGCGCCACGTTGAGCCTCAGCGATTGCAGAAGTCGGGGCACAGTGACACCTAGTGGCAGACTGAGGGACTGTGTCCAACTCCAGCTTGGTGTCAAAAGTAATCGGGAAAGTAATAATTGTATTTCCAAAATAACTTTCCAAGGCGTCCTAAAGTATTTTACAACTAATGAAGTACTTATGAAGTGTTGAGCTCATGTTAGGTAGATGTATATGTGATAAAACTAATATTTTCTTATCACTGTAGAATCTATCCGGGCAAATTTGACTTAAATAATTTTTCAGTTCTTCCATGTAACGCTTGTGTTGGTTAGGTAGAAATATTTAGCCATATTGGGTTTTTTTGCACTGAGAGTTAGAAACAAAAGGCAGAGAGAGTTGAGGAAGTTAACTGATTTTGTCGAGCAAGGTTTCGTGACAAACCATCACTGAAAACAGTTGAGGCAATGTTTAATAAATAATCATAGAGCAATACCCTGCAGATAGAGGCCCTTCGGCCCAACCATTCCATGCTGACCACAGTGCCCACCCAGCATGTTCCAATTTCCTGTGTTTGGCCCATATTTCTCTAAGCCCCGCCCCTCCATGTATCTATTGAAATGTGTCTTAAGCGTTACCACTGTACCTGAGTCAACCACTTCCTCTGGCAGCTCGTTCCATATACTCAACACTCGCTGCATAAAAGGTTGCCCCTCAGGTTCCCTCTAAGCCTATCGCTCTCACCCTAAACCGATGCTTCCTAGTTTTAGGCTCTCTTAGTCTGAGGGAAGACTATTACCATTCACCTCTCGACGTGTAAAACTATCTTGAGGACCACTTTATTTATTGAGAATGGTGATTTCTGATGCTGCTTTAGGCCCCCTTGTGATCCCAGCACAGGTCCAAACACTTGCACCAAAGGAAATGCTTTCCACACAAACAATTGCAAATCCTCACCAGGGCCATGAAGTCATAAGAATCGAAGTCCTGGGGAGGGGTCTAAGCACAAAACAATCACTATTTATTCCTCTCCATAGATGCTGCCTGACTTGCTGAGTTCATCGTTTTCATTTTCATTTTCAATCTTTTTTATTGATTTCCCAGTAAAGAAAAAAATTACAAATCAGAGAAGTTTAAACATACACATAATACAAAAGATGTATAAACTGCAAAAAAAGTATATATTGTCAAAGTCAATTAAGTATAGTATTACACTGTTGTATATATAATATAAGCAAGAAACCACAACTTCGTTTGATAAGTCATTTTAAAAAAATTGGAAATTTTATTATACAAGAAGAAAAAAACCCCGCTGAACTAACTTAAAACAAAAAAAAAGAAAGATTGGGCGATCCATTTGAGGATAAAATCAGAAGAAAAAAGAAAGAAAACATCCTTCCAGTCTACTCCGAACCTTCGCGGATAAGGAAAATTTTTTCCTTATAAAAAATTTAACAATAAATAAATAAACAAATCCTATGAAAATATTGAATAAAGGGTCGCCAGGCTTGCTCAAAATTAAAAGGTGTATCAAAGGTCCAACTTCTAATTTTCTCCAAACTTAAACAGGACATAATGGAGGAGAGCCAGTTACAAACAGTAGGCGGATTAGAGTCTTTCCAGTATAACACGGTAGCCCTCCCGGCCAGCAAAGTTGAAAAGGCTATCACATGTTGCGCTGAAGCAGAAACTCTACCTGGTTCCTCTGGAATAATCCCAAAAATTGCCCTGAGTGAGTTGGGTTGTAAATCCACACCTATAACTTTTGATAAACACATCCCTCCAAAAATTACCCAAGTTCACACAGGACCAAACATACGAGTTAGAGTAGCCACCTCTGTGCTGCATCAGTCACAAATAGGGCTTATATTTGAAAAAAATATGTGCTCATTTATCTTTGGACATATCTGTGTACTACCTTAAACTGAATTAAGAAATGACGTGCACAGATAGATGAATTATTAACTAGATAATAAATTTTACTCCATTGATCATCTGAAAGTGAATGTTGAAGTTCTATTGAGTTCATCCAGCATTTTTGCTCTGGATTTCCAGCATCTGCTGAACCTCTTGTGCTTATGATTTGCTGTGAAGTTTCTGTGAGTTACAACTACACTGAAAAAGTTTAATCACCAAACAAGAACAACTCTGCAGATGCTGGAAGTCCAAGCAACACACAAGAAGCCTCTCATCTACGTCGGGTCTCACAAGAGGCCACACCGGGAAGCACCAGACACAGCAGATGACCCCATTCTGAAAAAGTTTAAATCATCTTTCGATGGGGGTTCAGTGCACTCTCTCTCCTTGCTGCCCACCCCACCCCCGTGGTCTCTGCTGCTCTCTGATTCTTTGACCTATCACCTACAGCTTGTACCCTTCCCCCCCCACCTTTTTACTCTAACTTCTGCCCCTTTCCATTCCAGTCCTGCTGAAGGGGCTTGGCCTGAAACATCAACTATTTTACTCTTTTCCATCGATGCTGCCTGATCTGCTGAGTTCCTCCAGCATTTTGTGTGTGTTGCTGTGGATTTCCAATATCTTTTTGTGCTTTTGAAGCAGGGTTGGCCACGTGTGCCTGAACTGCTATTCAATAAAATCAAGGCTGGACTTTTACCTCAGTGCCACATTCTTTCACTCACCTCACATTCTTGCCCTTTCTCTTAAATTACCTTTAACTCCGAAAATATCTTTGTCATCTCCTCACTGCCACCCAGCTTTGTATCATCAGGAAACATGGGCCACCTACACTTGATCCTAAACACAAGAGATTCTGCAGACGTTGGAAATCTAGAATAACATACAAAATGCTGGAGGAACTCAGCAGGTCAGGCAGCCTCCATGGAAAGGAATAAACAGTTGATGCTCTGGGCCGAGACCCTTCATCAGGACTGGAAATGAAAATGGAAGAATCCTGAACACTTGGTCCTCCTGTCCAAATTACTGATCTAGATTGATTAAAGATAAAGAGTAGCTTTATTTGTACATCAGAAAAGCAAAACATACAGAGAAATGCATCATTTGCATTGATGACCAATACAGCCCGAAGGTGTGCAAGGGGTCATCAAATCCTGCTGTTTAGGATGACTACAGCTGAAATTCACAGTTATAGCCATGTGTACTTCAGTAAACACCACCGTTTTTAAAAATAATTCATCATGGTGCAGAATTGTGGTGGTTCTGTCTCAGACCTGCTCACCCAACCTGGGAATTTCATCCTTTTTATCTGCTGAGGGAGTCTTCTGCCATCATCCAAGCAGTGGTGTACATTCCACCTCAGGCCACCGCCCGGCAGGCACTGGAGGAGCTGAGCCCGCGATCAGCAGTCGAGAAACAGTGAAATATGACGTCTTCCCTATCGTTGTGGGGGATTTCAAGCAGGCTAGTTCGAAGAAGTCTCTGAACAACTATCACCTACGTATCACCTGTGAAACCAGAGGAGTCAACACACGACACAGTAGTGCCGTTCAACACCACCACTGTCGAACGACTAAAGACCGTAATACCAGTGGTCAAGGGTGAACAGTTTCAAGTTCCTGGACGTCGACATCTCTGAAGATCCATCCTGAGCCCAGCACACTGGTACAATTAGAAAGAAAGCAAAACAGTGGCTACATTTCATGAGGAGTTTGAGGAGAATTGGTATGCCACCAGAGATTACATTATTACCGTGTAATAATGGAGAAGCTTCACTCATTCATATGTTTTGGTCGTGTCTGAGTCTTGGAAAATATTGGAAAGGAGTATTTCAAACTTTCTCGATACTTTGCAAAGTAAACTTTAAGCCTAATCCTTTGGCCACTTTATTTGGTATCGTTGGAGGAAAGGATATTATTTTGGAGTCATCTGACCTGCACACTTTGGCTTTTATTTCTCTTATGGCCAGAAGGACGCTCTTGCTTAAATGGAAAGATGCGGCTCCTCCTATTCACGCCCAATGGTTACGTGATGTGATGTCATGTTTAAATTTAGAGAAGATACAACGTTCAATCTCTGAATCTGGGGACCTTTTCTGAATTATTTTCAAACCTTTGATTGCTGTTAAAGCACAGATGATGACTAATAATTTCTTTTTCCTTTTTTTTTCTTTACTAATCAGCTTCGGTCTTGGTAGTGGGTTAGATTTTTTTATATAATAAAATTACTATATTTCAATTTTACAAATTAATCAATCTGTATGAATATAGGGTAAGGAGCCTTTGTATGCAATGTAGTATAATGTATTGATAAGCTTCTCCCTATAGATGCTGCCTGATCTGCTGTGTTCCACCAGCATTTTGTGTGTGTTGTTGTTTGAATTTCCAGCATTTGCAGATTTCCTCGTGTTTGCTCTAATGTATTGATATATATATTTTCTTGTACTCTGTATTCTTATATGTGAATTAATAAAAATATTGGAAAAGGAAGATACTCGCAAATTTCTACAGCTGTACTATGGCGAGCATTCTAACCGGTTGCATCACTGTCTGGTGTGGAGGGGTCATTGCAGGATGGAAAAAGCTGCAGCAAATTGAAAATTCAGCCAGCTTTATCGTGGACACGAAGCTTCCCAGCAACAAGGACACCTTCAAAAGGCAATGCCTCAAAAAGGCAATATCCATCACTAAGCACCCAAATCACCCAGGACGTTCCGTCTCCTCATTGCTACCATCAAGGAGGAAGTCGAGGAGCTTAAAGGCTCACACTGAACGTTTCAGGAACAGCTTCTTCCCCTCTGCCATCAGATTTCTGAATGGACAATGAACCCATGAACACTACCTCATTATATTTTTTAAAAAGCAAACACGAGGAAATCTGCAGATGCTGGAAATTCAAGCAACACACACAAAATGCTGGTGGAGTGCAGCAGGCCAGGCAGCATCTATAGGAAGAAGTGCAGTCGATGTTTCGGGCCGAGACCCTTCTCCCTACAGATGCTGCCTGGCCTGCTGTGCTCCACCAGCATTTTGTGTGTGTTGATCATTATATTTTTTGCTCCCTTTTTGCACTATTTATTTAATTTAATTTTTAACATAATCTTATTGTAATTCAGAGATTTTTTAAATTATTATGCATTGCAATGTACTGCTGCAGCAAAACAACAAATTTCACAAGGTATGCCAGTGATGTCAGACCTGATTCTGATTCTCCCACAGCCACTTCACACCCCATTCCTTCATAGATTGCATTTTTTTTTCAGATTCCTGACTTTGGTAAACTGACATTTCCTGTAAATGCCTGAGAGAAAATGGATTTCGAGGTGGTATGTGGTGACATCCATGTACTTTGATAATAAATTTACTTTGAACGTTGAACTTTGGTTTCAGATTGAATTTAATCACTTGCAAATTTTAAAAGTTCTATCATATTATGAATGGTATTGTTCAAAAGCCTCTTATTCTCCAGATAGACATTTCTTTCTATTACAGAACATTTGGTTTAAGGGAACTTGTTCCCAATGGATTTCTCAAGTTGAAGAAACTCATCTTTCATCCAGACCATGAATTCATCCTCCATTTATTACTGCCAGCTTGCACTTCCCTCGCTGCAGCTGGTTAATGTTCATGAGTTAATACTCCAGACACGTTAGACTCATTAATCAATCTTCCTTATTCCCATTCCACAATCCCAGTAATCGATTGGGTGAATCAGCATGGCGTTATAACATCTTGTTCTATGTTGGCTGTGTGCCGTTCTGCTCAATGTTGTGGGCCTGCTACTTTGGAATTGGAATTGGCGTTGTGACACTTGCGGGCTGCCCACAGCGCATCTGCCGATTGTGTTCGGTTTTAACGCAAACGATGCAATTTTCTGTATGCTTTAATGTAGATGTGATCCATAAGTAAATCTATTCTAATTCTAAGATGTAGGGTCTCGACCCAAAGCATTGACTGTTCATTTCCCTCCACAGATGCTGCCCGACGTGCTGAGCTCCTTCATTAGTTTTCTTTTGCTAATGTACAGTACCTCCATGAGTTTTGTCCAGGCTGGAGTCAGTGCTGCCCCCTAGTGTTAGCTCAGCAGAAGACAAGCTCTGTTGTGATCGCCTGTGGCTTTCTGTGGCTCAAGTCTGGACTTTCTTATTGCATGGCTGTATCTTGCTGATACATTTATGTGCGTGCTATCCGTATGTTCTATGTGTGCTTTGTGCTGTGTGTGACTGTTGGTATTGTGTTCTGTACTTTGGCCCCAGAGTAACGTTCCCGTTTGGCTGTATTCATGGGTATTCGTGTATGGTGGAATGACAATTAAACGAGTTGAACTGAATTGCGTTACTGTGTTTATTTTTATTGCATACAATGCCCTGCATTACCACAGCAGTATGAGACCTATCTGCGCCTCCCAACAGTGTTTCCTGTGCTGCCAGCTCCTACTGGACTGATTCTTCTTCGCTTTGCAAGCTCAGCCCGTCTCTCCACTGTCCTTATCCCCCTCCCATTTTGCCCTGAGCTGCCAGCAGCTGCTATACTGCTTGGTTTATTGGATTGCCTCTGTTTATATTCGCCACACGTAAACAGTGAGCAGCTGTATTTAGTTCCCGTCTTGCTGACTGTATTTGGTAATAAATGTAACACTTTACGGAGCCATATGAATCCACACAAACCACGGCCATCTAATGACACTTGTATTTACGTTAAATGAGATTTACTTGAGATGCATTTCTCTGGGATTATGTCTCTTAAACATATGTGCAGACTGACACTTCCCCCCCCATCCAACACACATATACAGTTTTCCATGCAAACACACCCACATGTACATGCACACATACACACACTTATGTGATTATACAGTCCATCACAGGCACAACCATTGAAAGCATCCTTGTGGAGCACACGCGCACAAAATCCTGGAGGAACTCTGCATCCGTGGAGGAGAATAAACAGACGTCAGAATCTAATGAGGGGTCTCCACCCAAAACGTCGACTGCTTATCCTCCTCCACGGGTGCTGCCTGACTTGCTGAGTCTGCCCAGCATTTTGTGTGCGTTGCTCAAGATTTCTGTGGATTCTCTTGTACTCGTGATCCAACTGAGGCGCTGTCCCAGCAAGGTGAAGCCTATCACCAAGTTTCCCATCTGGGTCATGCCCTCTTCTCACCGCTCCCATCAGGCAGGAGGTATAGGGGCCACACAACCAGGTTCAGGAATAGCTGTTTTCCTCCGCCATCATCCCTGCACGGTCTTAATCCCTACTGCAGTGTGGCAACACTTTGCACTGGAATTGCTTTTATTTGATCTACAGTACTATGCAAAAGTCTTGGGCACATATATATTAGATTAGACTCAACTTAATTGTCATTGTGCCGGGTACAGATACAAAGCCAATGAAACGCAGTTAGCATCTAACCAGAGATGCAAAGAATAGTGTTATTTACAAAATAACTGCGAATAAAAAGTAAGTGCTATAGCACACAAATATAAAAGTACTGAGACAGTACAATATGGATGCAATACTGCGTCGCGCTGTGATGTGAGGTTCAGCAGGGTCACAGCCTCGGGGAAGAAGCTCTTCCTGTGCCTGCTGGTGTAGGAGCAGAGGCTCCTGTAGCGCCTACCGGATGGGAGGAGAGTAAAAAGTCCATGGTTAGGGTGAGATGCATCCTTGATATTGCTTTTCACCCTGCCCAGGCAGCATTTATGGTAGATGTTCTCAATGGTGGGCAATTGGGTGCCGATAATCCGCTGGGCAGTTTTCACCACCCGCTGGAGTGCTTTGAGGTCTGATGAGGGTGCCTAGGACTTTTGCACAGTACTGTATAGTGGTTAAAATAGGAAGGTGGTTGGGAAACAAATAAGAGTACTTAGCTTTGTATTAGCTTATTAGAATTAAATGTTATTTGGTAACTGAAAAAAATGGTATATAATTTATGTTTTCTTTTGAATGCTGCCTTTCCAATGCTATGCACTTTGTTCAAAGTTCAAAGTAAGTCTCTTATCAAAGTACATATATGTCACCATATACAACCCTGAGATTCATTTTCTTGTGGGCATTCCCAATAACTCCATAATAGATAACAACTATAATAGAATCAATGAAAAACCACACCAACTTGGGTGTTCAACCAGTGTGCAAAAGACAACAAAATGAAAGTACAAAGAAGATACACAAGTAATAAATATCAAGAACATGAGATGAAGATTATTCTCAGTGGTGGTGCCCAATGATGGACGTCTCTTCTCTTGACAACATTTCATAGAGACATACTTAATGCTGGGGAGGGTTAGGTTGAGATTATGCGGGCAGTGGGCAAATCAGCCCTCTTGTGCTTTTTGAACTCATCACTTGAGATTCAGTTTCACGTGACCCTGCCACTTTGATCTGGCTCATGCCTTCATTAACCAGGTCCAACACTTGCCTTTGTTGAATCTTGCCCCTCTTGACATAACCTAACCCTAACCCTAACCCTCACTGGGCCCAGTGATGGACTGGGTCGTACCCATTATTTTTTATAGGATTTTCCATTCAAGGGCATTAGTGATTCCATACCAGGCTGTGGGGTAGCCAGTTAACATACTCTCCATTACACCTATATAGAAGTTTGTCAAAGTTTTAGAAGCCATGCTGAATCTTCGCAAACCCCTAGGGAAGTAAAGGCACTACCATATTTTCGTCGTACTTATAACCATATAACAATTACCGCACGGAAACAGGCCATCTTGGCCCATCTAGTCCGTGCTGAATGCTTACTCTCACCTAGTCCCACTGACCCGCACTCAGCCCATAAATATAACTTGTGTTGTGTTGGGTGCAGGTCATCTCTTATGAAATAGCAACACCAAGGAATCTAAAACTGCTAACCCTCTCCACTCTGATCCTTCGATGAGGACTGGCTCGTGGACCTCTGGTCTCCTCCTCCTGCAGTCAATTATTGGCTCCTTGGTCTTGCTGACGTTGAGTGAGAGGTTGTTGTTGTGGTGCCACTCAGTCAGATTTTCAATCTCCCTCCTCCATGCTGATTCATCTCCACTTTTGGTTCCACCTACGGCAGTGGTGTCATCCGCAATCTTTAATATGACATTGGGCTGTGCTTAGCCAACAGTCATAAGTACAAAGCGAGTAGAGCAGGGGGCTAAGCATGCAGCCTCGTGGTGAACCTATGCTGATGGAGATTGTGGAGGAGATGTCGTTGCCAATCTGACTGGGGTCTACAAGTGAGGAAATTGAGCATCCAATTGCACAAGGAGGTATTGAGGCCAAGGTTTTGAAGCTTAATGATTAATTTTGAGGGGATGATGGTATTGAATGCTGAGCTGCAGTTGATGAAGAGCAAAGTGTATGTATCTTTGCTGTCCAGATGTTTCAGGGTTGCATGAAGAGCCAATGAGATAGCATCTATCTGCTGTGGACTTATTGCTCTGGTAGGCAAACTGGAGTAGATCCAAGTTGCTTCTCAGGTAGGAGTTGAGATGTTTCATCACAAACCTCTCAAAACTCTTAATCACTGTGGATGAAGGTGCAACAAGAGAACAGCCAATGAAGCACGTTACCATGTGATTCTTAGTCAGTGGGATAAGTGAAATCTGCTTAAAGCAGGTGGGTCCTTCGATTGCCAAAGTGAGAGGTTAAAGATCTCAATCGACACTCCAACAAGTCGATCAGCACAGGTTTTTCGTTTTTGTCCAGGTATCCTGACTGGGCCAAATGCTTTTTGTGCTTTCACCCTCCTGAAGGCAGCATGCAGGTCAGCAGAGACTAAACTCATAGGACCATCGGTGGCTGTGGGAGTCCATGATGGTTCCTCCATGTTTTGACAGTCGAAGTGAGCGTAGAAGACACTGAGCTTACCTGGAAGCAAAATGGAAGTTTTTCATTACATTTGTGCAAATATCAACTGTACATACGGCAACAAACTTGTCTTTGATGGTTGGTTTTATCATTGATGTCTGTGATCGCTGAGAGATAGTTTCTGGGAAGTGAGCCATGTCTTTCAGAGTCATATTTTCAAATGGATTCCAGAGTCACTTTGTCAGAAGGAGGCAGTCCACACTGGGGAAAAGTTTGCAGAGGATTAGTGGATGAGCAGTTTAATGTCCATTCTCCTAGGTACTCTAGTGAAAGATTTAATGATAACTTGGACTTATCCTTCAAGTGTGTATCAATGCAAATGTGGTCTCTGTACTCTCTGGTGACTGAAGTTAGGGTGGCCTGACTTCCGGCTTTGAGGCCACAGTGTTCGAACGTTCTCCCTCTTGTTCTTTAGCTTCACTCCTGCATTTCTTTTTGAGGTGATAGTGATTCAGGTTACAAAACAATCTTGATCAGTTAGGGAGATAACTTGAGGACTATCAAATGGATTTCAACTTGGATAAGTGTGAGGTGATGCATTTTGGACAGTCTTTTTTATATCAAAATAAACTTAATTCATAATTTTAAAAATATCAAAATATAAACCAACACACACAAAATGCTGGTGGAACACAGCAGGCCAGGCAGCATCTATAGGGAGAAGCGCTGTCGATGTTTCAGGTCGAGACCCTTCGTCAGGACTAACCGAAAGGAAAGATAGTAAGGGATTTGGAAGCAGTGGGGGGAGGGGGAAATGCAAAATGAAGACCGGAGGGGGTGGGATGAAGCTAAGAGCTGGAAAGGTGATTGGCGAAAGTGATACGGAGCTGGAGAAGGGAAAGGATCATGGGACGGGAGGCCTCGGGAGAAAGAAAGAGTGAGGGGGGAGCACCAGAGGGAGATGGAGAACAGGCAGAGTGTTTGGCAGAGAGAGAAAAAAAACAAATGACTAAATATTTCAGGGATGGGGTAAGAGGGGGAGAACGGGCATTAATGGAAGTTAGAGAAGTCAATGTTCATGCCATCAGGTTGGAGGCTACCCAGCCGGTATATAAGGTGTTGTTCATGCCATCAGGTTGGAAGCTCTGTATCACTTTCGCCAATCACCTTTCCAGCTCTTAGCTTCATCCCACCCCCTCTGGTCTTCTCCTATCATTTCACATTTCCCCCTCCCTCCACTACTTTCAAATCTCTTACTATCTTTCCTTTCAGTTAGTCCTGACGAAGGGTCTCGGCCCGAAACGTCGACAGTGCTTCTCCCTATAGATGCTGCCTGGCCTGCTGTGTTCCACCAGCATTTTGTGTGTGTGGTTTGAATTGCCAGCATCTGCAGATTTCCTCGTGTTTGCTCAAAAGATAAACCATCATTTTTACATTCATAGTTAATGCTTTCAGTACTGTTCTTTTACATTCCTACTCAATAGGACTGTTGCCACTCAACGTACAAAGCTCAGAGTACATTCATTATCAAAGTTTGTATACATTATACAATTTAGAGATTCATCTCCTAACAGGCAGCCACAAAACATAGAAACTCAAAAAAACGTATTTAAAAAAAGGAGACTGTCGTACACCCAATGTGCATGAAAGAAAACGCAAGCAAGCAGCGTTCTGAACTGAAGATCACAAGAGAGCCTCGTAGTTCAGCCAAGTTCAGTGCAGAGACGAGTAAACCTCATGGAGCATCAATGCGGATGGGCCTGTCCCACATCTCTGGCCCCGACACCCTGACCCTTTCAGTCTGGCCCAGCACCTGAATCGACAATGAAACATCGGGTTGCAATACGCTCTGAGACCTGGATTTCACTGCCTCAATTCGGCTTGTGACCAACCTTTACGATTCGGCACAATGCTTAAGTCTCCATTGAAACAGTGAGGTCAGTCGAATCAGTACGCTCTGGTGCCTGAACTTTGCCGCCTCGATTCAGCCTTCGGCAGGACGCTTAAATTGATCCAGCCTCAGGTTCTCCTTGCTCTTGGCGATGGGCCCGCCTCCTCACCTCGCTTCTGCCACATCCGGTTACCTTCAAGTCCAAAAGGAAGTTACAGACCATTACTTGCGATGATTGTTTGCCAGAAAAAGTGTGATTAACAAAGTATTTAGTTGCTTTCCTTGTTTCGTTAGTCACCAGCCAGAAGTCGCTGAGATTCACCAGCGCCATCTTAAAGCAGAAAGTTCACGCATGTGGCCCCCTGGGGTGGTGCACTTCATTTGTTCATTATGTGCTGCGTCATAGGACATGGGCGATCCCGACCATGATTGTTCTTGGCAAATTTTTCTACGGAAGTGATTTGTCATTGTCTGGGCAGTGTCATTACAAGACTGGTGACCCCAGCCATTACCAATGCTCTTCAGAGATGGTCTGCCTGATGTCAGTGATAAGCAGGACTTGTGATATGCACTAGCTGCTCACACGACCAACCACCACCTGCTCCCACAGATTCACGCGACCCTGATCGGGGTCTAAACAGGTGCCACACCTTGCCCCAGGGTGACCTACAGGCTAGTGGAGGGAAGGAGCGCCTTACACCTCCTTAGTGTAACACTTACCCAAAAGGCTGGTATATGTCTAGGGGAAACGGAGATCCAGCCACTCACCAACCCACCTCCCGTTCGCGCAGGTGCTGTGAGAATCGAGTTTATGCCTCGCGCCCACCAACAGTATCAAACCCACAACAAATACCGTTATGAAATACACTTTAAAGAGTTTACTAAAATTAAAAGAGTATTAGGCAATACAATATATATATGGAAAAAAACAAAAGGCGCCAACTTATCAAAGTTCAGTCTGTTTAGTGCACTCGTTGGAGCTCAACCATCGAACCAATCGACCCTTCATCGCTTGCCTCCGACTTCCACGTCTTCCACCCCGGACTCCCCGGTGGTCTTCCGAGTGCACGTCCACCTTCCTTGGCGTCTTTCTCCCGACTCCCCTCACACCAAAAACCCGCGAAAACCCCTCCCCCAAGTTCCCAGCCTCACAAGACACAATAACATTCCCCATTGATTACCAAATGAATACAATTACCATATCAGCCATTCTAAAGCGAAACAACGGCG